>NC_044552.1:141937945-142281118 GCF_007565055.1 Rhinopithecus roxellana | reverse complement strand
TTATCTCTCTCTCTCTCTCTCTCTCTCTCTCTATCTCTCTCTCTCTCTCTCTCTCTCTCTCTCTCTCTCTCTCTCTCTCTCTCTCTCTCTCTCTCTTTCTTTCTTTCTTTCTTCTTGTTGATCATAGTGATAGGGACAATGGTAGTGAAGCTGCAATGCCAAAGGCAGAAAGAACATAGCACAAAGTGGAAGGAAAAAAAGAAAGCAGTTGAAGATCATGGCAAGACAGATTGAAAACAACTGAAAATACAGAAAGGACTTACAAATCTAAATCTTTGGTCACATAAAAAGGCAATAAGAAAACAGGATAAGAAAATTTCTTCATGACGTACTGGACAAAGTTGCATAGCAGGGAAGTAAGTAGAAGTCTAGTCTTACTATTCAGGGCTAACACGGGAGAGGAATAAGAAATATTTGCAGGGAGTAGGGATCTGTGAGGGCACAGGACCAGCAATATTGTCACCAGCTCTTGTTTGGATTCCAGTTCTGCTGGACATTCTAGTCCATCCTGACACCAATGGCCAGTACTCCTGGGACCATGTTGTCTTAATATTGAGCTACTGGAGGTATCAGCTGGAGGTTCTAACTATTCTGTTCCAATGGTCAGACCAGATCCCTGGAGACTGTGACTGGCCTGGAACCAAGCCGGTGCTCACTGTTTCTGGACTCAGCTCAGTCCAGAACCCCTGGGTTCATCCTAAGCCCAGTTTTCCTATTCTCAGCTGCCTCCCATGTCCTCACTAGCCCTTTTGCTATGTTTTTGACGTAGCTTTTGTCCATGTATAGGGGGTTATGAGAGTCCAGGAACTGATTATATCTTGAGATAATACACAATTCTGTTATGGAACAACAGTTTTACTTGATCTTTTTTTGGGTGACTTAAGAAGTGATTTTCTGTGAATAGTAACCATGAAGAAATCTTCTGAAAACAAACAAAAAAAAAATTGCAAAGCAGAAAAAATACCTGTTATTAGGATCTGATGAAGAGTTTCTGGCTAATATCCAGTTTGGAAAATGTCATTATGCTTGGGGAAATGTAAGAGGGCTGAACGTTTGTGTGTTCAGCAGCATTCCAACAATGGAACAACATTCAGCACAACTTCAACCTGTTGCTTTTGTAACAGCAATATTTGTACCTCAGAACCAGTAAAGAGAAATGAAAGTCACTTTATAAAACCCTTCTCAGCCTCGTTTGGTGACTTGTGTTTGTAATCCCAGCACTTTGGGAGGCCAAGGTGGGCAAATAGCTTGAGCCTGCGAGTTTGAGACCAGCCTGGACAACAGGGTGAAACCTTGTCTCCACCAAAAAAAAAAAAAAAAAAAAAAAAAAATTAGTCATGCATGGTGGCGTTTACCTGTATACCTGTAATCCTAGCTACTTGGGAGGCCAAAGTGGGAGCCTCACTTGAGCCCAGCAGGTCAAGGTTGCAGTGACCTGGGAGAAAGAACAGTGGGGGAAAAGTAGGTCTTTTCAAACCTGCACTTATTTAGCCTGTATCAAGCCTGGCACTATATTACAAAGACCAAAAAGACATAGTCCCTGACATGTAGGAGCCTATAATCTGGAAGATGAAATGTACAAGCAAAATAACTTTAGGTTCATGTTTCTAGACTTAGTCTCGTCTATGATTTTTTGCCAAGATTATCACCTGGAGTTGTACCTACTTATTCTTGGTCCTGATTTCTACAAGCACAAAAATAAGTGAACACTTAGTGAACACTTAGCTTTGCTTAAGGGGTACAGGAAGAGGGGAGGATCAGGGACAATTATAGAGGCAAGTAAAGTTAAGCTTTTCCTTGAAAGACAAATTGTAGTTTATCATATTGCATACTCCATGAAAATAGGCATCTATTTTGCTCACCTTTGTGTCTCAAAACATTACCTGGCACACAGAAAAAGGGCAATAGCATTCCTAGAAGAAGAAACATCCATTGACAGAGGCAAAAGAAGTGAGCTGCTAATGTATATTAGTTGAGGTAATGCTGTTATAACAGAAAAGTTTCAAAGATTCAGTGCTGCAACACAATACAAGTTTATTTCTCAGTCATGTAAATGCCCAGTTTGGCTGTTCTTGGTTGGCTGGTGGCTTTCTCCCACAATGCAATTTATTGTCCTGGGTTCCTCACATCTTGTGGCTCTACCATCACCTAGGGCCTCAGAGGGTTTGCATGCAGTTAATGAGTGAGAAAAACAAGATGGAGAAATCAAACCTCCTTATCTGGCACAATGACTTAATTTCCTTGAACATAAATGACACACAGCACTACAGTCCAGGGGTGAGGACTAGTTTAGAAACAAGGGAAACTGGGAAATATAACCCTCATTTGGTCAGCCACTTCTCAGAAACCACTTTGTACTGTGAAAGCAGTGAATAGATTGTTGGTGGACAGTTAGCTTTCTCTGCAACAAGAAAGAATGAGTTTAATGAGGCAGGAAGAGGGGATATGGGGCAAAAGGGTACGAGGTAAGAGGAGGAAGGTAAGCAGTCTGAGACCAGATTGTGTTCATACACAAGCACTTATGCACATGCAAGATTCCAGAGGTGATGTGGAATTCTTCTCTACAGAAAGAACTTTATCTGTAGGAAGCTTAAGGTGCAGAGAAAAAAAGCAAAAGAGACTTTTCATGTGACTTTTAAAATGAAGATCTAATGCTTGAAAGCTCCTAATGTTTCCATTTTCCCACAGCATGTTTCTATTTCTCTCCAAAACCTCTTTGCATGGTGGAGACTTCAGGTGCATATCTCAGATGGAAACATGTCTCCTTCTGCTTTAGCAGGAACCCGGCCCAGTTGAAATCATTCTGGTCTAAAATTCTCCCTTTTAGTTTAACAGAAAGTCAAAATTTATGTTTATTGTTGCCAAGTATACTAGTAAAGTCCCTCAGCTACATATTTTTTCCAGTAGCGGGAAATTAGATGGGGCTAAAACACTTCAGGTGACACAAATAAATATTTGCCATCTCTGAGGTTGTGTTCTATAAGAATTTTAACAACCCAAAGCTGGTGATGCCTCAGGATGTATATTTAACACAGTTAGCTTAAGGATTGCATTTTAGAAATACATTCAAACACTATCTTGGCACAAACTCCTCAAACATTCAAGATTTTTTTTTTTTTAAACCACCTCATACTCTTTCTCCTTCCAGACAATACTTTAAGTACTTAACCTTTTTATCAAGCTTTAATACATTGTCAAATGACTCAGTTCTTGGTTCTATGATAGACAATTGTTTAAAAATATCTAAATCTGGAAAATGTTTCTTGTTTCAGCAGTTCCTAATCTGCATCCACTCTGGCCTTCAAAAGTCATCCCTCCACCTTCCCTGCAGATATGTTCTGACTGGGAAGACCCTGGTTTATGGAGACATGGTGAGAAAACACCCAGGTAGGGGGAGCATGGGATCTGGAGCGGAGGCGTCTCGTCATCTTTCTGCTTGCTTACACTCATTTCTTTCATTGCACTTCCACAGATCTTCCTGCTTGCCTAGTCCATGTGTGTAGAAGTGATCACTGAAGCCCAAGAATAAAACTGAGTATTAAAGATAGAAAGTAACTCTAGAAGGAAAAGTCTTGGATAGATCCTAGGGGGATACTTATATTAAGGGGCAGAAGAAACAAAAGAGCCTGTGAAAGAGATAAAGAAGATGACTTTAGAGTTTAGGAAGAGAAACAGTGACACAATGGAGGTTGGAAGTCAGATTGCAAAGTGGGGGCAGTTAGAGAAGAGAAGAGAGAAACACAAGTATTGAAGAGAAGTTTGAAGAGAAAAGAAGGGGAAAAAATGAGAGGAGAAAGGGAAAGACACAAGAGTAGCTCAAGCAGCAGTCTTAAGAAAACATTTAAAGGAGAGGTGGTTCCAAGATGGCCGAATAGGAACAGCTCCAGTCTGCAGCTCCCAGCGTGAGCCACGCAGAAGACAGGTGATTGCTGCATTTCCAACTGAGGTACCGGGTTCATCTCACAGGGGCTTGTCAGACAGTGGGTACAGCCCATGGAGCAAGGCGGAGCATTGCCTCACCCAGGAAGCTCAAGGGGTCAGGGAATTCCCTTTACTTAGCAAAGTGAAGCCGTGACAGATGGTACCTGGAAAATTGGGACACTCCCACCCTAATACTGTGCTTTTCCAATGGCTTTAGCAAATGGCACACAAGGAGATTATATCCCATGCCTGGCTTGGAGGGTCCCACGCCCACAGAGCCCCACTCACTGCTAGCACAGCAGTCTGAGATCTAACTGCAAGGTGGCAGCGAGGCTGGGGGAGGGGTGTCTGCCATTGCTGAGGCTTGAGCAGTTAAACAAAGTGGCCAGGAAGCTCAAACTGGGTGGAGCCCACCTCAGCTCAAGGAGGCCTGCCTGTCTCTGTAGACTACACCTCTGGGGGCAGGGCATAGCTGAATGAAAGGCAGCAGAAACTTCTGTAGACTTAAATGTCCTTATCTGACAGCTTTGAAGAAAGTAGTGGTTCTCCCAGCACAGAGTTTGAGATCTGAGAATGGACTGACTGCCTCCTCAAGTGGGTCCCTGATTCCTGAGTAGCCTAACTGGGAGGCACCTCCCAGTAGGGGACGACTGATACCTCACACAGTCGGGTGTCCCTCTGAGACAAAGCTTCCAGAGGAAGGATCAGGCAGCAACATCTGCCATTCCGAAGCCTCTGCGGGTGATACCCAGGCAAGCAGGGTCTGGAGTGGACCCCCAGCAAACTCCAACAGACCTGCAACTGAGGGTCCTGACTGTTAGAAGGAAAACTAACAAACAGAAAGGACATCCACACCAAAACCCCATCGGTACGTCACCATCATGAAAGACCAAAGGTAGATGAAACCACAAAGATGGGGAGAAACCAGAGCAGAAAAGCTGAAAATTCTTAAAATTAGAGTGCCTCTTCTCCTCCAAAGGAACACAACTTCTCACCAGCAATGGAACAGTGCTGGATGGAGAATGACTTTGACGAGTTGAGAGAAGAAATCTTCAGACGACTGGTAATAACAAACTTCTCTGAGCTAAAGGAGGATGTTCGAACCCATCGCAAAGAAACTAAAAACCTTGACAAAAGATTAGACAAATGACTAACTAGAATAACCAGTGTAGAGAAGTTATTAGATGACCTGATGGAGCTGAAAACCATGGCACGAGAACTATGTGACATGTGCACAAGCTTCAGTAGCTGATTTGATCAAGTGGAAGAAAGGGTATCAGTGACTGAAGATCAAATGAATGAAATGAAGTGAGAAGAGAAACTCAGAGAAAAAAGAGTAAAAAGAAATGAACAAAGCCTCCAAGAAATATGGGACTATGTGAAAAGACCAAATCTATGTCTGATTGGTGTACCTGAAAGTGACAGAGAGAATGGAACCAAGTTGGAAAACACTCTTTGGGATATCATCCAGGAGAACTTCCCCAATCTAGCAAGGCAGGACAACATTCAAATTCAGGAAATACAGAGAACGCCACAAAGATACTCCTCGAGAAGAGCAGCTCCAAGACACATAGTTGTCAGATTCACCAGGTTGAAATGAAGGAAAAAAACGTTAAGAGCAGCCAGAGAGAAAGGTCAAGATACCCACAAAGGGAAGCCCATCAGACTAACAATGGATCTCTTGGCAGAAACTCTACAAGCCAGAAGAGAGTGGGGGCCAGTATTCAACATTCTTAAAGAAAAGAATTTTCAACCCAGAATTTCATATCCAGCCAAAACTAGGCTTCATAAGTGAAGGAGAAATAAAATTCTTTTTATTTTTTTTTTTAAATTCTTTACAGACAAGCAAATACTGAGAGATTTTGTCACCACCAGGCCTGCCTTACAAGAGCTCCTGAAGGAAGCACTAAACATGGAAAGGAAGAACTGATATCAGACACTGCAAAAACATCCCAAATTGTAAAGACCATCCATTCTGGGAAGAAATTGCATCAACTAGCAAGCGAAATAACCAGCTAACATCATAATGACAGGATCAAATTCACACATAACAATATTAATCTTAAATGTAAATGGGGTAAATGCTCTAATTAAAAGACACAGACTGGCAAATTGGATAAAGAGTCAAGACCCATCAGTGTGCTGTATTCAGGAGACCCATCTTACGTGCAGAGACACACATAGGCTCAATATAAAGGGATGGAGGAAGATCTACCAAGGAAATGGAAAACAAACAAACAAAAAAGCACAGGTTGTAATCCTAGGCTCTGATAAAACAGACTTTAAACCGACAAAGACCAGAACAGAAAAAGAAGGCCATTACATAATGGTAAAGGGATCAATTCAACAAGAAGAGCTAACTATATAAATATATATGCACCCAATATAGGAGCACCCAGATTCATAAAGCAAGTCCTTACAGACTTACAAAGAGATTTAGACTTCCACACAATAATAATGGGAGACTTTAACATCCCACTGTCAACATTAGACAGATCAATGAGACAGAAACAAGGATATACAGGAATTGAACTCAGCTCTGCACTAAGCTGACCCAATAGACATCTACAGAACTCTCCACCCCAAATCAACAGAATATACATTCTTCTCAGCACCACATCACACTTATTCCAAAATTGACCACATAGTTGGAAGGAAAGCACCCCTCAGCAAATGTAAAAGAACAGAAATTATAACAAACTGTTTCTCAGACCACAGTGCAATCAAACTAGAACTCAGGATTAAGAAACTCACTCAAAACCACACAACTACATGGACACTGAACAACCTGCTCCTGAATAACTACTGGGTACATAACGAAATGAAGACAGAAATAAATAAGTTCTTTGAAACCAATGAGAACAAAGACACAACATACCAGAATCTCTGGGACACATTTAAAGCAGTATGTAGAGGGAAATTTATAGCACTAAATGCCCACAAGAGAAAGCAAGAAAGATCTAAAATTGACACGCTAACATCATGATTAAAAGAACTAGAGAAGCAAGGGCAAACACATACAAAAGCCAGCAGAAGGCAAGAAATAAGATCAGAGTAGAACTGAAGGAGATACAGACATAAAAAACCCTTTAAAAAAATCAATGAATCCAGGAGTTGGTTTTTTTAAATGATCAACAAAATTGATAGACTGCTAGCAAGACTAATAAAGAAGAGAGAAGAATCAAGTAGACGCAATAAAAAATGATAAAGGAGATATCACCATCGATCCCACAGAAATACAAACCACCATCAGAGAATACTATAAACACCTCTATGCAAAAAAACTAGAAAATCTAGAAGAAATGGATAATTTCCTTGACACATATACCTTCTCAAGACTAAACCAGGAAGAAGTTGAATCCCTGAATAGACCAATAACAGGCTTGGAAGTTGAGGCAATAATTAATAGCCTACCAACCAAGAAAAGTCCAGGACCGGAAGGATTCATAGTCGAATTCTACCAGAGGTCAAGGAGGAGCTGGCACCATTCCTCTGAAATGATTCTAATCAACAGAAAAAGAGGGAATCCTCCCTAACTCATTTTATGAGGCCAGCATCATCCTCATACCAAAGCCTGGCAGAGACACAACAAAAAAAGAGAATTTTAAACTAATATCCCTATTGAACATCAATGCAAAAATCCTCAATAAAATACTGGCAAAACGAATCCAGCAGCATATCAAAAAGCTTATCCGCCATGACCAAATGGACTTCATCCATGGGATTCAAGGCTGGTTCAACATATGCAAATCAATAAACATAATCTATCATATAAACAGAACCAAAGACAGAAACCACATTATTATCTCAATAGATGCAGAAAAGCCCTTCCACATAATTCAACAGCCCTTCATGCTAAAAACTCTCAATAAATTAGGTATTGATGGGATGTATCTCAAAATAATAAGAGTTATTTATGACAAACCCACAGCCAATATCATACTAAATGGGCAAAAACTGGAAAAATTCCCTTTGAAAACTGGCACAAGACAGGGATGCCCTCTCTCACCACTCCTATTCAACATAGTGTTGGAAGTTCTGGCCAGGGCAATCAGTCAGGAGAAAGAAATAAATAGTATTCAACTAGGAAAAGAGGAAGTCAAATTGTCCCTGTTTGCAGATGACATGATTGTATATTTAGAAAACCCCATTGTCTCAGCCCAAAACCTCCTTAAGCTGATAAGCAACTTCAGCAAAGTCTCAGGATACAAAATTAATGTGCACAAATCACAAGCATTCTTATACACCAGTAACAAACAAACAGATAGCCAAATCATGACTGAACTCCCATTCACAATTGCTTCAAAGAGAATAAAATACCTAAGAATCCAACTTACAATGGATGTGAAGGACGTCTTCAAGGAGAATTTCAAACCACTGCTCAAAAAAATAAAAGAGGACACAAAAAAGTGGAAGAACATTCCATGCTCATGGATAGGAAGAATCAATATTGTGAAAGTGGCCATACTACCCAAGGTAATTTATAGATTCAATGCCATCCCCATCAAGCTACCACTGAACTTCTTCACAGAATTGGAGAAAACTGCTTAAAAGTTCATATGGAAGCAAAAAAGAGCCTGCATAGCCAAGACAATCCTAAGCCAAAAGAACAAAGCTGAAGGCATCACACTACCTGCCTTCAAACTATGCTACAAGGCTACTGTAACCAAGACAGCATAGTACTGGTACCAAAACAGATATATAGACCAAGGGAACAGAACAGAGGACTCAGAAATACCATACATCTACAACCATCTGATCTTTGACAAACCTGACAAAAACAAGAAATGGGAAAAGGATTCCATATTTAATAAATGGTACTGGGAAAACTGGCTAGTCAAATGTAGAAAGCTGAAACTGGATCCCTTCCTTACACCTTATATGACAGTTAATTCAAGACGGATTAGAGACTTAAATGTTAGACCTAAAACCATAAAAACCCTGGAATAAAACCTAGGCAGTACCATTCAGGACATAGGCATGGTCAATAGACTTCATGTCTAAAACACCAAAAGCAATGGCAACAAAAGCCAAAATTGACAAATGGGATCTCATTAAACTGAAGAGCTTCTGCACAGCAAAAGAAACTACCATCAGAGTGAACAGGCAACCTACAGAATGGGAGAACATTTTTGCAATCTATCCCTCTGACGAAGTGCTAATATCCAGAATCTACAAAGAACTTACAAATATACAAGAAAAAATCAAACAACCCCATCAAAAAGTGGGCAAAGGATATGAACAGACATTTCTCAAAAGAAGACATTTACGCAACCAACAGACACATGAAAAAATGCTCATCATCACTGGCCATCAGAGAAATGCAAATAAAAACACAATGAGATACCATCTCACACCAGTTAGAATGGTGATCATTAAAAAGTCAGGAAACAACAGGTGCTGGAGAGGATGTGGAGAAATAGGAACACTTTTACACTGTTGGTGGGATTGTAAACTAATTCAACCATTGTGGGAAACAGTGTGGCGATTCCTCAAGGATCTAGAACTAGAAATACCATTTGACCCAGCCATCCCATTACTGGGTATCTACCCAAAGAATTATAAATCATGCTACTATAAAGACACATGCACACGTATGTTTATTGTGGCATTATTCACAATAGCAAAGACTTGAAACCAACCCAAATGTCCATCAATGATAGACTGGATTAAGAAAATGTGGCACATATACACCATGGAATACTATGTAGCCATAAAAAAGTATGAGTTCATGTCCTTTGTAGGGACATGGATGAAGCTAGAAACCATCATTCTCAGCAAACTATCACAAGGACAGAAAACCAAACACCACATGTTCTCACTCATAGGTGGGAATTGAACAATGAGAACACTTGGACACAGGGTGGGGAACATCACACACTAGGGCCTGTCGTGGGGTGGGAGTAGAAGGGAGGCATAGCATTAGGTGATATACCTAATATGAATGAGGAGTTAACGGGTGCAGCACATCAACATGACACATGTATACATATGTAACAAACCTGTACATTGTGCACATGTACCATAGAACTTAAAGTATAATAATAATAATAATAATAAAGAAAATATTTAAAGATACAGGTGACTCAAATGTTTGTATATGTGTGAAAAATAAATTGCAAATGCAAAATAACAATAAAGAAAAGAGATTACTGATGACATGATGTCCTAGAGGAGGAAGGAGTGCACAAGTGTATGCAGAGGTGAGGACTAGTCATGTTTCTCTGTCTAGAAACAAAGGCAACTGAGAAATGTAATCCTTGGTTTGGCAGCCACTTCTCAGGAATCACTCTGTACTGTAGAAGCAGTGAATGGATTGCTGGTGGATAGATAGCCCTCTTTGCCACAAGAAATAATGAGTTTAACAAAGAGGAAGGGCAGTTCTTACAGGTCCCCAGATCAACATACTTTTATCAAAGTCATTCTGCAGACTCTGACTCCAATAACTCTGTGTATAAAAAGTTCTGGGAATGCAGTCTGCATCTCATGTCCTTGGCTTTAATTCTGTAGACATCTATCTCCTCAGTTCCCTCTGCCTTCTTCCTCAGGTCTATGGATCAAATATGCATGAATCTCAACTCTACACTGTCTGACTCAAGCAGGAGCAGCTGCTCTCAAAAACCTGGTGATGATTATTTCAAATGTTTGTCATTCTCCCTTACCCTCCTCCCTTTTGGCGGACATTCTTATCTAGCAGACCACTGAGATCCAGGCTTTTTGGTGAGAGCTCATCATATTCCATCTTCTCTCTCCTGCTTCTTCTCCTTCTCTCTTGTCCCAGAGGGAAAAGGATTCCTACTCCAGGGTGTTGATTGCATTTCCTCCTTCCTCCTCTAGGACATCATGTCATCAGTAATCTCTTTTCTTTACTGTTATTTTGCATTTGCAATCTATTTTTCACACATACACAAATATTCGAGTTCCCTGTATCTTTAAATGTTTTCTTAATGCTACTACTTGAGCTACTCTTGCATCTTTCCCTTTCTCCTCTCCCTTTTCCCCTTCTTTTCTCTTCAAACTTCTCTTCAATACTTGCTTTTCTCTCTTCTCTTCTCTAACTGCCCCCACTTTGCAACCTGACTTCCAACCTCCATTGTGTCACTGGCTCTCTTCCTGAGCTCTAAAAGCATCTTCCTTATCTCTTTCACAGGCTCTTTTGTTTCTTCTGCCCCTTAATATAAGTATCCCCTCTATCCAAGGCTTTTCCTTCTAGAGTTACTTTCTATCTTTAATATTCAGTTTTATTCTTGGGATTGAATGATGGCTTCTATGCACATGGACTAGGCAAGCTGGAAGATTTACTCTTTCCATGATCCATCTAGCTACATTGTGATAAAACTGTGACAACTCAAAAACCTATAACTTAGAATGCAATTGAGCAATAATTCCATGAGAGGCATAATACAATTGAAGAAATGCTTGTGTAAAAGCCAAGAGAAAGGGTTAGTGTTCTGACTCTGTTTCTGAATCTTGGTTTTATCATGTTAAGATACAAAGATTGAACAAAGCCAATACCTAAAGTTTCCTTAACTCACAAATCAAAGTTGACAGTTTGTGTAAAGTACTTTAAGGAATTTTTCTAAAAAGATGATTTTAAAATTCTTCTATAACATTCCTGCCTACAAGATATTTGTATGAGTCCATTTTGCATTGCTATAAAGGAAGACCTTAGATTGGGTAATTTATAAAGGAAAGGGGTTTAATTGGCTCATGGTTCTGCAGGCTGTACAAGCATGGCACCATCTGCTCAGCTTCTGGTGAGTCTTCAGGAAGCTTTTACTCATGGTGGAAGTCGGAGGAACAGGTATGTCACATGGTGAGACAGGGAGCAAGGGAGAGAGCAGGGAGGTCCCAGACTCTTGAGCAACCAGATATTGTGTGAACTCATTACCATGGGAAAGGCACCAAGCCATTCATGAGGAATCCACCCCCATGATCCAAACACCCACTTGGCCTCACCTTAAACCTTGGGGATCACAGTTCAACATGAGATTTGGAGGCAAAAATATCAAAAGTATATTAGTATTTAAGGAAATTAACTTCTGTTCTCGTTAAGGTGGGGTCTTGCTATGTTACCTAGGCTGGAGTGCAGTGGTATGATCACAGTTCACTGCAGCCTCTGCCTCCCTGGCTCAGGTAATCTTCCTGCCTTAGCCTTCTAAGTAGCTGGGACTACAGGTGTGTGCCACCATGCCTGACTAATTTTTTATTTTTTATAGAGTCTGGATTTCTGCATTTTGCTCAGGCTGGTCTTAAACTCCTGGTCTCGAGTGATCATCCCACCTTGGCACCCAGAGTTCTGGGATTACAGGCATGAGCCATCGTGCCCAGCCAAATTTAACTTCTGGTTAATATTTGTTATTAATTTGGGGAGGGAAAGAGAGGATAAGTTTCAATTTACAGTTAGAAAACAATTGATCTACAACTTATTTAGAATTGTGACATAAGAGCTGGGGCTACTATAATAAAAATTAGAGTTATTATTTTTAAAAATCAATCCCTACATCTCAGATATTTAGGTGCAGAAAATGTTTATAAGTTTGGTTAAATTCACTTCTTCAGGGGGAAATTGTTAACATTTCATTTCTCATAGGTAATTGAAAAGTATACTTTTTGTTAGATGCTAAAGTCTTCAATCAAAAATACTGTAAAATCTGACAATTTAAGTGTTAAAAAATAAACTCCTTTTCCTTTTTAATAGGGTATGTCAGTAGAACTTTAAAATGTGTGGCTGACACAAGACCATCTCCCGTGTCACCTTCATTCTTGCCCATAGCAGAGTTGTGAGCACCATTTCAGATGTAACACTCTGTTTCTGCTCAAATCATCCCTGACTAGTGTTAAAGGTTAGCACTCAAAGCCTCTGTGCCTCTTCCTGTTCCAAGACAGTGTGAGGTCAGCTTTTCAATGGTTCACAAGATCTACTAGAACCCGGCTATGTTAAAAGGTGAGTTTAAAAAGAAGAACAAAAAACTATTCTAACATATTAAGTAATTTGATTAAAAAGGAAAACTTCACATACGGGTATTTACCTAGTCACACATTTTAAACAACAAGTTGTCTATTAAGTTAGATTCTGCAATGTAAGAAGCTAGGTTTATATAAATCCTGCCATTCAGTGCATTTAAATATTTTTAAAATTCCCTTTCTTGAATTTTGCAATCAGTCTTTTATTATTTGAAAGGCACGAATGGATAATTCAAAATAGTAGGTCATAAAAATTAAGATTATTTTTAGATCTCTCCATTGAGATACATTTCTTATGTAGGAGAAACTTTCTCAGTCCAGCTTGAAATCTCTTTCCTTCAGTTCTGCCATATGGACTCTCCCTTTCCTATGTGCCTCTCTTCTCCCCAGTCCATCACTTTTAGGAAACTCCCTTTAACCTCATTGTCAATTCATAGCAGACCTCTTGGTAGGTCTAGAAAGGAGTTGTAATGACTAGAATAATGGCGAAATAAAAACTCATTAAACCTTTCCTCCTTCACTCACCATTTATGTGTCTGATCCATCATTCTTCACTTGTCATTCACAGGAAAATCCCTGCCCCAGATCCCCACCTTTCTCAAGTGCTCTGACTCTTCATCTCAGTGTCAGTGATGGCATGTCCAAGATGATAATGAATGATCTTCCACAATGTAGTTTACTCTTTCTCTTGATAATTAGTCTACTTCATTAAGTTTAGTTCTGGTTATTGTCTACAGAGTCCCACAATGAGCCACTATTTTGATTTCATCTTTTTTTTTTTACAGTCTATTCAATTTGACAGTTTGTTTCTATCATATAATTGAACATGGATATATCTAATATGGTAAATTGTTTCAATCAGAGAATGAAGATCCATAGCAAAGGTCAAAATCTCAATCAATGCTATTAACTGACTCAGTCTAAGAAAAAAGAGCATTGGCCATAAGTAATTCAAAGCCTCAACCAGCAAAATGACTCTAATAAAAATCCATAGTGAAGTGTTTGAATTTCAGAGGGCATTTCAGCTGGACTCAAAACTGCATAAGAGCAAAGGACAAATAGAGTCTTTGGTATTAACATTAAGATATTGAACAGTAGAGGTGCCACTTATCAGTAAATTGTAAAGCAAATTTTGCAGAGATAAGCAAAATACCCCCACTTTATCAGGACTTGACCATTTATGGAAAAGTTCTGATACAGAAAAATTAGCATGAAGATTAGCAAGTATAATAATATGGACTTATTTCATAGTTCAAAACACTTGTCAGATAAAAGAAGTTGTTTCCAATGAAATGAATTAGACCTATGTGCAGGGAGCCTCAGCATCGCCTAATAGTAGGTAGATTATATTTTCTACTATTTAACAGAAAGAAGGAGAAAGATAGGTCAAAGGTGAAAGAAGGAAATTGCTAAACACTAGAACTGCCTGAAATCAGCCCTGGGGCTACTGGGACAATGTAAGTGAACTATATAATACAAAGATAGACCTCATGTCCCAAAGACGATGAATCAAAACTAGAAAAAATTGCAAAAGACTATAATTTTACTTTAAGGTCTCTTAGCTGCTGATGTTTTGAACGTTCCATGGTCTCTCCTCAGTTCAACTCTGGCTTCTCACGTGACCACCAGGGCATAACCATTTGGCTGACTTCCTCAAACTCAGAATATCTTCACCTTCGCTTGACCATATGATGGGGTCTAAACACAAAATCCTGCTATCAGATTGGGAAAGAATGTACAGTGCTCATTAAATGCCTTGTTCAGCAATTGTTGTTGGTTTTTGTTTTCCTGTCAAGAAAAAAAGCAGGCCAAAGACTAAGAGGCAGTGTATTAGTCCATTCTCACAGTGCTATAAAGAACTATCTGAGACTGGGATAATTTATGAAGAAAAGAGGTTTAATTGATTCACAGTCCCTCAGGCTGCACAGGAAGCATGGTTGTGAAGCCTCAGGAAACTTGCAATCATGGCAGAAGGGTGAAGGGGAAATAAACACATATTCACATGGCAGAGCGGGAAAGAGAGAGAGCAAAGGGGGAAGTGCCACACACTTTTAAACAACCAGATCTCATGAGAACTCATTCACTATCATGAGAACAGCAAGGGGGAAGACCACCCCCATGATCCAATCACCTCCCACCAGGCCCCTCCCACAACACATGAGGATTACAATTTGACATGTGATTTGTGTGGGAACAGAGCCAAACCATATCAGATAGAGTCAATCTTTCTTTTCCTGAGTGAGGCGGCATCCCGTTGCCTATTTCTTGTGGTAAAGCAAGCAGTCCTCCTTCAGTCAGACAATCGCTGACTCCAAATGTGTACTAAGTTTAAGGATTCTTAAAATACAGTTCATGGATTTAGAAGGTGATTCACCGGTATTTTTATTATCAATAGGACACTACTTGTGAAATGTATACATTGAAGTATAAACTCAATAACACATTGCTTTTTTTTTTTTTTTTTTTTTTTTTTTTTTTTTTTTTGCTTTTAAGAAGTATTTTGTGGGGAGTGGCCAAGATGGCCAACTAGAAGCAGCTTATATGTGTAGCTCTCAGGGAGAGGGACAGAAGGGCAAGTAAATTCAGCACCTTCAACAGAAACATCCAGGTACTTGCATTGTGACTAATCAAGGAAATAACCCATGGAGAACCAAGAAAAGCAAGGCAGGGCGATGGCCCAGCTGGGAGTGACACAGAGCCAAGGGAACCTCCCCAATTCAGGCAAGCAGTGAGTGAATGTATAACCCTGGGAAACCACACTTCTCCCCCAGATCTTTGCAACCTTCAGGTCAGAAGATCCCCTTGTGAACCCTTTCCACTAGAGTTTTCAGTCTGACACACAGAGCGATGTGGAGTGTTAGCAGAGCAGCCTCTCATACACACACAGAGACCTGGGAGCTTTAGATACTCTGGCTTTCTGGGCATTCAGGCAAAAGCAATTGCAACTCCAGCAAAGCGGGAAGTTAGACCCCCATACTTATCCCTCAGAAGAAGGCTAAATCCAGGGAACTGAGCAGCAATGGTCTGCAGGCCCCATTTCCATGATGCCTTACAGGATAAGACCCACTGGCTTGGAATTCCAGCCAGTCACTGTTAGTAGTGTTGTGCCTCCCTGGGATGGAGCGCCTGGGCAGGAGGGGTGGGCCACCATCTTTGCTGTTTGGGCAACTTACCTGTTCCAGCTTGGAGGCTTTGGAGAGTTTAACCAGGGGTGGAACAGATCTCCTGGCACAACACAGCTGCTCCACCAAAACGTGGCCAGGCTGCTTCTTTAAGCAGGTTCTCAATCTGTTCCTCCTCACTGGGAGAGACCTCCCAACCAAGGCCTCTAGCCACCCATGCTGGAGGCATTCTCTGGCCAACAGAGATTTATAAAGTCCCAGAGACAAAGCTCCCAGAGGGAGGAGTGGGCTGCCAGCTTGGCTGTTTGTGTAACTTAGCTGTTCCTGCTTGAGGGCTTTGGAGAGTGCAAGCCTATGGAGGCAGAAGCAACACCCCAGCACAGCACAGTTACTCTATGAAAGCATGGCCAGACTACTTCTTTAACCAGGGCCCTGATTCCATTTCTCCTCCATGGGTGTGGCCTCCCATCTGAGGCCTCCAGTCACCCCTGCTGGTGTTCTCTGACCAACAGAGATTTGAAAAGTCCTGGAGACAGATCTCCCAGAGGGAGAGGTGAGCCACTATCTTGGCTGTTTGGGTGACTTAGCTGTTCCAGCCTCCAGGTTCTGGAGAGCTCAGGCCAACTGGGGGTGGAAGCAGTACCCCAGCACAGCACAGCTACTCTATGAAAGCATGGCACACTTTTCTTTAAGCAGGTTCCTGAACCTGTTCCTCTTCACTGGGTAGAACCTTCCAACCAGGACCTCCAGCCACTCCCACTGGTTTTCTCTGGCCTACAGAAATTTGGAAACTCGCTGGGACAGAAATCCTAGAGGAAGGGGCAGACCACCACTTTGCTGTTTGGGCAACTTAGCAGTTCCTGCCTTTGGGCTGTGAAGAGTGCAAGCCGACAGAGGGTGGAAGTGGTACTCTAGCACAGCACAGTAGCCCCATGAAAATGTGGGCAGACTGCTTTTTTAAGTGGGTCTCTGACCCTGTTCCTCATCATTGGGTGAAGCACTCTTAGCAGGGTCTCTGACTACAATCACCAGTCTCCAACTGACAGAGGTTTCAGGCCTCCCTGGATAGAGCTCCCACGTGGACAGGAAGGCCTCCATCTTTGCTGTTTGGGTGACTTAGCCATTCCAGCCTCCAGGCTTCAGTGTCCGAGGTAACCAGGGGCTAAAGTGGACCCTCAGCACAGGATAGCTGCTCTACAAAAATGTGGCCAGGTTCCTGGTCTCATTCCTACTGACTGGACAAAACCTCCCATGCAGGGTCACCAGCCATCTCCTACAGATGAGTTCAGGCTGGCAACAGGTCTGTGTCTCCTTGGAATGGAGGTCCCAGAGGAAGTAGCAGGCAGCTATCTTTGCTGTTTCTTAGCCTTCACTGGTGAAGGTACTGGTAAATCTGAGATGACTAGGGAATGGAGGAGTGGATTCCCAGCAAAGAGCTAAATGATGACAAATGGGATCTAATTAAACTGAAAAGCTTCTGCACAGTAACAGAAACTATCAACAGAGTAAACAGACAAACTACAGAGTGGGAGAAAATTTTTGCAAAGTATACATCTAACAAAAGTCTAATATTCAGCCCTATAAGGAACTTAAATTTACAAAAATAAAATAACTCTATAAAAAAGTGGGCAAAGGACATAAACAGACTTCTCAAAAGAAGACATTCATACGGCCAACAATCATGTGAAAAAAATCTCAATATCACTGATCATTAGAGAAATGCAAATCAAAACAACAATGAGATATGACCTTACACAAGTCAGAATGGCTATTACTAAAATGTCAAAAAACAACAGATGCTGGCAGGGCTGTTTAGAAAAAGGAACACTTCTACACTGCTGGGCGTGTAAATTAGTATAGCCATTGTGGAAGATAATGTGGTGATTTCTGAAATATCTAGAACTGGAAATACCATTTGACCCAGCAATCCCATTACTGGGTGTATACCCATAAGAATATAAATCATTCTATTATAAAGACACATGCACGTCTATGTTCATTGTAGCACTACTCACAACAACAAAGATAGGGAAACAATCTAACTGCCCATCAATGATAGACTGGATAAATAAGTGTGGTGTATATATATATATATACCATGGAATATTATGATGCAGTCATTAAAAAGAACAAGATCATATTGTTTACAGTGATATGGATGGAGCCAGAGGCCATTATCTTTAGCAAACTAACACAGAAACAGGAAACCAAACACTGCATGTTTCCACTTAAAAGTGGGTGTTAAATGATGAGAACACGTAGACACATAGAGGGGAACACCACACCCTGGGGTCTTTCAGAGGGTGGAGGGTGGGAGGAGTGAGAGGATCAGGAAAAATAACTAACGGGTACTAGGCTTAATACCTGGATGATGATATAATCTGTGCAACAAACTCCCATGACACAAGTTTACCTAAGTAATAAACCTGTACCTGTAGCCCTGAACTAGTTTTTAAATAAAATTAAAAAAAAATTTTTTTGTGTGTGATCATCCTCACCTGTTATTTTTCACTAATAGAAATTGTTTTGGATTCCACATCAGTCTTTTGAAAACCTGTCACAGCATGACAGCTCATTTATTCACATCTAAGATTTATGTATTAATTGTCTATCAATCAAAAATAATTTTGATAAGGATGTGGCTTGCTATTCAAAATTACTGGAGGCCCATTACAGTGCTTTTCAGAATGAAATATGGTTGTTAAACTGTAAAATGATTTAATTAAAATAGTTTAGTTATAGCTTTAACCAAGGTGACCATCTTCAAGAATTAATGTGGAAACGAATCTGGGTCTCTATTAGCAGGGCCTTCCCTTAGGGAGTGTTAATAGAGATGAGGTAGCAGCAGGGGCTAAGATTTGAGTCCCTGAGTATTCAGTTCCCTTCTGAAGCTTCCAGATGCTCCTGGCAGAAGATGCTTACAATGAGACAGTAAGATCAGAGACTAGCAATGTCCCTTTAAATTTAAAGAGATTACTCAGTAGCAGTGAGCTTAGCTGCAAAATCAGAAAAAAAATTTGATGTTTCCCGTGCAATTGAGAGAGCCCCATTGTAAGGATAAATCTCTTATAAAAAAGATAAAGTCTTGAATACATATAATACATATGAATACAGAGTGAACATGTGTCAAACATTTTAGTTAACCTATTAATCAATGAGGGAACCAATAAGATGTTATAATCAGTTCAAAGGAGAATTCCAAGAACCATACATACATAGAGAACAAGCAAGCAATTTTTAAATGAATTTACAATCATGCCAAATGACTCTACCCAAAGGGATAGAATCAATTGCATTCCACCAGCACACAGTTTCCTGGAAAAGAATCGTTTGTATTATCACCAGTTTTCTACAACTTACAGAATTGTATAACAGCTCAAAGACAATGAAAAGCAGGAATAACCCACTAGTTGAGGTAGACATGGTAACAACTGATATATTCTTTTATTTTCAAAGTCTTTCACAATTTGTCCTGCTACCCTGTAGTCAAAGGATTCCCCAGACACCTAGGACTGAATATCCTCAATCTTATCTGCGGCCCTCAGACAACGGGCTGTGCCTCTGGATCTACCATTTCCTGAGTTTCCTTTTACAATCCAGCCTACTAACTTAATACTGCCTTGATAATAGTGTTCTACCTTCTGTGACCCAATCAGTGACCTCAGGACACCATAATCCCTATAAGCACCGTGAACAGGCTGGCTTGGATAGGGCCTATGTTAAATATTTTGTATGCATTCTTATTTAACCTCATAATGATTTAAGACAATTATCATTATTCATATTCATAAATTCAGAAAGTAAGCCTGGATGACCTTATGTAAGTTGTCCAAAATCCTATGGTTAACAGGGCAGAGATGGAATTCTAAATCTATCAACTTTCAAAGCTTTTAACTGAGACACAACAGCTTCTCAGGGATGCTTCTGACTCCTTAATATCACTCAGTTAATGTCTTTGTCAGTACGCATTCAACCTGTTCACTGGGCTAAAGCTTTCCCATCACAGGTTTTTACATGCCTCAAGGCAAGATTTCTGGACTAGGTTGATTAGTGTGCACATGAAACTCGATATATTTATGATGTGGAAAGTGGCTTTACAAGCCTTACAGGAGCAATGCAAAGAGAGGAACAACGCAGAATGGGCTCTGTATGGTTCCAGTGCTTTGCTCACACTTTGATGATATCACCTAACACATTGCCTTGTATCTATCTGTTATAAGAACAGCTAAGATTTATTGAATATATTTTATTTATTTAATGTATTTTATGTCTTGTACATTACTTTCAATATCCCATTTAATTGTCACAGAGTATGAACTGGGTAATATGATGCCTATGTAAATACAAGGAAACTGAGGTCTAGAAAAACAAGTAACTTGTCCACAGTCACAGAACAGGAAGTGACAGAGGTGCCCACTGGGTCCACTGTTGTGTCTTAAGGCCCTCTGGCCATGTACTTTTCTCCTTTATGAACAAGAAGAAGAATCCAGGGGGTCTTGTGAAGTACTAACTGAGGAAGACTAATTTCCTCAGTTGAGTACACATTCAAATGGAGAAAAGACACTGAAATAAATGGACATCCCACTTTTCTTCTTTATACCCTGGTCTATTAGGACACAAATGGGTTACAGGATTAAGATGGAAGTCTCATGAGCTTAAGGTGGGAATTTATTAGTCCAAATCATTAGCAAGTGTTTGGCAGGCCTGACTTCAAGCCCAGCTAGATTCAAATGTTCAACGTCATCTGTGTTCTTTATCCCTTTGCCTTTCTTTATCCTCAGCATTGATTCTATTTAGATATTGGCCTCATCTTTCCTACTGTAGTTATCTTCCTCCATGTGGCTATGAAAGAAAGTGGAAAATATTTGTGGCTTTTATTATTTTTATAGTTTAAACTCTTATTGAAAGAAGGCTCTGTCTTCCCTAGCACTAAGGGGAAAATACTGTGAAAAACATTCTTTTACTCAGTTTGGCTCATGGTGAGGAGGGGCATGAATACTCTGATTGGACCATCTGGGTCAGGTGACCTCTTCTTTGTCAGAGGGTACAGATGGGACATTATGACAGTGAGCACTTGGGGCCAGATGGAGGGATGGCTCCACCCACAAACAAAAGCAGGATGCTGTTGTCAAACAAAAAAAAAGGAAGAATGCTGGGCAGGTAAAAGCAACAGATGTCCATGATACTGATTTTCCCAGAGTATATTTATATTATAAATATAGATTTTCTTTCAATTAATTACACAACACTTGACCCAATAAAAATAAATGAGTTAGTGATGATTTCCAAAACTACAAGTTATTCTTACATGTAAATGATTCTGTAGTCCTTTCATCCCTTTGAAAAAAACAAAACACTTTGAAAAACAAAATTGGCTTAGAGCTACTTTAAAACTTGGCCTCTGTTTTTCCTTAAATATTTGTGTAGATCCTTATGATGATTTGAGAAAACTATGTATAGAACAGAGAAAAATGAAGTAGACAGAAAAATTAAGCCAGAAATTAAGAACATGTATCTACTTAAACAATGAGAACTCCGCGGAGAGTGATATGTAACCTGAACAATTTGCAATGAATAAATGATAGGGATGTTATTAAACAGGTACTGTACAAAATAATTATGTTCTTCATTTTGATGAAACAAAAACTTAACTAGATTTTTCTTTCAAATGAAAAAGTTAATTGAACTTTTTAATGATACATGTGGATTAATTCAAGAGTAAATAGGTTACAAAACTATTTTTATGGATTTTCTGAAGTCCCCAAATTATGATTATTTACCAAATGTTCATCTGTAAGTCAGTTTCTGGGAACATGGAACATATTTTCCAGTAGAAATAATGTTGTACTCATTGATTGGGTGCTCCATAATAACTTATGAAAAGCTGCTAGAATATATGTGACTTGTAATTTTATGAAAACACCTCTAATAATCTTTCCTTGGGAAAAGATGGTCAGACCTCTAATTTGGAATTCTACCTGCACAGTTTCCATCTAATCATCCTGTCCCATCCCATCTTCTCTGGATGAAAAAGTGAAAATTTTCTTAGCTTCAGGTCTTTAGCGTCTCTGATTAGCTGATGGGCAAAGAGGGATTAAGGCTGAACAACAGAAGCATTGCAAGGAGGCCAGAGCAGGGGAGAGAAGGGAGACAGTGCAAGGCAAAGGACTTGGGAATCCACTAAAAAACAAAAACAAAAACAACACCGCCTCCACAAAACAAACAAACAAACAAAAAACTTAGTTCCTGAAACCTTAGCTAGAAGCATGGGCTGGTTAGGCAGGTAAATGATTGCTAAACTGAATGAAGTGTTGATAAAAGGACTTCTACTAGGGATTGATGATAAGGATTGTCCAGATAAAATTCACACCAAGATGAAGACAGGATGGCTTTTCAATAAGCTGTCCTTAGGGAGCAAAGTATTGAAATCAAGAAGGCAAGTAGCTCTCTGGCTGGGAATCAGTGTCCAGTTAACCAAAACTACAGCTGGGAGAGCAGCTGCTAGAGGAAGGGAGACTGACCAACAAGAGAGACAAAGAGGTGAATCCAAGAACAAGCCAGATTGGGAAACTGATGCAAATGAATGTAAGGAATAGGTGAGGCTAGGAGGCTAATTATTTCTGGGCATTATTCTTGGGTTTTAAAGATCGGAATTAAACTGTGTGACCCTCTCCTTCATTACAGAAAACCTGGCACCTCCTATCTGGATCTTAAGGATGGTTCTCATAGAAGACAGATGTCCAAGAGGAGGAATTTATGCGTGAGAATATGGCAACAAGGGGAAGTTGGTAAATACATTTTAAATAGACCTACCCTGACTTCCAGATCACCCTTTTCATTCTCATCTATCCCATGTAGCTGCATCCCAACTAAAATTCTGTTAGTTTTATTTTCTAGTAGTTGTCCTCTTCTCTACTCTTTTTTTTGTATTTTCGTTTATGAAATAGACTTTTATTTTCAAATATTCTCCCTCCTTTCTTGTTTTGTGATAGGCATGCAGTCCTTCTGAAGTTTTCTAAGGGTATTTGTTGCTTGTATTGGTAGAAGAATGGGATGGGATAAACAACACCCCTTCTAAGCTTTCTTCCTCTATTCCTCATTTTTCCTGTAGTTTTTGTAAAGAAACAAAAAGCTCCAGATACATGCCAGTGTCTGTGGTCTTTGTACACAGACAATGAAGGCAGAGCCTGACTCATTTTTAAAGAAAATCCAGGTGGCATTAATCTAGGTGTTTCTTTCTAGAATCCAAGGTAGTCATGATGGCTCAGGAGAGAGAAACAGGCCAGGCAGGGGCAGCTAATTCCACTCAGAAATGTGAATGTAAAGTGTAAGAAGCCAACGGCAGGGAAGTGTCACTTGTCTGCAAGCAAAGAACATTGTAAAAAGTGCATTATCAAAGAAGAGCTATTTAAAATTGAAGTCACACTCTGGAGAAAACCTGAAGGCATAAGACTGACATCATACTATGTGAATACTTTAGGTTTCAGTGGAGTATAAATTAGTTTTGTCTCATGGGAAAAAGTCAGTCATTATTCTATCACTACAGTTATTTTGAAGTACCTGCCAGCCTATTGATAGGAATTAAATTTAATCACAAGCTATGTGATGACTAATTTTTTTCCAGGTTTATTTTGAAGCTTTTTGAAAATTTAAGTCACAGAATACATTAAACAGAGGAAAGTTCCATTTTAATCACTAAAAACAAATATAACCATTCCTCTTTACTACTTGAAGGTTAAATACCCTCTGATCAATTTTCTTCTCAGTGTGGCAGGCAAATACATTCTTGTGAATCCCTTCATAGTGGTTATACAAAGAAGCAACCAGCCCATAGCATTGTAAAACACTTTCTTCTTTCCCTGGGCCTTAACATTGTATATTCCACTAGAGTCTACCTAACTCCTAATGTTATTTCGCACCCTTGTGCAATTCAGTCGTTTTCTTTTCTGTATCTGCTTACAATGTAACAGCTAAAGTAACAATAAAATAAAATTGGTCATAAAGCAGTTCATATATTCCTTAAGGTCATATAACTTAGAATTTTATTATTACAAATGATATAAAATCATCTTCAATATGCTTTCTGGAATATTGTACTAGCTCCTGCTGTTTAAAGACTTGTTAAGAAAAATAGGGATGTCCTGACTAAATACAATAAAAAATTCCATAACTATTAATACAGTAAAAGGCCATCTTGCTTTTATATTGGAGTTTACATGTTAAAATCACCTATTGATAATGGTGGATTCAACTCTTTACATATTGAACTAAGAAATTATAAATTTCCCTAAAATTACAAGTTATAAGATAAAATTATAATACTTATTTTATTATATTATTGTATTTATTTTTAAATAATAAGTAAACAATTATTATTACTAATATTCTATTGAAATTGATGGGGGGAAGAGATACGTGGGAGGAGGGAGTGTCTTAATTATTTCTCCTGACACAGAGCACAAACTGACCTAAGGGGAAGATTATTTAAAAAGCTAATTACAGCCCTATTGTCATCTCAATCGTAATTTTCAGGAGCATCTTCCAGCAGGATCATGGCAGCACCTTAGCTGTGAATCATCCCATACAGAGAAACACAAACAAAAACAAACACACACAATTCAAAAACTACAAATTTAGGGAAAATTGAAGGGAAAGAAAAACTACAAATTGCAGAACACATGTTTGTGTGACCCACAACATCTAAGACCAGTAGAACCTGAAAGGGCAGAGCTATGGTCTGAATGTTTATGCCCCTCCAATATTCATGTGTTAAAATCTAATCCCCAAGATATTAAGAGGTGGTACCTTTGAGAGGTGATTATTTCATGAGGGATCTGCCCTCATAAATGGGATCAGTGCCCTTACAAAAGAGGTTTGAGGGAGCCCTTTCATCCTTCAAGGGACACAGTGAGAAGGCGTTATGTCTGAAACAGAGAGCAAGCCCTCATAAGACATTGAACCTGTTGATAGCTTGATCTTGGACTTCCCAGCCTCCAGAACTGTAAGCAATACATTTTTGTTGTTTATACATTACCCGGTCTAAGAAATTTTATCATAGCAGGCCAAAAGGACTAAGACAGGTAGCAACAAATATATCAGTTACTTTTTCATTTTCCCTTTTCATACTTCACTCTTTAGAAGGAAGTCACTATGTGCAGCCTACACTTAGGGAGTAAGGAATTGTGCTTCACCTCCTTGATGAGAGAGTATCTACATGAATTATTTGAATTATTCTATATGGAATATTTGTCTATTCTCCCCTCTTCCCATTTGCTTACTAATTGAGTCAGTCATTTCTTTGTGTTAGTGTAGAATTGTGGGTATTTATTTTACATTTTGGGTTACAATTTAAAACTGTGTTATGCATTTTGTTGGCCACATTTTTCCAGCTTTGAGCATTGGGAGCTGTTTCAGTTGGTTCCTCTGTTCCTCTGAAATATCCTCACTGTTGTGTTGCCTCCATCCCCAAAATCCATAACTTTGTCTAATTATAAGAAATTAGACAAATCCTAACTGAGGGACACTCTGCAGAACTCCACAAAAATGTCAACATCATCAAAAAACAAGGAAACTTTGAGAAATTATCACAGTCTAGAGGAACCTTAGGAGATATGAGGACTAAAGATAATGTGGTTTCCTGAATGTAACTCTGGAACAGAAAAGGGACATTAGGTAAAAACTAAGGAAAGCTGAATAAAGTACAAACTTTAGGTAATTATAGTGTAACAATATTTGTTTACTACTTGTGACAAATATACCACACTAAACTGAGATATTAATAATAGGAGAAAATGGTGTAGGCTATGGAAACTGCTGTCTTTGCAACTTTTCTGTAAATCTAAAGCTATTTTAAAATAAAACTTTACTGAATAAGAAAAAATCACAAATTATAACCACAAAAACTTTAGGAACAAAAGAGAACAAAACTTTAGGAACAAAAACACACTGAAGACTTTGTGGATGATGAAGTACTCTAAATTTTTTAGTAGAAAATTTTTTTAAAAAGATGCCAATAATTCAGTTCCAGAAACTGGAAAAAGCCTAACAAAATTAAGATTTTTTAAAAAGGGAAAATGTTTGTTTAAAAAAGGAAATTAAATTATGGTAAAACAGATATGTAGGGGGGGTGGAGCAAGATGGCCGAATAGGAACAGCTACAGTCTCCAACTCCCAGCGCGAGCGACACAGAAGACCTGGTGATTTCTGCATCTTCAACTGAGGTACTGGGGTCATCTCAATAGGGAGTGCCGGACAATCGGTGCTGGTCAGTTGCTGCAGCCTGGACCAGCGAGAGCTGAAGCAGGGCGAGGCATCGCCTCACCTGGGAAGCGCAAGGGGGAAGGGAATCCCTTTTCCTAGCCAGGGGAACTGAGACACACAACACCTGGAAAATCAGGTAACTCCCACCCAAATACCACGCTCTAAGCAAACAGGCACACCAGAAGAATACATCCCTCACCTGGTCGGGAGGGTCCCACAACCACAGAGCCTCCCTCATTATTAACACAACAGTCTGCAGAGATCTAACCACGAGGCAGCAGCGAGGCTGGGGGAGGGGCGCCCGCCATTGCTGAGGCTTACGTAGGTGAACAAAGCCGCTGGGAAGCTCCAACTGGGTGGAGCTCACAGCAGCTCAAGGAAACCTGCCTGTCTCTATAGACTCCACCTCTGGGGGCAGGGCTCAGCTAAAAAAACAACAGGGGAAGCAACAGAGGACTGAGCAGACGCGAACGACTCTGTCTGACAGCTTTGAAGAGAGCAGTGGATCTCCCAACACGGAGGTTGAGATCTGAGAATGGACAGACAGCCTGCTCAAGTGGGTCCCTGACCCCTGAGTAGCCTCACTGGGAGACATCCCCCACTAGGGGCAGTCTGACACCCCACACCTCACAGGGTGGAGTACACCCCTGAGAGGAAGCTTCCAAAGTAAGAATCAGACAGGCACACTCGGTGTTCAGCAATATTCTATCTTCTGCAACCTCTGCTGCTGATACCCAGGCAAACAGGGTCTGGAGTGGACCTCAAGCAATCTCCAACAGACCTATAGCTGAGGGTCCTGACGGTCAGAAGGAAAACTATCAAACAGGAAGGACACCTATACCAAAACCCCATCAGTACATCACCATCATCAAAGACCAGAGACAGATAAAACCACAAAGATGGGGAAGAAGCTGGGCAGAAAAGCTGGAAATTCAAAAAATAAGAGCGCATCAGCCCCTGCAAAGGAGCGCAGCCCATCACCAGCAACGGATCGAAGCTGGTCAGAGAATGACTTTGACGAGATGAGAGAAGAAGGCTTCAGTCCATCAAACTTCTCAGAGCTAAAGGAGGAATTACGTACCCAGCACAAAGACTAAAAATCTTGAAAACAGAGTGGAAGAATTGACAGTTAGACTAATTAATGCAGAGAAGGTCATAAATGAAATGACAGAGATGAAAACCATGACACGAGAAATACGTGACAAATGCACAAGCTTCAGTAACCGACTCGATCAACTGGAAGAAAGAGGATCAGCGATTGAGGATCAAATGAATGAAATGAAGCGAGAAGAGAAACCAAAAGAAAAAAGAAGAAAAAGAAATGAACAAAGCCTGCAAGAAGTATGGGATTATGTAAAAAGACCAAATCTACGTCTGATAAGGGTGCCTGAAAGTGAGGGGGAAAATGGAACCAAGTTGGAAAACACTCTTCAGGATATCATCCAGGAGAACTTCCCCAACCTAGTAGGGCAGGCCAACATTCAAATTCAGGAAATACAGAGAACGCCACAAAGATACTCCTCCAGAAGAGCAACTCCAACACACATAATTGCCAGATTCACCAAAGTTGAAATGAAGGAAAAAATCTTAAGGGCAGCCACAGAGAAAGGTCGGGTTACCCACAAAGGGAAGCCCATCAGACTAACAGCAGATCTCTTGGCAGAAACTCTACAAGCCAGAAGAGAGTGGGGGCCAATATTCAACGTTCTTAAAGAAAAGAATTTTCAACCCAGAATTTCATATCCAGCCAAACTAAGTTTCATCAGTGAAGGAGAAATAAAATCCTTTACAGATAAGCAAATGCTTAGAGATTTTGTCACCACCAGGCCTGCCTTACAAGAGACCCTGAAGGAAGCCCTAAACATGGAAAGGAACAACCAGTACCAGCCATTGCAAAAACATGCCAAAATATAAAGACCACCGAGGCTAGGAAGAAAGTGCATCAACTCACGAGCAAAATAACCAGTGAATATCATAATGGCAGGATCAAGTTTACACATAACAATATTAACCTTAAATGTAAATGCACTAAATGCTCCAATTAAAAGACACAGACTGGGCAAACTGGATCAAGAGTCAAGACCCATCAGTCTGCTGTATTCAGGAGACCCATCTCACATGCAGAGACATACATAGGCTCAAAATAAAGGGATGGAGGAAGATCTACCAAGCAAATGGAGAACAAATAAAAAGGAGGGATTGCAATCCTAGTCTCTGATAAAACAGAATTTAAACCATCAAAGATCAAAAGAGACAAAGAAGGCCATTACATAATGGTAAAGGGATCAATTGAACAGGAAGAGCTAACTCTCCTAAATATATATGCACCCAATACAGGAGCACCCAGATTCATAAAGCAAGTCCTTAGAGACTTACAAAGAGACTTAGACTCCCATACAATAATAATGGGAGACTTCAACACTCCACTGTCAACATTAGACAGATCAACGAGACAGAAAGTTAACAAGGATATCCAGGAATTGAACTCATCTCTGCACCAAGCCGACCTAATAGACATCTATAAAACTCTCCACACCAAATCAACAGAATATACATTCTTATCAGCACCACATCACACTTATTCCAAAATTGACCACATAATTGGAAGTAAAGCACTCCTCAGCAAATGTAAAAGAACAGAAATTATAACAAACTGTCTCTCAGACCACAGTGCAATCAAACTAGAACTCAGGACTAAGAAACTCAATCAAAACCGCTCAACTACATGGAAACTGAACAACCTGCTCCTGAATGACTACTGGGTACATAATGAAATGAAGGCAGAAATAAAGATGTTCTTTGAAACCAATGAGAACAAAGATACAACATACCAGAATCTCTGGGACACATTTAAAGCAGTGTGTAGAGGGAAATTTATAGCACTAAATGCCCACAAGAGAAAGCAGGAAAGATCTAAAATTGACAGTCTAACATCACAATTAAAAGAACTAGAGAGGCAAGAGCAAACACATTCAAAAGCTAGCAGAAGGCAAGAAATAACTAAGATCAGAGCAGAACTGAAGGAGATAGAGACACAAAAAACCCTCCAAAAAATCAATGAATCCAGGAGTTGGTTTTTTGAAAAGATCAACAAAATTGACAGACCGCTAGCAAGACTAATAAAGAAGAAAAGGGAGAGGAATCAAATACATGCAATAAAAAATGATAAAGGGGATATCACCACTGACCCCACAGAAATACAAACTACCATCAGAGAATACTATAAACACCTCTACGCAAATCAACTAGAAAATCTAGAAGACATGGATAATTTCCTGGACACTTACACTCTCCCAAGGCTAAACCAGGAAGAAGTTGAATCCCTGAATAGACCAATAGCAGGCTCTGAAATTGAGGCAACAATTAATAGCCTACCCACCAAAAAAAGTCCAGGACCAGATGGATTCACAGCTGAATTCTACCAGAGGTACAAGGAGGAGCTGGTACCATTCCTTCTGAAACTATTCCAATCAATAGAAAAAGAGGGAATCCTCCCTAACTCATTTTATGAGGCCAACATCATCCTGATACCAAAGCCTGGCAGAGACACAACAAAAAAAGAGAATTTTAGACCAATATCCCTGATGAACACTGATGCAAAAATTCTCAATAAAATACTGGCAAACCGGATTCAGCAGCACATCAAAAAGCTTATCCACCATGATCAAGTGGGCTTCATCCCTGGGATGCAAGGCTGGTTCAACATTCGCAAATCAATAAACGTAATCCAGCATATAAACAGAACCAAAGACAAGAACCACATGATTTTCTCAATAGATGCAGAAAAGGCTTTTGACAAAATTCAACAGCCCTTCATGCTAAAAACGCTCAATAAATTCGGTATTGATGGAACGTACCTCAAAATAATAAGAGCTATTTATGACAAACCCACAGCTAATATCATACTGAATGGGCAAAAACTGGAAAAATTCCCTTTGAAAACTGGCACAAGACAGGGATGCCCTCTCTCACCACTCCTATTCAACATAGTCTTGGAAGTTCTGGCTAGGGCAATCAGGCAAGAGAAAGAAATCAAGGGTATCCAGTTAGAAAAAGAAGAAGTCAAATTGTCCCTGTTTGCAGATGACATGATTGTATATTTAGAAAACCCCATTGTCTCAGCCCAAAATCTCCTTAAGCGGATAAGCAACTTCAGCAAAGTCTCAGGATACAAAATTAATGTGCAAAAATCACAAGCATTCTTATACACCAGTAACAGACAAGCAGAGAGCCAAATCAGGAATGAACTTCCATTCACAATTGCTTCAAAGAGAATAAAATACCTAGGAATCCAGCTTACAAGGGATGTAAAGGACCTCTCAAGGAGAACTACAAACCACTGCTCAGTGAAATAAAAGAGGACACAAACAAATGGAAGAACATACCATGCTCATGGATAGGAAGAATCAATATCGTGAAAATGGCCATACTCCCCAAGGTTATTTATAGATTCAATGCCATCCCCATCAAGCTACCAATGAGTTTCTTCACAGAATTGGAAAAAACTGCTTTAAAGTTCATATGGAACCAAAAAAGAGCCCGCATTGCCAAGACAATCCTAAGTCAAAAGGACAAAGCTGGAGGCGTCACGCTACCTGACTTCAAACTATACTACAAGGCTACAGTAACCAAAACAGCTTGGTACTGGTACCAAAACAGAGATATAGACCAATGGAACAGAACAGAGTCCTCAGAAATAATATCGCACATCTACAGCCATCTGATCTTTGACAAACCTGAGAGAAACAAGAAATGGGAAAAGGACTCCCTATTTAATAAATGGTGCTGGGAAAATTGGCTAGCCATAAGTAGAAAGCTGAAACTGGATCCTTTCCTTACTCCTTATACGAAAATTAATTCAAGATGGATTAGAGACTTAAATGTTAGACCTAAAACCATAAAAACCCTAGAAGAAAACCTAGGTAGTACCATTCAGGACATAGGCATGGGCAAGGACTTCATGTCTAAAACACCAAAAGCAAAAGCAACGGCAGCAAAAGCCAAAATTGACAAATGGGATCTAATTAAACTAAAGAGCTTCTGCACAGCAAAAGAAACTACCATCAGAGTGAACAGGCAACCTACAGAATGGGAGAACATTTTTGCAATCTACTCATCTGACAAAGGGCTAATATCCAGAACCTACAAAGACCTCAAACAAATTTACAAGAAAAAAACAAACAACCCCATCAAAAAGTGGGCAAAGGATATGAACAGACATTTCTCAAAAGAAGACATTCATATAGCCAACAGACACATGAAAAAATGCTCATCATCACTGGCCATCAGAGAAATGCAAATCAAAACCACAATAAGATCCCATCTCACACCAGTTAGAATGGCGATCATTAAAAAGTCAGGAAACAACAGGTGCTGGAGAGGATGTGGAGAAATAGGAACACTTTTACACTGTTGGTGGGATTGTAAACTAGTTCAACCATTATGGAAAACAGTATGGCGATTCCTCAAGGATCTAGAACTAGAAGTACTATATGACCCAGCCATCCCATTACTGGGTATATACCCAAAGGATTATAAATCATGCTGCTATAAAGACACATGCACACGTGTATTTATTGCGGCACTATTCACCATAGCAAAGACTTGGAATCAACCCAAATGTCCATCTGTGACAGACTGGATTAAGAAAATGTGGCACATATACACCATGAAATACTATGCAACCATAAAAAGGGATGAGTTCGTGTCCTGTGTAGGGACATGGATGCAGCTGGAAACCATCATTCTTAGCAAACTATCACAAGAAGAGAAAACCAAACACCGCATGTTCTCACTCATAGGTGGGAACTGAACAATGAGATCACTTGGACTCGGGAAGGGGAACATCACACACTGGGGCCTATCATGGGGAGGGGGGATGGGGGAGGGGGAGGAATTGCATTGGGGAGTTATACATGATATAAATGATGAATTGATGGGTGCTGACGAGTTGATGGGTGCAGCACACCAACATGGCATAAGTATACATATGTAACAAACCTGCACGTTATGCACATGTACCCTAGAACTTAAAGTATAATAAAAAAAAAAATAAATAAATAATAAAAAAAAAAAATAAAAAAATAAAAATAAAAATAAAAAAATAAAAAAATAAATGAATAAATAAAAAAAAAAAAAAAAAAAAATAAATTACTCACAAGGTTAGGATTGGATTTTGGTCTCTCATTTAAACAACTGTTAGTGTATGTACTTACGATCAGAATTACAGAACAGTTTGTGGAGAAGGGAGAGTTTTGAAGAAATTGTTAAAGTCTGTTAAGCTACCTCTTTCATATCTACAGCTCTTTGAAATGATCATAGCTAAATTTCAACATGATGTGAAAATATTGTTTATGAATATATATAGTCATATGAAAATTAGAAGGTGGAGTTGTATGTATTAGTCAAAAACATTGACATCTGTGACATATATTCATATCAATAAACTAGATGACAAAAAAAAAAAAAAAAAAAAAAAAAAAAGATTTATGCAAGTATTTTAATTCTCAATTCAATTTCCTAAGTCTTTACTTTGCTGGTTTGGGTTGGTCCTACATGTGTGGATTAAGGATTAGTCCTACACGTGTGGATTAAGGATTAAGTATGGGTTCTCACACTTAAATAGGGATTCTTCAGCTTTCTTTCTTCGGTGATTTCTACTTCACAGTCTGACCTTCCTGAGCTCCTTTCAAAGGTAACTCTGCTGATGAGATAGCAGGATTTCTATGATATTTTTAGCTGCATCTGGCAGGCTGCTTTGCTCCATGACTAAGGCCTAGTCAAATCCACTAGAGAAAGGAGAAAGTCAAAGAGGAAATCACCTCCCTGTAGGTCACTTCTTCAAGGTTTATCTCCTCTTCACAATTTGCTAGCTTTTGTTTACTGTTCAGAGTCCTCAGGTAGTTGTTTGTTTTTTTCTGCATTTTGTTTATTGTTCATAGTTGTTATCAGTAGGAAAGACGAGCTATAAGGGGCTTATGTCACCATACCCATATTAGAACTTCCTCCAACATTGTTTTTTAAAGAAAGAATAGAATGCGATAGAAAAGCTCACAGAAGGAAAACTGTTTTTTTTTTTTTTTAATGGCATATCCTTGAAAGGATAATTATATGTCACTATATCAAACATTGTAGCCCTATTCTTGACATTTAATATAGTCTTTGACATAATGTTAAGTAAAATGCATAAATCACAGAACTATGAATCCCTTTTAAAGAAAAAATGCACATAAATACACATATATGTTAATGCTTTTCTTTAGGAAACGTATCACAAAGTTTCTGGTTGGAAATGTAACAGTTGAGTGGTTATCTCTGGTATGGAAGGTGACTTAAGTGGGAGAGATACAGAAATAATTTGTATTAGGTATATTCCTGTATTAACATCTTTTAAAGAAGCCCACATATATTCTATAAATTTTTAAAAATCATCATAAAATACATTTAAAATGCAATTTAAAATAGAAAAGGCAAAGTTTTAAATAGATAAAATAGTTTAGATTATAAAGCTCTTTGAAATCTGACATCCTGTAAGTTTTATAGGTATTCAATACAGAGTTTTCTTTGTTTGTTTTAATTTAATGATCAGGACAAATTGCCTTGGTGGTAAAGCACTGGGCTGGAATTTAGGAGATTCATGCTGTATCGCTGGCTCTGTCTTAATTAAGTCTCTTAAACGATCTTGGGCTTCAGTTTTCTTACCTGTAAATTGAGAGATTCTGACTTTTTCTGATCTCCAAGGTCCCTTCTTTCTCCAAGACTTTATTGAACCCTGTATAATAGCATCAGACGCTTGGGCATAGAAAAATGAGAGGCAAGTCCTGGCAGATGCTTTCAGCCTGTGGCACGGTAAACCTGAAATCGTGATCTATGTGACAGCACCGTGTGAACTGCAAACCAACAAATTAAGCCTGAAAATTGATTGTAAAACAGTGCTCCATATAAAACAAACTTGTAATTGCCTTCTCTAAAAAGAAAGTGACCCTCAGTTGACAAAGAACTAAAAATTATCAAATTGTATTACTATCTAGTGAAATAATTTTTTTTTCTAGTTAGGAAACAGAAGGAAGGGAGGAAGAGAATGAAGCAAGTATGTGAATGAAAGGACTTTACATTTGTTTGATGCAATGTTGTTGACGTATTACTGAAATCATCTGTGTTTTTGTTAATACTTTATAATAAGTGGTTGGAGGAATTGCTGGATATGATTATACATGATGCAAAGATGTTTACATTACATTATGGTCATGTATATGTTAGTTATTTTTTAGTTACAGCTAAGATTAACTATGCTTTCTCCTAATAAAGTAGTTTAATGAAAAGAATACAAGGTTTAATCGACAATGATCTGGCACTAGATCTTGGTTTTGTGTTTACCCACCATTTAACTTTGGATGGGTCATTTATTCTCTCTGGGTCTTAGTTTATCTTGTTTTGCTAACTCCAAAGTGTTCATGAAGAATTTTTCACGTGTGTAATCTCATTTGTGTCTCACAATGAGATAGGTTTGTTAGATGTCATTAAGTGACGCTAAAATAGTGCCTGTGAGCCCCATCAGAACAAAGGGAAATTTGATACAGAGTCCCAAAGATGACCAATTCAGGAGTTTTGAGGCCGTGCTTATTCATATGTATATATGAATTCATATAATTAAATCATCCTGTTCCCCGTGCTAGTCTTATCCTGCAATATGATTCTCAAAGTGTGGCCCTTGAACTTGTAGTGCCACAACATCTGGGAACTTGTTAAAAAGGCATACTTTTGTGCCCCCCAAGACCAACTGAAGCAGAAACTCGGGGTGTGGGACTTTGCAATCTGTGTATTTAAAAGCCCTCCAGATGATTCTGGTACACGTTAAAGCTTGAGTGCCACAGTTGTAAGAAATCCTTTTACCTGATTCTGTGTAAAATAATCTGAAGAGAGGAGGAGGATTTTTTGCCCTTTCTTTTGCAGACTCCTTTCACTTGAGTTGATATCTTACTCCACTTCCCTGACTTCTCATTTGTCTCTGGAATGTCACGGCAGTCTTTTTACTTTCTTTTTTTTTCTTTCTTTTTTTTTTTAAGATTAGAGGCTTTGTGTGCCCTTCATTTATCCCATTTCCAGAGACATTTTGTTTTATCCTATTCTCAGACTTCTTAACATTTCTCTCCATCACAGAAATGTTTTCCACTTTACTTCCACCTGCCCTGCTGTACATTGAGAAGTATTACTGGCAAGCTCCTCAGGGTGCACACTATCTTGAACAAATGTGGCTGAGTACAACGTTTAGCATTTATGTGATCCTTAGCTCCTATCTCTTGTCTGAGTTCAGACAAGGATACCTACTATTTTAGATATCTCAGCTGTCTATGTCAGAGACTAAAGAAAATTTTAGGGGGAGATGAAGCACTGAATAACTGCTTAAATGTATCTTTGGGGACCAGTACTTCGGAGTTTGCTTTGGAATAGAAATATAGTCTCTTCAATATTACAGTTGTGTGTGTGTGTTTGTGTGTATTTGTGTGTGAATTGGTAGTGGGAGATGGGCTTGCATAAAGGGAGGGCAAGGTTGCAGGAAGTAACAACACCTGACCATCCACCTTTACGATATAAGTGCAGATCCTCAGCGACTCATTTGCTCGTTTTCATCAGTGTTTCCACTGCTGCTTGGCCTCCTACCATGATTTTGCATTCAGATTTCTAACAGTTTATATAACAAGGATATGTACTTTTAACTTTCAAAGCCCTTTGACTTATTGTGCTGGGCAGTACACAAAGCCTCACTATATCTTATAGTAACTCGACTTTTTAATGCCCCTTTGAAGAAAAGAACCATGTACTTGCCTGAAAATTAACCCAGTTACCCTCATTGTGTTGGAATAACCCAGGGGGCAAGAACTGAGTCACAATTATCCAGTAGGAGCACTCCATGTTAGGTGATGCTTAATCAAACTATTACTTAACTCTTGGCTGCTTAGAGGAGACTGAAGATGAGAATATGACAGCAATAGAGCTACACACACACACACACACACACACACACACACACACACACACACGATAGAGAGAAAGAGGGAGGTATCAGAACAGATAGTGCTAAAATGTAATTACTGTTCCATTAAAAAAAGAAAACAACTCTCTCTCTTAAGGTTTTCCAAGTTTGTTTCTGGCCCTTGTAACATAAAAAGCAAAATTAATGCATAAATGCTATCTCATTTTAAAAATATGCACGACTACCTAGAATTTTTAAATTTACAGAGTAGTTTCAAATACTACATCTCATTTTATTCTCAAAAACCCCACAGGGCTGGATATTTTTATCATGATCTCCAATTTTTAGATCCATGTTATTCAAATATGAGGTGTGCCCTGCTGATGATCTTGAGATGACTTTAGGTGGCGACCTTACATGACATTCAATGCGGAACTACTTGACAAAGGAGATATCTCACTTACAATTCTCTTTCAATAGTTTGTGTAAGGAGAAAATTTCAGTTTGGTGCTGATATTTCTATAAAACCTTTAGAACATATCTCCATTTTCATAAAAACAGAGCAGACTTCAAGCCTCAGAACTTTTGTCAGGCAATAATATCTAGACAAAGTTTATTACGTTGTTTTATAAGTATTATTATAAACTTTATAGTCACCCTTCCTGTTTTGGGAAACTATTATGATATTAATTTTCCATTTATGACAATAATGTAGTTTCCTTTTTACAAAGATTTATTTAAATAAAAAGTGAGCCAATTAAAGAAAAAATATGTTTCTAAAGGGTATAAGTGGCACAAGGAAATGACAAAAATTGTGCAGGATACAAAATGACAAATGCTGTTTCAAGCAAAGAAAGTCAGTCTCAGAAAAGACAAGTGACTTAGGAAGCTCACATAGCAAAAATGGTAAGCCAAGCCTGAAGCGACTAGGATTCATATGGGTTAAAGGCCTTTGTTGCAGGTCATTAGTGATGGGCTTCAGACCAGACTGACTCCTAGCCCTGAGCTATTTAGGCTTAGTCTTAATGTCTTCCTACCCCATACCCCAGCCCCATTACATGAGACTCTAGGCACCAAAATAGGCAATTAAATTTTCTTTGGATTTTAAAAACAATAATGAGAACAATAATATATTTAAGTTTTACTATGGGCCCAGGTACTATTTTATATATTTCATAGGTACTATACTTAGTAATTCATTCACTTATTAAACTTAAATACTTATTATTATACTTATTTAATTTACTAATTCATTTAATCTTCACACTAAATTCCACAAGAGAGGTATCTCCTATGATTTTCAAGAACAAATCCGTGAAACCTCACCTGATTGGTTGCACCTCTAGAATAATTTATATGTCACCAGGTTAAAAGACTGAAGACTCATTTTATGTCCCATTCTCAATACAGATTTCAAACGTTATATTTTTTTGGTTCCATTTTGTTTTTTTTTTTCTTTTTTTTTTCCGTTAAGTTCTGGGATACATGTGCAGAACGTGCAGGTTTGTTACATAGGTATACACATGCCATGGTGGTTTGCTGCACCCATCAACCCGTCATCTACATTAGGTGTTTCTCCTAATGCTATCCCTCCCCTAACCCTCCAGCCCCTGACAGGCCATGGTATGTGATGTTCCCCTGTCTGTGTCCATGTGTTCTCATTGTTCAACTCCCACTTATGAGTGATAACATGTAGTGCTTGGTTTTCTGTTCCTATGTTAGTTTGCTGAGAATGATGGCTTCCAGCTTCATCATGTCCCTTTATTAGATTATTTTTAAGTGGTCCATAACATTTAACACTAATTGAGAAAGTATTTATTAGCACAACAAATATGCAGCAGACATCATGATGGCCACTCAGGACAACATTGATGAGCAAAAGTAGAGGGAGGACTGCCTTCCAGAACTCATAGTTTGATGGGAGAAATATACCTCTTTAAACAATCACACACCACACATGACCATCCAATTAATGGTATAACAGAAACATAATTAGCATAAAAGAAACATACATGGCCTGTAAAAATGTGACTCAATTTAAATTGGGCCAAGAGGATCAAAAAAGTCTTTCTTGAGAAACTGACATATTGGCTGAGATATGGTGGATGAGTAAGAACTGAGTAGGTGCACGTGGGAGTTCAGGTAGAGGGAAGAGTATTAAGGCAGAGGAAAGAGCACTTAAAAAGACCTTGGGCAAGAAAGAACATGGTGACTGACAGATTGAAAGATGGCTAAGACGGCTAGTGATTGAAAGATGGCCAGGATGACCAGCAGGTTGGGGGCAAACTTCAGTGGATGGAGGAAATTGATGGAATATGACTAGGAGGGGAGAGAAGCACACAGGGACAAGGTGAGGCAAAGCCTTGTATGTGTGATTTTGGTCTTTTAACAACAATGGAGAATGACACAGATGTGGTCAGATATGCACTTTGAAAAGATTACTGTGTGTAGCTATGTGAGAATTGAAGCTTTCCTTTCTTTCTTTTTTTCTTTTCTTTTCTTTTTTTTTTTAGATGGAGTCTCCCTCTGTTGCTCGGACTGGAGTGCAGTGGCACTATCTTGGCTCAAGGCAAGCTCCGCCTCCCGGATTCATGCCATTCTCTTGCCTCAGCCTCTCTAGCAGCTGGGACTACAGGCGCCCACCACCACACCCAGCTAATTTTTTTTTGTTTGTTTGAATTTTCAGTAGAGATGGGGTTTCACCATGTTAGCCAGGATGGTCTCGATCTCCTGACCTCGTGGTCCACCTGCCTCACCCTCCCAAAGTGCTGGAATTACAGGTGTGAGCCACCGCACCTGGCAAAGCTTTCCTTTCTTATTCAAGGTAAGCGTCCTGCCCATCTTCCCAAATTGCCACAATTTCTATTATTTTCACATAAAAAAAATTTAAAAAATTAGGGAAAAACTACCCCTTGCAATAAAAGCAAACTATTTTCCTTTATCCTCTTTTTAGTCTTCTATGTTAACAGTGTTTTTCCATTTCCTTTTATATCTTCTGCAAAACAAAACTAAGATCTTATTTTTGCTTTCCCGATTTCATCATTTACATCTCATAAAATTCACATGCCTCCAAAATAATGCCATCTATTTTTTATTTCTTTTTCTATCAGCATATAGTGAAAATCAGACTGATTTCATTTTAGCCAATGGAAGGCCTAAGAAAAATTAGCAAGTAGGCCAAATTTTGTTTGCAGCACCCTCATCTTCCCTGATGGCATTTTTTTCTCCCATTCATGTTTCTCTGCCTCTTGCACTTCAAATCTGAACACCACCTTATATTTGAATTTTTCCCATTCTCTCATCAGCTCACATGCCCCTGGTAAGACCCAGAGTTAGATTTGCACTGAATCACAAGAGGACACTGATGTCAGGATAACACACCACAAAGTTTATATACCCCGTGCTTCAAAATGACAGTACAAAGATCTGGCAAAGTTGATATTTTTTTTTTTTTTTTTTTTTTTGGAAAAAATTATAAACAAATGGGCAGGGTCCTAGAGAAAAGGGAGACAGTATCCAAGTTTGGGTCCTGGCTCCTCTGAAGCTATGTGACATGCAACCCCAAGTAAGTCAGTTTCACTCTCCAATACTGTCTTCTCGTTTGGTCTTTTCTCATTTGTAACTTCTATAATTCTATAACACTGTTTTGTTGGCTGAACTCATCTCTTCCTGAAGAGCTTTCACCCATAAGAATTGCTTAATATTGGTTAATAAATTTGTAACATCAGGGTTACTAGTGAAAACACAGAGTTGGGATGAAGATAGCTGGAAAAGTTCCTAGTAAACCAACATAGAGAACATCTATTTTGCAATAAAAGCAGGGAAAGGATGGAGTTTTACATCTAAAGTCATTATTTAGTGTCTAGGTTAATGTTAGTTTAAAATAAGCCATCCTCATTATTCCCTCAAGATCACATATTGTAAGATTGTATTTTTACCATGTCTTATATGTGCTATTTTATTTTTATTCTTTGGCTTCAATGATGCCCTTCACCAGCATGTGTGAAGACACAAATACTCCCATTTGGGAACATGCGGTGCTACATCCTTCTTCGTAGTGTTTTCTGTAAAAATAGTTCTCTTGATAAACATTATGGATAAAAATGTAAAAACCTAACAGCCGGTATCATCTTTAGCAAACTGAACATAACAACTTTTCTGTGATAAAAGACAAATGTAAATTTTAAGAGCCAGGGGAGCTGTGCATGGGTGAAGTTCAAGATCAGCCTCCATTGAAGGCCAAGGGCCTCCAGAGGAAAACACGGATTAAAGGTCCCTTATGAGAAGAAGGATAACTAATTTAGAGTTTTTCTAGACCTGATCTTTGCTTGCAACATAGAGAGGAAATTCTTCCTTGCCTCAAGGAATTAAAATGTTTAATAGATAACTATAGACAGGGCAGAAATCAAGAGAGGTTTCTCACAGGCATCCAGGAATATAATCAGAGGCATGGCCTAATTCATCTTTTAAAAAATTAACTAATTAATTGACAGATTAAAATTTTATATATTTATTGTGTACAACATAATGTTTTAAAATATATATATATTGTGGAGCAGCTCCATCAAGGTAATTAACACATGATTTACCTCACATATCATTTTTGGAGGTGCAAAAACATCCTTCACAATTTTCAAAAAGACAATACATTATTATTAACTATAGTCACCATGTTGTACAATACATCTCTTTAAGTTATTCCCCCAATCTCACTGAAATTTGTATCCTTTGACCAGTATCTCCCCATTCACCTAGCCCCTCTAGGCACTTGTAACTACCATTCTTCTCTCTGCTTCTATGAGTTCAACTTTTTTTAGATTCACATATAAGTGAGATCATACAGTATTTGTCTTTCTGTGCCTGTCTTATTTAACTTAACATACTATCCTCCAGATTCATCCATGTTGTAGCAAATGACAGAATTTCCTTCTTTAAAGTCTGAATAGTATTCCATTGTGAGTGTATATACCACATTTCCTCTATCCATCTTTTCATTGATGAGCACTTAGGTTTATTAATATCTTGGCTGTTGTGAATACTGCTGCAATAAACATGGGTGTACAGATGTCTTTTTGACATATGATTTCATTTCCTTTGGATATATACTCTGTAGTGGGATTGCTGGATCATATAGTATTTCTATTTTTAATTTTTTAGGAAACCTCTATACCATTTTCCATAATGGCTGTACTAATTTACATTTCCTCCAACAGCACCAACAACATATAAACGTTCCCCTTTCTCCACATCCTTACCAGCGCTTATCTTTCATCTTTTTTATAATAGCCATTCTAATAGGTGTGCGATGTTATCTCACTGTTTTTTTAAATTTTCATTTCACTGATGATTGGTGATGCTGAGCATTTTTTTAATATACCTGTTGGTCATATTTATGTCCCTTTTGAGAAATGCCTATTCAGGTCCTTTGCCCATTTTTAAATTGAGTCATTTGTTTTCTTGCTTTTAATTGTTTGAGTTCCTTGTATATTTTGGATATTAACCACTTACCAGACGCAGGTTTGCAAATATTTTCTCCCATTCCACAAGTTGTCTCTTTACTCACTGATTGTTTCCTTTGCAATGCAACATGCTTTTAGTATGATGTAATTCCATTTGCCTGTTTTTGCTTTTATTGCCTGTGCTTTTGGGGTCATACCCAGAAAAAGTATTGCCCAGACCAATTCACAGAGCTTTCCCTTTATGTTTTCTTCTAGTAGTTTTACAGTTTCTGGTCTAATGTTTAAGTCTTTAATTCATTTTGAGTTGATGTTTGCATTGGCTGGTTCATCTTTTTTTAAAATATATTTTTATTATTATTTTTGACTTAAAGTCTTGCTCTGTCACCCAGGCTGGAGTGCAGTGGTGCAATCTTGGCTCACTGCAACCTCCGACTCCCAGGTTCAAGCAATTCTCCTGCCTCAGCCTCCCGAATAGCTGGGATTACAGGCACCCACCACCACACCCAGCTAATTTTTTGTATTTTTTAGTAGAGATGGGGTTTCACCACGTTAGCCAGGATGGTCACGATCTCCTGACCTCAGATAATCCACCTGCCTTGACCTCCCAGAGTGCTGGGATTACAGGCGTGAGTCACTGCACCCAGCTTGGTTCATCTTTTTTTACAGAGCCATGTTCTGGTTGTTGACCCATTCTTGAATTGACAGGCTGGGCCAATTACCACACTGGTTTTAATTATCTAGAACTACAGGAGGGCTCATACGTCACATAATTCAAAACAAACAGTAGCCTAATGGACTGGGAGAGACTGTTCTCCTTAGAATGACAGTGAACATGATTGATACCATGTCTAACACAGAGATATTTTTGAGACAGGAAATGTGTTCTACTTACTTGCCTCTTGAAATTGGAAGAAAACAAAGGCTATAATTAGTACAATAGTAGCTGCTAAAAAGGATAAAGTCGGGCAAAGGAAATGAAAAAGAAGGCTCAATGAAGAGAAGATTGTAGAAATAGGGGGAAAGAGGTAAGGAAAGAGGTGAAGAGAAGGAGGTAGGATTAGGAAACCAAGTCTCAGAAGGAGGTGGGAGATAGGAGTCAACGTTACAGAGGAGTTAAGGCGGAGGGAAGGAAGAGTGTGAGTTTTCCAGCAAAGGCTGAGCAATCTTAAGGGTAAGTGTCACACATCCCTGCTGTTCACAAGAACTGGGTTAATCACAGTAGTTATAACCAGTACACTTGCCTTTTAAACTTCAAATTGAAGTCTTACGGTAGTGGTCATACACTGTTAGCAGGGGTTAATATGGCAAAGCACTTTGCAAAACAGTTTGGCCTGACCTAGTAAAGTTGAAGATGCACATATCTATAGCCCAGCAATTCCACTTCTACATAAATAACTGGAGAAACATGGGCATATATGCACTAGGATACATTTTTCAAGAATGTTTATAGGAACATTGCTCCTAAATCCCAAAAAAGAAAAATTTCCTAAATGTCCATCAATAATAGAATGGAGAAAATTTGGGTATAATCACACAATGATTATAATAAAAATGAATGAACTTCAGCTGTGTATAAAAACATGCATGAATCTTACAAACATAATGTTACTGAAAGGATCCAGAGACAAGAGAATATATATGTGTAACTCCATTTGTGTAAGTTCCAAAATTAGTTAAGCCAAGCTATCTTGTTTAGAGACATACACTTAAATGGTACCAAGAAGTAGAGGATACTTTTATCCTGAAAAAAAGTTGTCTGCTTGTGCCAGAATGAGAAAGAAGATAGTAACAAGAGTGTAGAGTAAGTTTAGAAGGTCTATGGGGAAGTAATACTTTATTTTCCTTCATTTATACTAATTCTAAAGAATGTGTTTGAAAGAAATAATGAAAGGTTTTAAAATGTTGACAAATTTGATTCAGTCTTGATAGATAAAAATGTGTGAATTTTTTTTTAACAGAAAAGGATATGTGGGGGAATATAGAAAGTAAAAGTGGAATTTAGTTTTTATTACGTTAAAGTAAGAAATTAATTTTTGAGTGTACAGAATGTTCTTAATAAGAAGTAGTGTAAATCATTCTGGTCATATATGCATCTGCCCCGTAACAGTTCATCTTACCACCAAAATTGTTTTCAGATGAATGAAAGACAATCATGGGTATTTACAAAGGCTGTCAAAATATAATAATAGCAAATACAATTACTATTTTTTTAAAAAATGACTTTTCTTCTCTAGGTTTAAAATACCTTTGTCAGTTGGTGACAGTCAGAACCTGCACTCATAGCACATTCTTAGGGGATAAATTAGAAAACCCCAGAAACTTGCAGTGCCCTCACTCTCTACAATACATTTTATTTTCAGGATAATTAGCGACTGAACCCCTAGAAATAACTACGTATTATATCTCGGTAGAGGATTTCACTGTCCTGCATTCTGATACTGATGGTTATTGCAGTAACTTAACAATAAGCCCTTCTGCCTTATTGATAACAGGGCATCTTTGCCTTTCATTCACACTTGCCTCAAGTCCCCAGCTACAAGTCTGATGGCAGAACCTGAGTTTTCTGAAAGAAACATCAAAAGCAGCTCAGTAAAAGACTTTTGGGTACTTCTGGCTATTGATCCAAAAGGGTATGGATTCAAAGGCACAGGCATCCCAGTATAACCTGGCATTGTTACCATGAGTAAAAGCCTCTCAGACAGAATTTGCAGAACACTTTTATTCTAGAAGTAGAAGACTTTGTGAACATGAGCTGCTCAGTTCCAGGCCCGCAAAACAAGATTAGTTACCTACAACTGCATTTACCTCGTGTAATTGTGGTTAACATTCCATCTTTTTTTATTAGACATACTGTATAAGACAATGTCCCCCTTCTTTTTTTCTTTTTCATTTAGCACTAACCTAACTTTAACAGGCTAGACTTGTACAAACTGGAATAATATGCTTTTAAAATGCTATCTTCTTCCCACTGACTCCTCAAAATTTAGGAAAAAAATAAAGATGTATAATATATATTTTCAAGTCAGTAAATCATCAGGTAAAATTATTATATAAAGAATAATATATAATAATTTCCCTCATATACAATATTATTCAGAATAATGGTTAAATATTTTTAAGGTGCCTTTACTGAATTCCTTTACTTTTCACAACCACATTGTTATCTGCAGAGGTGCAAAAATTTAGGTAAATTCAAAATTGCAACATGACCTTGACAGAAATGTCATGTTAAAGACAAATTCCATTTGATTAGTTTTGAAACTCAACTATTAAAGAACAAATAATAAACTTTGTATGTGGCAATGGTACACACAAAGTCCTTCAAAGAACCCAGCTACTCGGGAGGCTGAGGCAGGAGAATGGCATAAACCCGGGAGGTGGAGCTTGCAGTGAGCTGAGATCCGGCCACTGCACTCCAGCCTGGGCGACAGAGCAAGACTCCGCCTCAAAAAAAAAAAAAAAAAAAAAAAAAAGAACCCAGCCAGCAACCTGCTACTTTGCTTACAGAGTCTTAGTTTTACAGGTGACAACAGTGTCATTTTCTGACACAGGGATATTGACAAAGTTGAGGATACCATTACAGTTTTAGGGAGGTGCACATAGTATCTGTATAGAAGAGAACTGGAAATCAGGGGCTCCCAGATTTGAAGTGAGCTGAGTTGATGAGAATCATGCCAATTTGTCTGCCACATGGAAGTAATAAAAAGGATGACCCTAGGGGCTTTTCCAAACTCCCAGACAGGGGTTAACTCTGCAGCTTTGGTACCATATGGCTCTAGTTTTGTAAAACACACAATAAGAAGTTCCTTGTATAGTAATACCTCTTGTTGCAACTATGTAAATGGAATTGGTCAAATAAAACATCAAATTAATAATATTGAATCCAAGTAAAACAAGACAAGACAAAAAACAAAGTATTTGCTCAAATCCATATTCTAAGGGTGGAATATGACCAAAAGGAGGGACTGTGAGAGAAAAACTGACATGAAGATATGACCCTTACTTTTATTAGTAGTAAAATAATGTGCACATCATGTCCCAAGTCAAGGAGAAGAAAATACTTTGCATCCTGAAATTCCCACTCTGCCCCCGCCCCCTGCAAAAATAAAATCAAACAAAAATCCAACAGGATCACTCTGCCTAGTGAGCCATTTTCTGTAAATGACTAACTCCATGATAGAATGATACCTCTGTATTTTAAAATACTGATACATGTTCCTATAAGAAAATAGCTGTTTCCTACCAGGAAGAGACTATAAACTTAGACTATAAACTTAGCTGAGTTACAAGAATACATTAATTTGGCCACAAACCAAAACTATAGTTCAGCTTTCCTAATTCCTACATCAAATTATGTTCTATTCCATTATTAGACAAGCCCTGACAATTTCCTTTTAGTAATTTGGGGTCTTTTCTTTAAACTACCTGGTGATATTTTTTTAATATGGTGAGCAAAGTTTGCAACTAAAAATCCTCTCTCTTTGTAATTCTTCCATGCCTGTGTCTTCTTAATACAGTTACCATCCTGTAAAGAAAACCAAAGAACTAATTATGATGAAAGTCAGGACGACTTTTAGTGAGAGAGTGAGTTTTGCTTAAGAGGGAGGAATCACTGGAGATGTGACTTAGTGAAAGAAGAAAGGTAAAATAATATATATTTTCACCTTAGAGGAAAGGTGAAAATACATATTAAAAAAGGAGAGAAAAATTAATAAAATATACACAAAAACAAAAACAACAATCACTCGTGGAGCCCTTGCAGAACTTGCAGGATCCTGGCCTGTGATGAGGGTCTAAACTCTGGGCTCTTTGCCTGGCAAGAAGAATATCAGGAATATAATGATGAAGGAAACAAGCCGATGTGGAAAAACGTTGATTCCTAAACACTGTGACCATCTGCTGGCCAAATGGCAAGATATACTTTGTTCCATAGCTGGGAACTGTTTGTGAAAAAGGTTATGTTGTGAACAGATGCTATAAGTCTCTTTTAAAGAAACTAAAATTCAGGGGCAAAATTAGCCAGAATCAACTTAAAAATGAGGCCTTAAAAAGCTGACATAAAACTCTAGGACTAGTAGCTAGCAAAAATATGATTAGAATAGCTCTCCGGGACATTCCACCAAAATACCTTCACCCCAGAGGAGAAGCCTAACTTATTTTCGGCAATTGCTAAGGTGGGTGAAACAGGTCTCAACAGCAAGAGATATTTTCTGTTTCTCCCTCTCTCTCTCTGACCCCCCTCCTTTTTATCTCTCTCACTATAGAGTATTATTTTAAAAATTGATGTCATTTTTGTCTTATTCATAACTTATCTATGTTTGTTTTACTATAAATGATATCTTAAATTACTTGCCATCAAGTTGGGGTTATGTTCTAAGAAGACTGAGAAAGTGTTTTGTTTTGTTTTTTGAGACAGAGTCTTGCTCTATTGCTCAGGCTGGAGTGCAGTGGTGTGATCACAGCACACTGCAACCTCCACTTCTGGGGTTCAAGCAATTCTCCTGCCTCAGCCTCCCAAGTAGCTGGGACCACAGGTGCACACCACCACTAATTTTTGTAGTTTTAGTAGAGATGGGGTTTCACCATGTTGGCCAGGCTGGTCCTGAACTTCTGAATTCAAGTGACCTGCCCACCTGGGCCTCCCAAAGGGCTGGGATTACAGGCGTGAACCACCCTGCTCAGTCCAAAGTGCTCCATTTTTAAGCAGTGTTCCCCTTGATTCTGAAAAGTCTGGGGTTGGAGCAAGACCTAGAACATCCATTTCCTTTCTCACTAAATATGGGTTCTGCTTTAAATCTCAGAAAGATAGGATTTTTGTCATAAACTTCTACTAAAACCCTCTTGTTTTAAATGAAAGAAAAGCTGAGTTACAAGATTACAACATTAATTTGGCCACAAACCAAAACTATAGTTCAGCTTTCCTAATTCCTATGTCAAATTATGTTCTATTCCATTATTAGACAAGCCCTGACAACTTCCTTGCATGTAGCCTGCTTCTCTGCTCATCAGTTGTGCCCAGCTCCTAGCACAGAACCTAGCTCCTAGCACATAGTAGGTACTCAATAAATATTTGCTGAAAGAATAAATATTCAAATTCATATTTTTATGTGTGCAGTTGCTAAATCACAAGAGCATGTATTTTATGTTTTTATGGATGTTGCCAAAGATTTATTTAAAATGATTCTGCAACTTGATCCTCCCACAAAAAATATGTGAAGGTGTCTGGGCAGCTACACTCTCACCAACAATGACTTTCTTCATACTTTTAATTTTTACCATTGAAATATTAAAAACTTCTATTGATATGTTTTGATATTCTTGTTGTTCAATTATGTGAGAGGATGAGCATTTTTCATCTGCTTTTGGGCTCTGTATTTCTTTTCCTATGAATTACCTATTCATATCCCTGTCCTTTTGTTATTGATTTGTTAATTTTGTAATCTTAAAGTCTTTTAGTTAAGGAAATTAACTTTTTTAAAATGTCAAATGAGTTGCAAATGTTCTTCTCTATAGTTTTTACTGCTTTTACTATAACTTTTGATTCATAAGTTTAAAACTTCTATGTCAAGTTTATCAGTCCTTCTTTTGTAATTTATGGTTTTATATAATATTTAAAAGGCTTTTCCCTTGCAAGATTTTTTTTATATCACCAACATTTTTTCTAGTGCTTTTGTTATTTAAGTTGATGTATTTATTCTCCAGAAATATATTTTGATGGCAGAGGTAGGGATCTAGCTAAACAAATATTTGGGAATAGTTCAATCATATAAAAAGTGCAGATACTTCAGAAATAGCTATGACTGGGTCAGTGGTGACAACAAGTGGTGTCCAATCCAGCTTTGCCTTGGAGAACTTACGTTTGGTATTCATCAATTCAGATAATAATATAAGGAGCACCACTTCTTTCCTCCCAATTGCTGACTGTTCGTATCTCTTCACAAGTCAATTGCTAAGCTATGTGTTTTCATTATATATTCATGCTCTTAGACTTTAAACCAGGAAATGTGGGTTCTCATCCAAACTCTGCCTGGTCTTGTGATTTTAAGAAAATTTCTTTACTTACCTGGATTTGTTTCTTTTTCTACAAAATGATGATATTAGATGATGACCTCCAAGATCTGTCCAGAAATAAAACCCTACAATCCTATAATGTCTCCCAATTCTGACTTCTCACACAACTTCACATCTGAAGATACTATGATCCACAATTGGATAGCCCGTCGGCATCCAACAAGTATTCCATTTATACTAGTCCCCTGTATTCTTCACTTCATAGAGCTTTTGCCTCGATGTTCCCTCTACCTAGAATGCTTTTCTTACAATTATCTGCACACTTCTTAGCCTCTCTTTCTTCAGAGCTGTGATCAAATGCAACTCTGGCAGAGAAACCCTCTCCTACTACCTTAAGAAAATGGCATATTTGATTCCCTAACTGTCATTCTTTTCACTTTCTCCTGCTTAAATTTTTGGAATAGAACTTTTAATACCTGACATATGTTTTATTTATATGTCATTGTATCCTGAAATAGTATGTGTGTAAAACAGTTTTTCTGCCACAAAAACAACCCCAATATTCCAGTAGCTTGTGGCAACAAACATTTCTTTCCTTATGTCATGTGAAGGCTGTGAGTAGGCTGCGGCTTTTCTTGGTTCTTCTGTGTACAGCTAGGCTCAGTTAGGCTTGCTTCCATTTCAGGCCTGAAGTAGAAAAAACATTCCTTGTCTAGAAAAAAACTGTTCATACAGGAAAGGGGAGGAATACAAGGGTGACAGAGCCAAACCAGGAAATCTCATGTAATAATTCTGATCAGTTTTGACAGTCGCATCTTCTCAAGTTCCATTGGTCAAAGCATGTCATGTGCTCAAGTGCAAAGTAAAAGAGTCAGATAGAATATACAGATGCTCCTTGACTTACAATGGGTTTATATCCTGATAAATCCATTCCAAGTTGAAAATATTTTAAGTCAAAAATGCATTTAATACACCTAATCTACCAAACATCATAGCTGAACCTAGCTTAACCTTCAACATGATCAGAACATTTTTACATTAGCCTATATTTGGGCTAAATAATCTAACCCAAAGCCTATTTTATAATAAACAGTTAAACATCACATGTAATGTAGTGAGTACTGTACTGAAAGTGAAAAGAAGAATGATTGTAGGGCTACTTGATGTTTCTACTGAATGTGCATCACTTTCACACAATCATAAATTCAAATCATCGTTAAGTCAAAGACTGTATAATTCTTTAATGGGAGTCAAATAACGGTAACTAGGGTTCTAATTAGGTGAAATAATCCTATTGTTAGAAAAAATAATCCAATCTATCATGAAATATAAACTCTATCATTTGGTTCTTCTGTAATATTCCTAAGATCTAAAATAGTAGGCATTTAGTAGAAACTATTTGAATGAATGAAAAAATAATGACTCTCATCCTTTGCAACTCCACTCTTACTGCTATAACTAACTTCCATTTGGCATCTGCCCTCACAACTATGGCTTTGTTATGCCATTAAGAGATGAGATGGATTGAGTAATCTTTTAAGGTTCCTGGAATAATGAAAAACACTTTCTACTTAGTAATAAAATGCTCATATTTTAATAAGCCTTTTAAACAATATATTTTTCTCACAAATTTTAGAAGCAGTATTGATATGCTACTAATGTAAATTTGGGATATGGCAGCAACTTAGGCCTGCAGCATACTTGCCACTGCTAACTCCATTGGCACCCTCCCCCACCCCTCCCACTTGGCACTGCTAACTCCATTGCCTCCCTCCCACACCCCTCCCACTTGGCGCTGTCCACTCATGGCACAGGGAAAAACAGACATGAGTGAGGCTGGGAGGACAAAACTTTACATTTCTCTCCCTTGGTGAGGTAAAACAGCTTTTGGGATAAGTTATTTCATGGAGGGAATTCACACCAAAATATGTGGGATATCTAAACAATTCTGTTGTCTTTTTACCTGAGTTGCTAAGGCTGAATATCATTAGTGACTAGGAGCTTGTGTTCTGGAGCAAAACAGACTGGGTTTAAACCTCTGGTACCTTTTTTAGCTGTTTGACTTTGGGTTTGTTACTTAATTTTTCTAAAACTCAGCTTGAAATTTTGTGAATTCACTTGAAGAATGGTACCTGCTTCATGGGCTGTCATAAGAATTTAAAAGGTGATGTTTCAAAGTGCTTAGCACAATGGTGGCACAGAGTAAACACCTGATAAATAACATATGTTATTTTCCAAAGTACTTGAATACATATTGACTCATTATAGTCATAACATTACCCCTCTCTTAGACATGAGGAAAAGAGAAGTAAAATAAATTGCTCAAAACCCCACATTCAGGGCTGAAACTCAAGTTTCCTGACTATTATTCCTCTGTTATCTGAATATAAAAGCTAGAACAGATGGAATCATATTAAACTATCAAGTTCCTATTTATTAATGTATATTGTGAGGCTTCCATCCTCCTTCCAACCTCTAGGGCTATTTCTCAGAGTAGATCCACTGGACACTGGTTTCTCAGGCTCTTTTTTTTTTTTTTTTTTTTTTTTTTGAGACGGAGTCTCGCTCTGTCACCCAAGCTGGAGTGCACTGGCCAGATCTCAGCTCACTGCAAGCTCCGCCTCCCGGGTTCATGCCATTCTCCTGCCTCAGCCTCCCGAGTAGCTGGGACTACAGGCGTCCGCCACCTCGCCCGGCTATTTTTTTGTATTTTTTAGTAGATACGGTGTTTCACCGTGTTAGCCAGGATGGTCTCGATCTCCTGACCTTGTGATCCACCCGTCTCGGCCTCCCAAAGTGCTGGGATTACAGGCTTGAGCCACCGCGCCCGGCCTGGTTTCTCAGGCTCTTAATCATTGTTCCAGGAGAAAGAATCTGTGATCAAATAAGTTTAAGGCTGGATGTAAAAGGTCAAGCAGTTTTTATTTCTCTAGAGCTTTCAGTATGCTAATGTTCATTTTGAATCTCAGAAAAAGTTGCAGAACATAGTTGTATTAGTCAGGGTTCACTAAAGAAACAGAACCAATAGGATATATATAGCTATACATGAGGAGATTATGGGAATTGACTTAGGGTTATGGAGGCTGAGAAGTCCCATAATACGCTGCAGTTTGCAAGCTGGAGAACCAGGAAAGCTGGTGCTGTGATTCAGTCTTTCTGAAGGCCAGAGAACTGGAGAAGCCAATGGTGTCATTCTCAGCTCAAGGCTAAAGCCCTAAGTACTGAGGCCGGTTGGGAAGGCCCTACTGGTGTAAGTCCTAGAGTCCAAAGGCTCACAAAACAGGATCTTTGATGTCTGAGAGCAGTAGAAGATGGATGTTCCGGCTCAAGAAGAGACAGTGAATTTGCTCTTCCTTCACCTGCTGTTTGTTATAGCTGGGTCTTCAATGGATTGGATGATGCCTGCTTATGCTGGTGAGGGTGGTTCTTTTTCAACAAATCTACTAATTTGAATGCTAATCTCTTCTGGAAACACCATCACAGAGACACTCAGAAATGTTTTACCAGCTATCTGGGTATCTCTTAACCCAGTCAAATTGACACGTAACATTAACTATCATAACAATATTTCTCACTACTATTTGACCACATCATGTCTCTGACATCCTCACTCCAAAAATAGAGAACCTTCTGCAACATTCTTTTGCAAGACATTCTAAGGATGATTTAAAATGGAGACCAAGACAAAAGAGATGCAAGAAAACATAGAGGGCACACTAATGACTGGATGTGTTAAACAAGTTCACCAACTAAATAAACAAATACAAATTCTATCAGCTCCACGGAAGTTGATACAGAACATTTTGTAGAGTGGCAAATTAAGTCATGATGAGATTGAGTAGAGCCAAGGGATTTAGCTTGGCTCTAATCATGTGGCTTTAACAATAAACAGCAATGTTATCAGATTTCCAATGACACAGCGAGGTTTTTTTTGTTTTGTTTTGTTTTGTTTTTTTGTAGGATTACATTCTTCATATTCTTGGCGATAATGGTTGTTCGTATTTTATGTCTGGCAACTTATCTAATTATTCTTTTTCCTCTCCTTTGAATCCTTTTGGCTCCTGGCATTTTGCCTTTATAATTAAATTAGTTCAACACTCTGATGTTATGAAAGCCAGGATCTATTTGGAGCTCTGGATTCAGTGTAACTGATGACTTAATGAAGATTCTCCAAGGACACAGTCACCATCTAATGAAGGATGGGTCTCTGTATACATAAAAATAAAGCTGCTACAGATTTGATTATTTTCCTCCTTTTCAGTTTCTTTAATATAATATTTAGCAAGATGCCTAAGTCAAAGCATAACATAACATTTCTCAGTATTTTTTAAGTCTATAAATAGCAAATGCCTTTTTATTTTTTCAAATTGTATTATCTCACTTGATTCTATCAACATCCATGAAAGTAGTCAGTAAAGGCATTATTGGCCCCATCTGACATTACGCCAGAGGCAGTTCTACAGTAATGACATCCTTAGCTCTCTTCTCCCCAGGAGTACATGAGTACATTATTAACTTTGTCAATGGAGGTTTCTTTCAAAATTTGTCATTTTAAAGTACCACAGTCTCACAAAGCCCTAAAAGACCAATTAATGCCATCCTGAGCCACAATCTTGTGCCATTTTTCAACTAAGGATATGGAGTTTGCATGACATCGGCCAGTGGGATATTTTAAGTGAGTCACAAACAAAGGCAGTTAACTGACTCCCAAATTATACCTCTAGCCCAGAAGTTACCTCAAGCTTCACATTCATTTATCCAGTTGTATGGTATTTCCACTCAGATGTCCCAAAAATACCCCAAACACATGTCAGATGTTGAACTCCACAGCTCCCTTCCTACCTTTCTTTACCTTGTACGGTCTTGGTTTTAGCACCCCCCTTGAGGTCTTGACTTTTCCCTCTTCCTTACTCCAATATCAAGTTAATCACCAATTTGTATTGCTTTCTGTTCTTCAAGTTTTCTCTAATATCTTCTTGCCTATCCCTTTACCCATTAGGTTTAGCCTCGACCACTACCTACAGGCTAATCTCACTGCTTTCATTTTTGTCCCTTCAAACTTCCCATACACTGATAACTCCCAGAGATGCTTATTTAAAACAAATCTGATCATATCATTAACCTGTTTGAAAGTCTTCACTGACTCCTCCTCCATCCCTAATAGGATACAGGCTAAGCTCCTGAGCACGGCTCACAAGACCTTCTGTGTGTGGTTTAACTTGACTCTCATTCCTGCTCCTTCTGCCTCCTGCTGAAGAGTCATGGTCCCAGAAACCCTGAAATACTTGTATTTTGGCATAAATGCCATACTGTTTCTTACCTCCATGCTATTTTTTTCTTACAATCTTCTTTCTACTAGTAATACAATTCCACTCTCATCCTTTCCTTTCATTTACCTGTTTTTGTTAGGGTTTTGCCATTGTAGAAATCTATTCAGGTATCACAAGCTGTAGGAAATGTCCCTGGTCTTCCCCTCATTGAATTCACCCATATCAGATTAGGCCTTTCTCCTGATCTGTGAAAATCACAATGTATGAGTTTGCCACACTACTGAACAATTATTTAATGTGTGCTAGCTCCCTGCATTGAGCTATGAGTTACTTGAAGGTAGGGACTGAGTCTTAAATATTTTTGTTTCTCAATCCCTGGCATAGGCCTTAGCAGAAAGTAGGCACTCCAAGAATATTTGCTAAACTGAATGAATATTCAAATATATCAGTCACTTTCAGAAAATGTTTCTGTAAATTTATATGAAAACCCACTTATTGGCAACATGATTTATGAAAGATGATGTCCAACTGAAAGACAGATGATATGTGGGTATTTTTAGAAGGATTGTAACAGTTTATATGGCATTAGAAAACCTCCAGATCTATGTGATGAGTCTCTCTTTATAAAAATCTGGATCATATACTTCCACCTGTGTAAAGGATGTTTCTTTGCTCTGATGAGAACCAACTGGTTAAAAGGTGTGTGCATATTTGGGAGGCCGAGGCGGGCAGATCACGAGGTCAAGAGATCGAGACCATCCTGGCCAATGTGGTAAAACCCATCTCTACTAAAAAAAAAAAAAAAAAAAAAAAAAAAATTAGTTAGGCATGGTGGCGCATGCCTGTAGTCCCAGCTAGTCAGGAGGCGGAGGCAGGGGAATCCTTGAACACGGGAGGCGGAGCTGAGTAAGCTGAGATGGCGCCACTGCACTCCAGCCTGGTAACAGAGTGAGACTCCGCCTCAAAAAAAAAAAAGGTGTGTGCGTCTGGAATGAGGTTGAGAATGCCTGTTTCTCTCTGCCTCAATCAATGTGGGCAGCTGCAAAGAAAGAAAATAAGTCTTACTCTTTTCTACTCTCTTCTCCATTCTCTTCCCTAACCCTGCCTATCCTCCAGATGCACCTCTATGAGAAACGGGTTTCAAGAGGTTTGCATTCCTCTCACATGTCAAAGCAATTAAATGTTCTTACTCTGACTATCTTGCTCATATGTAAGTGACAGTCTTTGGGCACTTTTCCGGCAAGGAGATCGTTAGACTCCTTTTATGTAAATGTTACTCAGGCTATAAAATGTCATACTGTCCTTTTCACTACTAACTTCTTTTTTGTCTGTGTGGTTTATTTTCTCCTTTAAAGAAGTATTTTTTACCCCCTTGCTCTGTGTTGGCTCTGTGGAGGACACAAGGAAATGCAGGTCCTTGTGGACCCAAGACTCTCTGGCTAGGGAGAAAACACACATAGCCTTGTTGACCAACTATGGTGTATATAATCAAGGCTGAGAGGGCTCTCTCTTGGCCCCTGCCATCAGAATCGCAGTCTTTTCCTTCACATTATTAAACTGTTGATCCTCACGTGCTGACCCATAGACAAAAAAGAATGAGGGGAAAATTGCTGCTGCCATGTTTCTGTTTCTAGATAATTATGGAAAGTTATGATTATTGTGTTCTCTCCCTCCCATTTGTTAATAGCAAAGTAGGGCTTTAATTCTTTTTCTTTTTCTTTTTTGAGACAGAGCCTTGCTTTGTCCCAGGCTGGAGTGCAGTGGCGCAATCTCAGCTCACTGCAGCCTCCACCTCCCGGGTTCAAGCTATTCTCCTGCCTCAGCCTCCCAAGTTGCTAGGATTACAGGCATGCACCGCTACGCCCAGCTAATTTTTGTATTTTTAGTAGAGATGGGGTTTTACCATGTTGGCTAGGCTGGTCTTGAACTCCTGACCTCATGATCCACCCACCTCAGCCTCCCAAAGTGCTGGGATTACAGGCATGAGCCACTGCACCTGGCATATTCTTAAAGATATGTTTGCACAATCATACAGTCCTGCCTTAGAAACTCAGCAAGTGTTTATTATTCTGCACCTTCTGATTTAGCACTGGAGGTGCCTGTTGCCTAAAGATGTTAAATGCTACATCTTTATAATCATTTGCCTTTAGTCATTGCACAGCTTAAGTATTACTCAGATGCTCTTTGTAAATTACTGGTGTTCATTATGAGAACTGGATTGTTGGAGTAGCCTCATTTGTGCCTCCTATTTCTCCCCTCTCCAATCTGCTCCTTACCTTATTCTGCTAACATCTGCCCACTGCTGCCCACTGCTTTCTGTCCATATGCTATCAGTGGCTCCCCATAGTCTACCATTTCAGGACCTCAGCATGGCTGCTGTGGTGTACCTCCATTCAGGCTCCCTCTACCTGTTGACCTCATATCCATCTCCCTGTTCTCAATGCGTGCTCAATCCCAACTGTCCCCCAAGTCTGCTGAGCCCTTCACTGGCTCTTTAGCTTTTATCTCGCTTTCCTTTTCCTAAGATAATCTCCCACCTACCCACAGGGAAGCACAATAGAAAAAGAGATTTGGCATCACACAGATGCAGAGTGAATTTTTCTGCTTCCTTAAAACTCCTGTAAAGTTGGAAGAGTTATTGAGCAATCTGCATTTCAATATTCTCTTAAAACTGAAGATTATATAGCTTGCTTGTAGCACTATGATGATTAAAGGTATATATATATAAACATATTCCTTTATAATATATATACACACACAAACATATTCCTTTGTAATATATTATATATACATATATATATATATAGTTACCACATAGTAAGGTGCTCATTAGTCAATAGCCTTTTTTACTAAGTCCCCTAAAATCTCTCTTAAATATCTCAAACTGACTGTGGTTCATTGAACTTTCCGTCACTCATTTATTCAGGAAATGGATATCAATTAAGCACCTACTATGTATAAGTACAGAGCTAACGAGAGGTATTCATTTCACCTTGTTATAACATTCTGTTGATTCTTCTTATGGTACTTATAAGATCTTGTGCTATAATGAGGATAAGGTACATCTGTCTTTATTTATTTTATTTTTTTGAGACGGCATTGCTCTGTTGCCCAGGCTAGAGTGCCGTGATCTCAGTTCACTGGAACCTCCACCTCCAGAGCCATCCTCCTACCTCAGACTCCCAAGTAGCTGAGACTACAGGTGCACATGACCACATCCAGCTAATTTTTGTATTTTTTTTTTTATAGAGATGGGGTTTTGCCATGTTGTGCAGGTTGATCTTGAATTCCTGAGCTCAAGTGATCGACCCACCTTGGTCTTCCAAAGTGCTGAGACTAGATACTTGAGGAAAATGGCAGGTAGGAGGCAGGACTAAATTGAAACTCCCACCTGGATGTACAGAGCAGCATGTGGATACTCACGTTGTAAATTTTTGCTCTAAGAACTATTGCAGGAACATACGAAGAAAGCCCAGAGAATACATAGACCCTTTAGAGGAAGTGGATTGCTCCTGAAGGCTCTGGAAGACAGCCGAAAAAACTGTGAGTGCTGAAAGTGTGAAAGGGGGATTGTCGGCCCCAAAAACACACCCTAACTGAGGAACGTGAAGGCCCAGAGCATGGGAGAAGGATTTAACCTTACCTGGAGCCGAGACAAATTTAGAGAGCCAAGTGAAATACAGGGGTAGAAGAAGCAATGGGAAGAGCCCTGTGTGCTCTCTCAGTCCCCAGGGAGCCACTTCTGACTGTCTCACACAGGTTCTTGGGGAAGGCTACCAGAGGAACTGGGAAAAGACCACAGGAAGAAGGAAACTCCTAGCTGAACTTTGTAACAATTTCAACTAAATGCAAATTTTCCTGGAGAGAGCTTGCGGGAGGGGTGAATTGGGAGTGCAGACACAACACAGAAGCCACAGCAAGTAGGGAGGTGCAAAACCCGAAAGCCCTGCTTGCTTTCTCAGCTGGGAGACTGGTAGCCTGAGGCAAGTTCTCAGCCCTGCTCATCTGCTGCTTAGAAATAAACTTGGTGCTGTTGGGAGGCCACAGTAGGAGTGAGACTGGCCTTCTGGGCTTCATGAGAGCTGGGTAAGGTCTGTAATTGCCTGCTTTCCCCCACTTCCTTGGAAACATGCATGGCACAGAAGAGGCAGCTATCATTCTCTTGGGAACATAACTCCATTGACCTGGGAACCACACCTTGATCCCCCACAGCAGCCACAGCATGCCTTGCCCAAGGAGAGTCTGAGCTCAGACACACCTAGCCCTTCCCCTACCTGGTGGTCTTTCTCTACCTGCCCTGGTAACCAAAGACAAAGAACTTAATCTCTTGGGAGCTCTAGGGCCCCACGTACTGCCTGATCCTTTCTATACTATTGCAGCTGATGCTTTCCTGAAAGCACCACTCCCCAGCAGGAGGCCAACCAACACAAAACTAGTGCAATTAACAAAATTACAACTAAGGAACCTCACAGAGTCCATTTTACTCCCCTGACACCTCCACTGGAGCAGATGCTGTTATCCATGGTTGACAGACCTGAAGACAGTTCAAATAACAGGACTCTGTGCAGATACCCCCCAGTACCAGCTCAGAGCTTGGTAGCTCCACTAGGTGGCTAGATCTGGAAAAGAAATAATAATCACTGCAATTTGGCTCTCAGGAAGCCCCATCTCTAGAGGAAAAGGAAGAGCACTGCATCAAGGGAGTGCCCCCTGGGACCAAAAAACTGAACATCAAGCCTTGAGCCCCAGATCTTCCCTCTGACATTGTCTACCCAAATGAGTGGAAACCAGAAAAAGAATGGTGGTAATATGACAAAACAAGATTCTTTAACAACCACAAAAGATTACACTAGCTCCCAAATAATGTATCTAAACCAAGAGGAAAACTCTGAATTTCCAGTAAAATAATTCAGAAGGTTAATTATTAAACTAATCAAGGAGGCACCAGAGAAAGGTGAAGTTCAACCTAAGGAAAAATTAAAAAAAATTATACAAGAATGAAGAGAAAAATCTTCGGTAAAACAGATAGCATAAATAAAAAAAAAATCACAACTTCTGGAAACAAAAGACACACTTAGAGAAATGTAAAATACACTAGGAAGTCTTAGCAATAGAATCAAACAAGCAGAAGAAAGAACTTCAGAGCTCAAAGACAGGGTTTTTGAATTCACCTAATCCAACAAAGACAAAGAAAAAAGAATTTCAAAAAATGAACAAAGCCTCCAAGAAGTTTGGAATTATGTTAAATGATCAAGCCTAAGAATAATTAGCATTCCTGAGGAAGAAGAGAAATCTAAAAGTTTGGAAAACGTATTTGAGAGAATAATTGAAGAAAACTCTCTGAGCCTTGCTAGAGATCCAGACATCTAAATACAAAAAGTTCAAAGAACACCTGGGAAATTTGTCACAAAAAGATTGTCACCTAAGCACATAGTCATCAAGTTATCTAAAGTCAAGATGAAGGAAAGAATCTTAAGAGCTGTGAGGCAATAGCACCAGGTAACCAATAAAGGAAAACCTATCAAATTACAGCAGATTTCTCAGCAGAAATGTGACAAGCTAGAAGGAAGTGGGTTCATATCTTTAACATTCTTAAACAAAACAATTATTAGCCAAGAATTTTGTATCCAGCAAAACTAAGCTTCATAAATGAAGGATAGATGCAGTCTTTTTCTTTTTTTTGAGGCAGAGTCTCACTCTGTCACCAGGCTGGAGTGCAGTGGTGTGATCTTGGCTCACTGCAACCTCCACCTCCCAGGTTCAAGTGATTCTCCTGCTTCAGCCTCCCAAGCAGCTGGGACTACAGGCATGGGCCATCACACCCAGCTAATTTTTGTATTTTTAGTAGAGATGGGATTTCACCATGTTGGTCAGGCTGGTCTCAAACCCCTGACCTAGTGATCCACCTGTCTTGGCCTCCCAAAGTGCTGGGATTACAGGTGTGAGCCACCTTGCCTGGCAGAAGCAGTGTTTTTCAGACAAACAAATGCTGAGATAATTTGCCACAACCAAGCCAGCACTGCAAGAACTGATAAAGGGAGCTCTAAATCTTGAAACAAATCCTTGAAATAAACCAAAATAGAACCTCCTTAAAGCATAAATCATACAGTATATATGAAACAAAAATACAATTAAAAAACCAAAGTATTCAAGCAACAAATAGCATGATGAATAGAATAGTACCGCACATCTGAGTATTACATTGAATGTAAATGGCCTTAATGCTCCAGTTAAAAGACACAGAATGGCAGAATGGATAAGAATTCACCAACCAAGTATCTGCTGTTTTCAAGAGACTCACCTAACACATAAGGACTCACATAAATCTAAGCTAAAGGGTTAGAGAAAGATATTCCATGCAAATAGACACACAAAGCAAGCAGGAGTATCTATTCTTATATCAGACAAAATAAATTTTAAAACAATCCCTTCCCCTCCCTTGTCCAAGTGTGCACTCACCATTGCTCCATCTGTAAGGGTGCACCCTTCTATAGAAGTACATTGCCTTACTAAGGATTAAAAAGAAAATTTTATATTTGAGTGCTATTTCTTTTTTGTCACCAAAACTTTATTCATAACAATTTGGGGGCTTGCCCATGATTCCCCTCCGGGGTGGTCTCTGGTTCTCTCTCATGAGGAGGTGCACCCTGCCTCCTTGTGGCAGCCTCAGGGGTGAGAAATCAGGACCCACCCAGTGTGAGGAATAACCCAAGCTTTCAGTAACACAGAAAGAAACTGGTCAGCAACCTAGCTTAAAGGATCCTCACATACTGCGTTGATGACTCTGTGTACAGACCAAGGAAGGAGAAGCCATGGAAGCCGGTAAAATACTTCCTTGGTAGTCATATTCTGGAGGGCTAAATGTGTGTGTGTGTGTGTGTGTGTGTGTGTGTGTGTGTGTATGTGTGTGTGTGAATGATCACAAACAACCCGACTTGTGGTGCTGTTCATGTGGATGGTGACAAGTCCTACCACTGGACGGAGTAAGTGGGTCCTCTCCATGGTTTGGTAGCTACCTCGTATGGCTTAGGGTGGATCCTGCCATGGGATTTATACTGGAACACCAACACTAAGAAGGGCCTAATTCTCCCTTGAGGGAGCAGCCAGAGAGGACATGAGTGGGCAGTTGTGCAAGGGACCTTCAGAAGGGAAAGGGAGGAAACAAGTCAACCTTTCAGAGCAGCAAGGCAAGACACCTCCTGGTTTGAGGGGTTGAGCCTTCTGGCTTCCGGGACAGGCAAGGTGAGACATCCATGGTTTGAGGGGTTGAGGCTTCTGCAAATTTCAGGGGGTTGACCCTCACACAAACCTTCAGTAGTAAGAAAACTATTCAGAACTCCCCTTTCCTTTCTTCTTGGGGGAAGAAAGAGTAGCTCCACTCCTGCTGGTCCCTTCCCTAGGGGAAGGGGAAGGAGAGGGGAGAACAGCAGCATAAGCAGCTGGCAGAGGCAGAGCAAGAGACAGAGAGTCAAAGAGAGAGAAAGAGAGGCAGAGAGAGAGAGAAAGAGACAAAGAGGGAGTCAAAGAGAGACAGAAAGAGAGACAGAGAGAGAGCGAAAGAAAGAGAGATCAAAGTAGTAAATGGAAAACAGTGTACCCTATTCCTTTAAAAGCCAGGGTAAATTTAAAACCTATAATTGATAATTGAAGATCTTCTCCATGACCCTATAACACTCCAATACCACCTTGTTGTCAGTGTAAACAAGGGTGTAGCCCAAAAGCACTGAGGCCACTGACAATCTGTAGCCTTCCTAATCAAAAATCCTTAACCCAGTAACCCACAGATGGCCCAAATGTATTCAATCTGTAGCAGCAACTGTTTTGCTAACAGAAGAAAGTAGAAAAATAACTTTTAGAGGAAACCTCATTGTGAACACACCTCATCAGGTCAGAACTATCCTAAGTTAAAAAAAAAAAAAAAGCAAAAAGGTAGCTTAGTGACTCAAGAACCTTAAAGTATGAAGCTATTCTGTTAGAAAAAATGATTTCACATTAACCATTGAAAATTCTCTTAACCCAGCAGGTTTCCTAACAGGGGATCTAAATCTTAATTACCATACAAAGATCCAACCAGACAGGAGGAACTCCCTTCAGGACAGGATGATAAATGGTTCCTCCTGGGTGATTGAGGGAAAAGGACACAATAGGTATTCAGTAAGTGATAAGGAAACTCTTGTAGAAGCAGAGTTAGGAAAATTGCCTAATAATTGGTCTGCTCAAATGTGAAGCTGTTTGCACTCAGCCAAGCCTTAAAGTACTTATAGAATCAGGAAGGAGCCATCTATATGAATTCTAAGTTAATATGGACTGAACGAGGTTTATTAATAGCAAAGAATAATTAAAATCCCAAACGTACAAGGTTTTCAACAAAAGTAAAGTTTGCTAAAAGTTAACAGTGTAACATGTATTAATTTCTAATCTTGTGGCCTTAGACTGTCTAGTCCACAGACATGAAGGAAGTTCCCTTTGGAAAAAAATGGTTATCATCTTTGGGAAAAGGGGGAAATTTATGTAAAAAGGAATGTTATATGGTAAATTCTTGTACTAAAATAAATTAACTGGTTGTTTAAAGAAAGGGATATTTACAACAAGTCAGAAAGTTAAGGCATGTTGAAGAATTGTCTGTGAAAGTCATGAAAAAAAGTTATAGGAGGGAATTTATGCAAAAAAAGTTGTATAATTTAAAAGTAATTAGGCCTCCTGAATGTAAAACTATTGAAGAAACAGTTTATGTGAAAGTGTGTAAGGAAAGTAAAATATACTTTTGGTGAAAAGATTCTAAGGAGGCATAAGAATGTGGATTTTTACCTACATTAAAAGGTTTAAAAAATTTTGTTTTAAAGGCTTAAGCAAGTTTTGAAATGTTAATTGAAAAGGAAATTCTGTGTGTAAACATATTGGCTAAAATTAAAGGGGTATCATCCAGTTTTTCTGTGAACTGGACATTAAAATAAAAGTCCAACAGGGTTTTCCTAAAACACTAACCTGCTCTTTAACAAAAATTATAAAAGGTTAAAAAGTGTCTATAAAAATTTTGCCTGGTCGGGCGCAGTGGCTCATGCCTGTGATTCCAGCACTTTGGGAGGTCGAGCTGAGTGGATCAAGACGTCAGGAGATTGAGACCATCGTGGATAACATGGTGAAACCCTGTTTCTACTAAAAATACAAGAAATTAGCTGGGCATGGTAGCGGGCGCCTATAGTCCCAGCTACTAGAAAGGCCAAGGCAGGAGAATGGCATGAACCTGGGAGGCAGAGCTTGCAGTGAGCCGAGATGGTGCCACTGCACTCCAGCTTGGGCGACAGAGCGAGACTTCGTCTTAAAAAAAAATTTTTTTTTTTACCTTACGGTTAGACATTAAAAATTGGATGAATATGTTTACAAGGTTTTATTAAAATTAAGTTTAACATTAATAACACACTAATATAAAGGTGAAATTTAGCTTATCTGATATAAAAAAGTCATACAGGAAACATTGTCAAATATAAAATGGTGTTGGCTTTTTTTGGTCTAAAAAGTAATAAAAATAGGTGCTAAAGGAAACTTCTTGGTTAGAAGGCACCAAGGACTACAAAACCCACTGCCGATGTCCCCACATTTAAAACAAAAGATCAATTTCCTAGAAATATATACTTGGTTTATCTTCCACTTTCATTTCCCTCAAAACTAAAAGTCTTTTAGCACAGGTACCACCCCTAGAATTTCCAGTAAACCAGCACCAGCCTGAGGATCATGTTCTCATCAAAGGGTGTAAAGAAGGAAAACTCGAGCCAGTCTGGGAAGGACCCTACCTTGTGCTTCTAACCACTGTTCATACAGCAGAAAAGGGATGGACTCATCACATCCGAGTCAAAAATGCACCTCCCCCTCCAGAGTCATGGGCCATAGTCCCAGAGAAAACCCTACCAAACTAAAGCTAAGAAAAATTTACCTCTCTTTCATCTATTCTATTACTCTTTCTTCTTTCCTCGCTCTATTGCTGACCATCTAGTTATTAACATAACCAAGTGAATTTCTCCTCAAACTATTGCATTTGATGCTTGCCTTATACCCTGTGGGGACTTGCCAAGTCAAAGACAGCTCTCTACTTCAGAAGAGTACCTCTGTCCCTCCTGACTCTCCTCAGACTGGGCATTAGTGAATTGGGACCATTTAATCCAGAGAGATTTCAATAAAGACCCCAGTGTCAACCAAGAGTCTTGTCCCCCGATTTGGAGCTTTTATGCCGTAGTTGTTCCAATGTCCTGTGGACTGCTAAAGAGCAAGGATGGACTGCCCCAACTGGTTTTTGTAATTTACTAAAACCATACAATCATTTTACTAGAGGGACAGCCTTCCCCTAACTGTCAGCTAAACCAGTGCAATCCTATAAGGTTATTATCTTTTTTTTTTTTTTTTTTTGGACAGAGTCTCGCTCTGTCGCCCAGGCTGGAGTGCAGTGGCCGGATCTCGGCTCACTGCAAGCTCCGCCTCCCGGGTTTACGCCATTCTCCTGCCTCAGCCTCCCGAGTAGCTGGGACTACAGGCGCCCGCCACCTCGCCCGGCTAGTTTTTTGTATTTTTCAGTAGAGACAGGGTTTCACCGTGTAGACCAGGATGGTCTCGATCACCTATCTTGAGCCCCCTAAGTTCTTCCCCTTTTCTAAGCCAATTCTCTTCTTTAAGTCAGTTTTATGGTATGTGGGCCAAGGTTTCAGCGACAGACCCTATTAAATTCTTTGAAATGCATTTCTTTGATCCCCCACTGCCTGCACCTTCCTCTAAGCCTTCTTCCAAAACCTCTCACAACGGAACCATTGTTCCTCCCCCATCTAACGACAAGGCCAAGATAGCAGTGGCAGAAGCTAAAGACTTAAACTTTGGCAATTGAGACAGGATACCAAGGTGCAAATGCCTGGTTGGAATGGATCAAGTATTCTGTCTGCACATTAAACCAAAACAATTGTTATGCTTATGCGCATGGCAGGCCAGAGGCCCAGATTGTCCCCTTTCCACTAGGGTTGTCCTCTAATCAACTAGGCATGGGCTGCAATGGTAGCTCTTTTCTAAGATTCTACAGCCTGGGGTAACAAGTCATGCCAAGCTCTCTCTCTCTCTCTCTGCTATATCCTGAAGTCCAACACCCTGTGGGTCAGCTCCCGAGGGCCATCCAGCTTCCGTCTCCCAACACTAAGTTCACTTTGTGTCTCTCATGACAGGAAGGAAACTTAGTGTTCCCTGGAGACCTGAAGGGAGCTTAAGAATTTTCAAGAGCTTACCAATCAGTCAGCCCTTGTTCTTCCTTGAGCGGCTGTGTGGTGGTATTGTGGTGGACCTTTACTGGACACTCTGCTGAAAAACTGGGGTGGCACTTGTGCTTTAGTCCAATTGACTATCCCTTTCACCCTGGCATTTCATCAACCAGAGGAAGGAAAAATAAGATGTCATAAAGTGAGAGAAGCCCCTTATGGGTCTTTTGACTCTCACGTTTATTTAGATGCAATTGGAGTGCCACGGGGAATACTAGATCAATTTAAAGCCCGAAATCAAATAGCTGCAGGATTTGAGTCAATATTTTGATGGGTGACAATTAATAAAAATATAGATTGGATAAACTACATCTATTACAACCAACAGCAATTTATTAACTACACTAGAGATGCTGTTAAACGAATAGCTGAACAATTAGGGGTTACTAGTCAGATGGCTTGGGAAAATAGGATAGCCTTAAACATAATATTAACAGAAAGAGGAGGAGTTTGCATCATGATTAAAACTCAATGTTGCACCTTCATCCCAAACACCACCACCCCAGTGGAAATATAACAAAGGCATTGCAAGGTCTGACTGCTCAATCCAATGAGTTAGCCAGCAACTCAGAGGTAAATAATCCCTTTACAGGATGGTTAGAAAAATTGGCTTGGTAAATGAAAAGGAATAATAGCCTCAATTCTTACCACCCTCATAGATGTAACAGGTGTAGTTATTCTTGTCGTGTGTGGTGTCATACCATGCATCCTTGAGTTGGTGCAGAGGCTCATAGAAACGGCACTTACTAAAACCTTCCTTAACTATCCTCGACCTTATCCAGAGAAGCTTCTTGTTTTAGAAAATCAAGCAGAACAACTAAGCCAAGACATGTTAAGGAAGTTTGAAGAGAAAAAGCTGTAAGAAAATGCAAGAGGAGAGATTGTTAGATATGAGTTCTGGATTTCTCTTCCAAGAATCAATATGTCAGTATGTTCAATTCTTTGCCTTCTACTTTTAAACTTAACTTCCTTGTAAAGCAACCTTTTCTCATTGCCTGCTCCACGCTTCCTCATTCTGATTACCTACACCACCCTGAACTCATTTCAATTACCTGCTCTTTCTCCACCCTGACTCATTTCGATTTTCTGCTCTGCCATAACCATTTTTCCTGTCAAACCACTCACCCTGTCACTCTCTTTAAATTAGCCAGTTGGAATTAGTTTAACCTATGTGGTCTAACCCTAGCCAACAGGGGAACGACACAGCAGCAGGGCCACGTGCATCAGGGAAAAGAACTCCTTCCCCTCCCTTGTCCAAGTATGTATTCACCATTGCTCTATCTGTAAGAGTACACCCTTCCTCTAGAAGTACATTGCCTTGCTGAAGATTAAAAAGAAAATTTTATATTCGAGTGCTATTTCTTTTGCAACACCAAAACTTTATTTATAACATAGACCTAAGAAATGAGATAGACAAGAACACAGTAGTAGTGGGGGATGGAATTCAATACTCCACTGACAGCACTAGACAGGTCATCAAGACAGAAAGTCAACAAAGACACTTCAATGGATTTAAGTTAAAGTGGATTTAAGTAGTTAAAATGGATTTAAACTAAAAAGTGGATTTAAGTAGTTAAAACAGATTTAAACTAAAAAAATGTAGTTAAATGGATTTAATAGTTAAAATGAATTTAAACTATACCCTAGAACAAATGGATTTAATGGATATTTACAGAATATTCTGCCTAATACCTGCAGAATATACATTCTATTCATCAGCACATGGAACAGTCTCCAAGACAGACCATATGATAGACCACAAAACAAGTCTCATATTTAAGAAAATGAAAATTATATCAAGTACTCTGTCAAACCACAGTGGAATAAAATTAGAAATCGACTCCAAAAGGAACCCTGAAAACCATGAAAATACATGGAAATTAAATAACCTGTTCCTGAATGATTGTTGGGTGAACAATGAAATTAAGATGGAAATTAAATAATTCTTTGAACTGAATGATAATAGTGACACAACCTATCAAAACCTCTGGGATACAGCAAAGACTGTGCTAAGAGGAAAGTTAATAGTCTTAAATGCCTACATCAAAAAATCTGAAAGAGCAAAATTGGCAATCTAAGGTCTAGTCTGAAGGAACTACAAAACAAGAACAAATCAAGCCCACACCCAACAGAAGAAAAGAAATAAGAAAGATCAGAGCAGAACTAAATGAAATTGAAACCAATAAATAAATAAGTGACAAGAGATGAATGAAACATATAGTTGGTTCTTTGAAAAGATAAATAAAATTGATAGACCATTATTGAGATTAACCAAGATAAGAAGAGAGAAGATCCAAATAAGCTCAATTAGAAACAAAATGGGAGATATTACAGCTGATACCACAGAGATACAAAAGATCATTCAAGGACACTATGAACACCTTTACATGCATAAACTAGAAAATCTAGAGGACACGGATAAATTCCTGAAAATATACAACTCCCCTAGATTAAACCAGGAAGAAATAGAAACTCTGAACAGACTAATAACAAACAGTGAGATTAACATTATAATTTTAAAATTGCCAACAAAAATGTCCAGAACCAGACAGAGCCACAGTTTAATTTTATCAGACATTCAAAGAAAAATTTGTACCAATCCTACTGACACTATTCCAAAAGACAGAGAAACAGGGACTCCTACCTAAATCATTCTATGAAGCCCATATCACCGTAATACCAAAACCAGGAAAAGACTTTACAAAAAAGGAAAACTATAGACCAATATCCCTGATAAACATAGATGCAAAAATCCTCAAAAAATACTGGCAAACTGAATCCAACAGCATATCAAAAAGATCATACCATCACTTGGTATGATCAAGTGGGTTTCATACCAGGGATGCAGGGACAGTTTAATGTACTCAAGTTAATAAATGTGATACACCACATAAATAGAATTTCAAAAAAACCACATGATTATCTCAATAGATGCAGAAAAGTATTTGACAAAATCCAACCTCCATTTGTGATCAAAAACCTCGGCAAAATCAGCACTGAAAGGACATAACTGAAGGTAATAAAACTCATTTATGACAAACCCACAGCCAATGTAATATTGAATGGGGAAAAGTGGAAAATAGTCCCCCTGAGAACTGGAACAAGACAAGGATGCCCACTCTCACCACTGTAATTCAACATAGTACTAGAAATCTTAGCAAGAACCATCAGACAAGAGAAATAAATAAAGGGCATTTAAATCAGTAAAGAATAAGTCAAATGGTTGCTGTTTGTTGATGATTTGATTGTATACCTAGAAAACCCTAAAGTTTCATCCAAAAAGCTCCTAAAACTGATAAATGAATTTAACAAAATTTCAGGATACAAAATTAATGTACACAAATCAGTAGCTCTTCTATACAACAGTGACCAAGCTGAGAACAAAATCAAGAAGTAAACCCCTTTTACAATAGTTGCAAATAAAATAAAATAAAAATAAAATAAATTACATATTTAAGAATATACCTAACCAAGGACGTGAAAAACGTCTACAAGGAAAACTATAAAATACCGCAGAAAGAAATCATAGATGACACAAACAAATGGAAATACATCCCAAGCTTGTGGATGGGTAGAATCAATATTGTGAAAATGACCATACTGACAAAAGCACTTTACAGATTCAATAGAATTCCCACCACTATCACTCTTCACAGGACTAGAAAAAAATTCCTAAAAATTCATATGGAACCAAAAATGAGTCTGCACAGCCAAAGCAAGACTAAGCAAAAATAACAAATCTAGAGGCATAACATTACCTAACTTCAAACTATACTATTAGGCCTCGGTCACCAACAGCATGGTACTAGTATAGAAATAGGGACATAGACCAATGGAACAGAAGAAATAACCCAGAAATAAATCCAAATACTTACAGCCAACTGATCTTCAACAAAAACATAAAGTGGAGGAAGAACATCCTATTCAACAAATGGTGATGGGGTAATTGACAGGCCACATGTAGAAGAATGAAACTGGATCCTCATCTCTCACCTTATACAAAAATCAACTCAAGATGGATCAGGACTTAAATCTAAGATCTGAAAAATTCTAGAAGATAACATTAGAAAAACCCTTCTAGACATCGGCTTAGGCCAAGACTTCGTGACCAAGAACCCAAAAGCAAATGCAACAAAAACAAAGATAAATAGATGGGGCCTAATTAAACTAAAAAGCTTCTGCACAGCAAAAGAAATAATCAGGAGAGTAAACAGACAACCCACAGAGTGGGAGAAAATCTTCACAATCTACACATCTGACAAATGACTAATATCCAGAATCTACAAGGAACTCAAACTAATCAGCCAGCAAAATACAAATACTCCCATCAAAAAGTGTGCTAAGGACATGAATAGACAGTTCACAAAAGAAGATATACAAATGGTCAACAAACATGAAAAAAATGCTCAACATCACTAATGATCACAAAAATGCAAATCAAAACCACAATGCGATGCCACCTTACTCTAGCAAGAATGGCCATAACCAAAAAGTTAAAAAAAAAAAAAATAGATGTTGGTGTGGATGTGGTGAAAGGGAACACTTTTACACTGCTGGTGGGAATGTAAACTAATACAACCACTGTGGAACACAGCATGGAGATTCCTTAAAGAACTGAAAGTAGATCTACAATTTGATCTGGCAATCCCACTACTGGGTATCTACCCGGAGGAAAAGAAATCATTACATGAAAAAGACACTTGCACACACGTGTTTATAACAGCAAAATGCGCAATTGCAAAAATATGGAACTAGCCCAAATGCTCATCAATCGAAGAGTGGATGAAGAAATCGTGGTATATATACCATGGTATACTACTCAGTCATAAAAAGGAATGAAATAATGGCATTTGCAGAAACCTGGATGGAATTGGAGACCATTATTCCAAGTGAAGTAACTCAGGAATGGAAAACCAAACATTGTATGTTATCACTCATAAGTGAGAGCTAAGCTATGAGGATACAAGTGCTTAGGAATGATAGAATGGACTTTGGAGACTTGGGGTAAAGGGTGGGAGTGGGTTGAGGAATAAAAGACTACAAATAGGGTACAGTGTACGCTGCTTGGGTGATGGGTGCATCAAAATCTCAGAAATCACTACTAAAGAACTTACTCATGTAACCAAACACCATGTCTTCCCCAAAAACCTATTGAGATAACAGTAATTAAAAAAAAAAAAAAAAAACAACCCAAAGTGCTGGGATTACTGGGATGAGCCACTGTGCCTGGTCTCATCTGTCCTTTTGAAATATCCATTTCTGGCCCCCAATTGAACACTAAGTTCTGTGAGAATAGAGGCTATATTTATCCATCTTTGAATTCTGAGGAATACATAGTTATGCCATAACATCCACAACTACTGCCTGAAACTTGGAGATTTTGTTTACTTAACTTTTTATCGATACAGACTAGAAAAATTAAAATGCAAATAAATCAGTTCATCAAATGATTCCAATTTCAAAGACACATAACATTACAAAGTCTTAAGAATGGTTTTCAGGACTGATTGCCCAATTTAAAATCTTAGCTCCAACAATTGCTTGTTGCATAACCTTGTGCAGCTCACTATCTCTGTGACTCAGTTTCTCAGCTGTCAAATGGAGCGAGGTGCGAGATAGTAACAATGCCCACCTCACTGGACTGATGTGAGGATTAAAAGAGTTAGTACATGTAAATTCAATTAGAAAAATGTCAGGCACATAATAAAAATGCTGTAAGTGTTAGATATAATTATTATAATTATTTTTAACGTTTGGGTTGCTTCTTCTATGTTGCTAATTAAAACACAAAATACTTCATGTAGAGGCTGGGTTGTGGACAGTTAAAATGGTTTGAGAGTCTAATTCCTTTTTCAGTTTCTCTTCCTCTGCTGTTTTCTTTTGTGTGAATCTGAATATTTCCATAGACATTCACCTTTCTTCTTGGATAACTCACACCTTTATAACCTGTTCTGATGAAAGGACAATTGGTTAGCTTCTTTAGAATTGTGCCACTTAGAATTAGGAAATTTCTTCCCTCTCTGTGTTAGTTCTGAACTTCTTTTATCATGTTCCAGATTCCATAGTGTTTGGCAGGTGTGCTTGGTACTTTGAGGTTATGTTTGTCTACTTTATATAAAAGGGTGCACTATCTGAGTTTCTGTTCTCGCCCAGACCGTAAGACAAATGATAGCACACTACTACACGATGTACATAATCACTAGGAGGACTCACGAACAATGTGGTTGGCAAAAGCCAGTACTTTTCAGCTCTTAGCTAACCACCCACATTAGTCTTTAAAAAACTTTGAAAGATCAATTTAAAAAATGCATAAGGAATAGGAGAGAATTTGTGGAGGGAACTGTTAGTGTGCTGTGTTTCTGAGTTTTGCCCCCACTCCTCCCAATAAATATGAGAAGGGAGGACCTATCCCTCTGCCAGTCTAGGGAAAGGGCTCTCAGCAGGCCCTCTCACATTCCCTGCTTTGAGCAACCAGGGTACTTGTGTCTGACTCATACCTTATGACATCTGGAGGGTGCAGGATTCTGGCAGGGTGCACTGAGAGCAGGACAAATGAATGAGAGAATTGCAATGGCACAACATAAGCTGCCAGTTTATTGGAGCTGAGATGTCTGAGTGTCTCCATGGGCCACATGCAGGCCATAAACGAGAGATGGCAAGGAAAGCTTTTATTAGACGCAGTTTAAGACAGCTGTCTATGAGGTGAGGAGATCTTAACTGGCACGAGCTGGAAGGATAACACAGGGTAGAGAGTGCCTAGGAGAGACATTAACAATTGGAATTGAGACACATTTGTTTGATCAAGGAGGTAATAGATGAAAGACCTTCAGAAATGTTGTGACTCAAAATAGGATCCCTGAAGGTTCCATTTGAGATTCAGAGTTGGTTTTAGATGCTTGCCAGGACCACAGAGTACCTGCACCAGACAAGACTGGTCCAGTATTTTCTGGACCTGACCATTTATTTTCTGTCATCTTTACACCAACCCTAAGGAGTAGAAGACATGAAAAGAAGAGGAAAGAGGGAAAAAGCCAAGGCAGAGACAGAAAGGAGTGATGCCTACCCTTTACCACTATAGATGCCTGCCTGCAGCTGGCTTGCATTTGATAGAGGGAGAAAATTTAACTTTGGATAAATTTAACTTTGGATAAAGATGAGCTTTCAATACACTGAGGTGGAGAAATTAATTAGTTTCTTTTTACACTTTCCTAAAGGTATCAGGCTCTTCTAATTTTCTGAGAATGACTAGAAGAACCATGGTTTCATTTTCATTCTTATCCAAGGGGGCAGGGAAGAATTTGGCCTGAGAATTGAGCAGTAAAGAGACAAGCAGGTCTGCTTTCAAATTGAGCTCCTCTTGTAAAATGTTAAGATTATATTCATTTGAATGAAGATAGATCTTTTTCCTCATTTTCACTGCCTTTCTGAGGATGACTTTTGAAATAAGAAATTAAAATTAAAATATTTACCAACATTAAGTAGAGAGTTCCTATATTAGCATGTAAGAGAATATTATGATTAAACATTTAAAAAATTATTTTCAGCAAAGACAATGTATGAAAGAATTTTAATAGAACCTTTTGGTTTCTAAGTTAAGAACAGGAGAGATACAGCTATTTACTACTAGGTGGATTATATAAAGAAATAAAAAAAATTTGGTTCTTTATAAACTTTAGAATAGATTTAAATTTATATAAAAATTGCCTGAGAGTAGAGAGTTCCCCTATATCCCATACCCAGTTTCACTTCTTATTAATATCTTCACTAGTGTGGTACATTGGTCACAACTAATGAGCCACTATTAGTGAACCATAATGAATGTATTATTGTGAACTAAAGTCCATATTTTGTTCAGATTTTCTTCATTTTATCTAATATTCCGTCTCTGTTCCAAGATCCCATCCAGGATACCACATTACACTTCATCGTCATGTCTCCTTAGGCTCCTCTTGGCTTTGACAGTCTCACAGATTTCCCTTGCAGGCGATGATCCTGACATTTCTGAGGAATACTGGCCAGATATTTTATACAATGTTTCTATTTTATAGAATTCCCTTAAATGAGATTTGTCTGATATTTTTCTTATGACTAGACAGGTGTTATGAGTTTTGAGAGGAAGACCACAGAAGTTTAGTGCCATTCTTATCACATCAAATTAAGGATACGTATTCCCAATATGACTTCTTACTGTGGAGGTGAACTTTGCTCAGGTGGCTGAGGTAGTGTTTGTCAGGTTTCTCCACTATAAAACTATTCTCCTCTGCCCCCACACATATTAGACTTTTTTAGAAGAAAGTCATGTTGTACAGAGCACGTTTAAAAGAGTGAGGAGTTATGTTCCACTTCCCTGAGGGCAGAGTATCTACACAAATTATTCAAAAATTTTCTGCACTGCAAGTCTCCCCTTTTGTTTATGTAACCAACCATTTATTTGCATCAGTATGGACTCACGAATATTAGTTTTATGCTTTGGGTAACAATCTAATGCCATGCTATTTATTTATATTAGAAGCTCTTTCAGTTGGCTTCCGTGTTGCTTTGAAATATTCCCCACCATTATGGAATCTTTTTGCTGGTGATGCTGGTAGGTTTATTTATTTATTTTCATTTATTTAAAGCATGTTCTTGCTTTTGGGACTGCAATATGTTCCAGAATTATCTTGTACATTTTCTGTCTCCATCCTAGAATCTGCCATTTCTCCAACCTGCTCCTGAATGATTTTGGGGTTAACAATGAAATCAAGATGGAAATTTAAAAATTATTAAAACAAATGATAATAGTGACACAAATTATCAAGACCTCTGGGATATGGCAAAAGCAGTGCTAAGAGGGAAGTTTATAGTGTTAAATACCTACATTAAAAAGTCTGAAAGATCACAAATTGACAACCTAACATCACACCTCAAGGAACTGGAGAAACAAGAACAAACCAAACCTGAAGCTAGCAGAAGAAAACAAATAACAAAGATCAGAGCAAAACTAAATGAAATTGAAATAAGAAAAATTTCAGAAGATCAATAAAATAAAAAGTAGGTTCTTTGAAAAAATAAACAAAAGTGGTAGACCAATAGTTAGATTAACCAACAGAAGATGAGAGAAGATTCAAATAAGCTCACTTAGAAATGAAAATTGAGGCATTACAACCAACACCACAGAAACACAAAAGATCATTTGAGAGTACTATGGACACCTTTACACACACCACGTAGAAAATCTAGAGGTAATATATAAATTCCTGGAAACATACAACCTCCTAGCTTAAATCACGAAGAAATAGAAATCCTGAATAAGCCAATAACAAGCAGTGAGATTAAATTAGTAATAAAAATATGCCAACAACAAAAACAGCTCAAGGCCAGATGAATTCACAGCCACATTCTACCAGACATTCAAAGAATTGCTACTGATCCTTCTGAAACTATTCCAAAAGATTGAGAAACACAGGATCCTCCCTAACTCATTCTATGAAGCTGGTATTGCCCTGATATCAAAGCCAGGAAAGCATGAGAAAAAAAAAACAAACAACAAACAAACAAACACTACAGATCAATATCCTTGACTAAAATAGATGCAAAAATTCTCAACAAAATATTAGTAAAACCTAACATAATAGCGCATCAAAAAGATAATTAACCATGATCAAGTTGATTTCATCCTAGGGATTCAGGGATGGTTCAACATATGGAAATCAATAAATATGATTCACTTCATAAACAGAATTGAAAACAGAAACCACATAATCGTCTCAATAGATGCAGAAAAAGAATTCAATAAAATCTAGCATCCTTTATAATAACAGCCCTCAAGAAACTAGGTATACAAGAAACATACCTCAAAATAATAAAAGTCATATATGACAGACGTACAGCCAACATCATACTGAATGAGGAAAAGTTGGAAGCATTCCCCCAAGAACTGGTCCAAGACAAGGATGCCAACTTTCACCATTTCTATTCAACATAGCACTGGAAATCCTAGCCAGAGCAATCGGGGAAGAGAAAGAAATAAAGGGAATTCGAATTGTAAAAGAGGAAGTCAAACTATTTCTCTTTGCCAATGATATGATTGTGTGCATAGAAAACCCTAAAAGCTTCTCCAAAAGACTCCAGATACGATAAATGAATTCAGTAAAGTCTCAGGTTACAAAATCTATGTATATAAATCAGTAGCACTGCTAAACACCAGCAACTACCAAGCTGAGAATCAAATCAAGAAATCAATCTTTTTTAGTATAGTTGCAAAATAAAATAAAACACCTAGGAATATACTTAACCAAGGAGGTGAAAGACCTCTACAAGAAGAACTACAAAACACTGCTGAAAGAAATCACAGATGACACACAAAAATTGAAATATATCCCATGCTCATGAATGAAAGAATCAATATCACTAACATAACCATACTGTCCAAAGCAATCTACAGATTAAATGCGATTCTGACAATGATCCCAAAGTCATTTTTTACAGAATTAGAAAAAACAGTCCTAAAATTCATATGAAACAAAAAGAGAGTGTGAATAGCCAAAGCAGTCCTAAGCAAAAAACAAACAACAGCTACAAAAAACCCACAAAGCTAGAGGCAGCATGGCACTCGGTATAAAAATAGATAGATCAATGGAAAAGAATGGAGAATCCAGAAATGAAGCCAAATACTCACAACCAACTGATTTTTGACAAATCATACAAAAACATAAGCTGGGGAAATGACACCTCATTCAATAAATGGTGCTGGCAAAACTGGATAGCCATATGTAAAAGAATGAAGCTGGATCCCTATGTCTCACCATATACAAAAATTAACTCAAGGTGGATTAAAGACTTAGATCTAGGACGTGAATAAAATTCTAGAATAAAACCTAGGGAAAATTCTTCTGGACATTGGCCCAGGCAAAAAATTTATGGCTAAGATTCCAAATGCAAATACAACGAAAACAAAAATAAATAAATGGGACATAATTAAAAAAAAAAAAAAAAACTTCAGTACAACAAAAGAAATAATCATCAGAGTAAACAAACAACCTGCAGAATGGGAGAAAATATTTGCAAATTATGCATTTCGCAAAGACTGATATCCAGAATCTATAAGAAAATCAAACAAATTAGTAAGAAAAATAATCCTATCAAAAAGTGGGCAAATGATATGAATAGACACTTCTCAAAAGAAGATACAGAAATGGCCAGCAAATTTATGAAAAAAATGCTCAAAATTACTAATCTCCAGTGAAATGCAAATTAAACCACAATAAGATACTACCTTACTCCAGTCAGAATAATCATTATTAAAAAGTCAAAAAATAGATGTTGGTATGAATGTGGTGAAAAGGGAACACTTATACACTATTGGTGGGAATGTAAATTAGTACAAACTCTATGGAAAACAGTATGGACTTCGGGTTCTCTCAAAGAACCAAAAGTAGATCGACTGTTCTATCCAGCAATCCCGCTGCTGGGCATCTACCCAAAGGAAAAGGAGTAATTATATTAAAAAGGCACCTGCACACAAATGTTTATGGAAGCACAATTTACATTTGCAAAAATATGAAACCAAGCTAAACGCCCATCAACCAATGAGTGGATAAATAAAATGTGGTATATATACCCCATGGAGTACTACTAAGCCATAAAAAAAAATGCAATAATGTCTTTTGCAGCAACTTGGTTGGAGCTGGAGGTCATTATTCCACGTGAAGTAACTAAGGAATGGAAAATCAAATACTGTTATGTTCTCACCTATAATTGGGAGCTAAGCTGTGGGTACACCAAGGCATACAGAATGGAATAATGGACATTGAAGATTCAGAGGGGGTCAGGATTGGGAGGGAAGTGAGGGATAAAAACCTCCATATTGGATACAAAGTACACTATTTAGGTGATAGGTGGACTAAAATCTCAGACTTCACACTCTACAATTAATCCATGAAACCAAAAATCACTTGTACTCCAAAGCTATTAATAACATCTATATAATATGTTTTATACATATGTGTGTGTGTGTGTGTATACATATAGATATATGTATACAAAATGTCTTCAAGTTCCTGGTAAATTTACTCAGGGTTATCTCACTTAGTTAAGTGTTTTCTGATACAACAAAATGGTGTCCTGGAAAAGGTACTCTCCTGAGCTGTGGATTCCTGAGTTGTGCTTCAGTTCTTGCCACCATCTTGGTCAATCACTCACTACCCTTGGCTTTCATTTCCTTGTCTCTAACATGAAGAGATTGGATGGGGCAATCTCTAAGGTACCCTCTAGTTCCAAAATTCTGGGTCTATAGCACATTTGAATAAATAACCTTTCTGTGTGGTGTTCACTCATGAGAGGATGATAGATGTTCATGAATATAGAGTCAGGTGGACTTGGGTTACCTTGGGCAATTTAATCTCCTTTAGTTTCAGTGTCTTCATTTAAAAAAGTAGAAGCAGGCTGGGCGCAGTGGCTCACACCTATAATCCCAGCACTTTGGGAGGCCGAGGTGGGCAGATCACCGGAGGTTGGGTGTTCGAGACCAGCTTGGTCAACTTGGCAAAACTCTGTCTCTACTAAAAATACAAAAATTGGCCAAGTGTGGTGGTGGGCACCTGTAATCTCAACTACTCAGGAGGCTGAGCAGGAGACTCGCTTGAACCCGGAGGCAGAAATTGCAGTAAGCCAAGATCACGCCAGTGTACTCTCCAGCCTGGGTGACAGCGAGACTCAGTCTCCAAAAAAAAAAAAAAAAAGAAGAAGAGTTGATGAAATGCTTTCTCATAGGATTGGTAATAAAGATTAAAAGAGGTAATGTGTGCAAACATAGCATAGTTGTTAACAAGTATTTGACCTCTATAAATGGACCTAGTTTTTGTCATTGCTGTTATTTCACCTGAAAATAGTGAAGGATTTACCAGTTCAAGTTTGAAGCTATTAACAAATACATCCTTTGTAATCTAAAAGTTTTAAGGCACCTAAAGCCATGAGTCTCCTTTTGGATTAGATTTAGTGGAAATCCTGTTTTCTTCTATCTATAAATGATGGTTTAACTCTGAAACCCCAGTACTTTGGATTGAACATCATAGAATAGGAGAGAGATTTTCTTTGCTCACTTGCATTTGTCCTCTCTACTTTAACACCTTTGTCTCTCTCTCTGGGGCTTTTTCATTTTTTTCAGTGGTTATCGGGGAAAAGAAACATTTTAGTAAGGAAGTAATTGCTAAATCTTGATTGCTTTCATCTGCAGAGATTGTTCCTTTCATAAGGGTAATTTGTAAAAAGGGATATATTCTAATTTGCAGCTTATCTCACCAAGGGCCTGGCTTAGTAGCTTCTGCCTGGTCTCTCACTAAGGTCCCACTAATAGGTTTCCCTTGGCACAATTTCCTTGGCAGGAAGAGGAGACTGCTGAACTATCTAGAGAGATAGTTCTCTCTCTCTCTCTCTCTCTCTCTCTCTCTCTCTCTCTCTCTCTCTCTCTCTGTGTGTGTGTGTGTGTGTGTCTCTCTCTCTCTCTCACACACACACACTGCTGATGCTCCTGTGAATGTTCAGTATGGATGGGAAACAAGTAGTTCACTCTTCATTTACTGGTTGTTATCCTCTTACACAAAGATCTTTCATCAGTGGTGGGAAATAACTACAACTGCTTTATTGGATGTGATCAACTATAGAAGCTTCCATCAAGGATGCAGTCTTCTGTGTAATTCTCATTCCCACCCAGCCCAAACCTATCCTTTCCTTCAGAGCCTATAGCTGACATTTATTACATTGTTCTCCTTGTTTCACAGGTTTATTGAAGCTGTGACTTTCATGGTATTCGGCATTTAAAACACTTGAAAGGGAAAAAGATAGCAATCGTACACACACAAGAAAAAGTAAAACTCTGAGGGAGATTGGGTCCTTCAGTCACACAACTAAGTTTAGTTCATTTTCTCAACATAGAAATGATACACAAAGCTAAGTATTGGACTTAATGTGGTAACAAAAACTTCATAAGAGTGAGCATTCCCTCTTGTACAGGGAAACAAGATACAAGAAATTTCAGGTGTGGTGACCTAATTACGGAAGTTATTAATATCCTAATAAACAGTGCTGATTGTATTGACATATGGAGAGGGGGTTTTTCTTTGTATTTCAGTTTGTGTAGAAAATATGACTTTTCTTTGGAAGGTACCACTATACTTTAAACCTAGAGATTCCAAATATAGTTTATCAGAAGAGTAAGAGTATTGTAATGTGAAAACTTTTATCATATTTATTACTTTTAATTTGCCTTCCAATATTCAAATATCAATTCTTAAAACAGTTGTTGAAAATGCATAAGGTATTTATTTCATTTGTTAAGATAATCTTTATTTTTGGGCTCTGGAGGGAAAGTGGAATTTTGAGAAAGTCCTCATCTTGGTGGGAACAAAAGATAGATTTGAACTTAATCCATTTACTTGAACACAAAATGATAGACACTTCTAAGTGAACCCAAGACTTCCTGTTCAAAATATCACTTTGAGGACAAGAGTTGATCATGCTTGCCCACCTGCCATTCCCTCTCCCAAAACTCCATCAAAATGATGGAAGAATAAATCCATAATAACACCAAAACAGAATAAGTTGCCATCAATGGACTAGACATTTTGATACATTTCAGCTGTCATTGGATTGATGGAGAAATCAGAGTAGAGAAAATTGTAGCATATGACATCAGAAGTTTTGTGGGCAAGAGAAAAAAAGAAAGCATAGCAGTGCCCGATTAATTCCAGACTTTGAAACAGAGGGAGAAAGATAAAAGGGGAAAAAGGGAGGGGGGATGAAAAGAAATAAGCAACTCCACCCAAGACTAAAATAATAAGTACTCCACTTCTGGAGCGAGATTCTTCCTACTGTGGCTGTGGTGAGGATCGCCATACTGCCTTTCTGTCACCCATTATTTTGCCTTGAGGAAAATCTGCCCATGAAAATGCCTTGTCCAATCACACAAAGCCTTTGGCAAGCCTACCTAGTCAAAAGAAGGATTCATTAAGAAGATGGATTTATCAGTGTCCGAGAAAACTCCTTCTAGCCATTCATACTAAGGAACGTAGTTCTTTATTCAACATGATTTAATCACCAAGGATCTCCAGACCTTTAAGAGAAATCAGTAGAGTGAAAAATGAGCCCCTAGGTGAACAAACAAAACAACTGGCCTTGGGGAAAAGTCAGGTATGAGAAGTGAACTTTTAAAAAAGCCTATTCCCTGCAAAATTCAAAAGACTTTTATATTCATAAAAGCACACCGCTATTTTAAAATAATTATTGGATTAAATAAATGATTAAATTAAATTTATTAAAGTCATACATTTCATTGCTGATTGGGTGAATCGTGATCTAGAAATATGGATGACAGGTTGAAGAAAATCTCCCATGATCTAGAACAAAAAGTCTTGGAAATAGGATTCCTAAGTGACAGTAGATGGAATGACATAATCAAAGAAATAGAAGAAGAAAATGTCCCTATTTTTTAATCTAATGAGAAAAAAGTATTCAAAGTGTGGCTAAAAGGTGGCATTTTAAAAAAAATCTGCTTTCTGGATTTCTTTGGCATTCATTTAACAAATATTTATTGGATGCTTAGTGCCTACCAAGCACTGTGTAAGGGATGGTGACTTACCACAGTGAACGCAGTTTTCATTTAAATCTGTGATAAAAAACATAATAGATATTTTATTCAATAATGTTATTTCTTTACTTACTGCAGAATCCCATCTTTATTTAAAAAGCAAACAACATAATTGATACAGTGTCTGAGATTCTAATAGTATTTCCTAGGGAAATTTTTCTGTAGTTGATGATGACTGGCATTCTTATGGCCTATTACAGCATTCCTCACCTGGTGGTACTTACCAGCATTTCGAATACTATGCCTGCAATATATCATCAACCTGTTTCTCATAGAGCTTGACTTGCAAAGGTAAAGTGGAAAGTAGAAGTGAATACTTTTAGGAGTTAATTCTTAAAGAAGCGGTATAGCATTGTTAAAAACATTGACTTTGTCACCAGACTGGTGCTAGAATGCTAGGCTAGAATCCTAACCTCTCTGTTTCTCAATTTTTATATATATATACAAAATGAGGTAGTAATACTTTCTACTTCTCAGGTGACTGTGGAAATCAAACAAGCTAAAATTAGGATAGTGCTGGCCACAAATTTAGTACTCAATAACTGTTAGCTATTTAATTAGACAGATGGAGAGAAATAAGTTCCAAAATGTAAAGACAATAAAGCATATGGAAGATCACACTGGAACAAACATTGGGGAGGACAGGAAGGCCCTGAAGAATAATACAATTGAGATATATTTCTGACGGGCAAAGGTTGAAGTTGGAAATGGGGATAGTGCTTGCTAGGGACAGCACAGAGACAGTGTGAGGACACCAGAGGGCCTGGATGCAGTATTTAAATCTTGTGTAATGATGACACAGGCCCAAGACAGGTGTTTTCCATTTGCTTTTTATTTATCCTACTCCCAGTTCATAATGTTGACAAGTAGATTCCTTGTGACAATCACAGAAAATTACTGGAAACCGAAAAACAGAACTTCCGAAATGTACCTGGTGAATGACAGTTAGTGCAAGTCACTGGATGTAAAATAATTATCTCCTTGGGCCTTTAGGAAGCATTCAGTTAGTCTCACACATGCTTTTCAGCCATTTGTTAGATTATGTTTGTAAATTGGGAAAAAGAAAAAAAACTGCCATTTTCCTCTAGAAAGCTGGAATTCTTTAGAGTCTCAGTTCTTCTATCTCAGATCATGGTACCATAGACTCTATGTATAATAATTCACTTAGAAGACCACCAAACTTACAAAAATGCAGAGTTAGATGACTAAGCAGAATAGGAAAATTACTTAGTGTGTTATATCAATGAAGACTCAAGAAAATAAACACAAAAACTAAGTTCCATGACAAGTTCCATTACAATTTTGGCATAGATAACATTTAAGCAGACAGAGCACTTTCCTATGATGCCAACCAGATGCATGTCCTGAACTCCCAGAGAAATATGTTTTCTACTGTTGACATATAGAGATGTCAGGGTAGTGAATTACCCATGTGTGTTGTACCCACTTGTTCTATGGAGTAACTGAGTCATGACATATGTGTTTAGCTATGTAGATATGCAAACCAAAAGGAAGACATAGAGACAAGTGTATGGCAGAACACAATCTGAAAACAAGTTTAGGAAAGAGCAAACTCTGTCTAACAACCTGAAAAACAAAGAGTGAGGACCAAAGGAAAAGGAAGAAACTGTAGAATGATATTAAAAAGAAGGGCAGGTAATCCCTCAAGAAAAATTCAGGTCTTTTTAGGGGCTTGAGGTGACAGGAGAAAATAGGAAGACGGAACCGACACTACTTGATGTTTCAGTTCTCAGATATGGAGAGGCAAACCTCCCTGAGTCTCTGTCATCTGCTCAAACTCCACCCTGGGCTGGGTGCTGGATACTGTGCCAGGCCGTTTGCTACCAGAAACGTACTATGAACAATTCTTTCTTGTTCTTAGAGGCCCACTGCTAAAGTTTGTTAGTATCCTTTATGCCATGTTATTGCATTTTAGAAATACAGATGAAGTATGAAAATTCATTCAAGAGCATTTTCCCCGACTGGCTCAGACACATTGGTAACTTTCAGGTTCCAAAGCAAGGTGTAATATCCGGTTATTTAGAATATGACTATGTAACAGTTGCAAGTCATTCTTTGAACCATACATAAAATACAATCATAAATTCCTAAAACTTCTCCCTTGAAATTACTGTAGCTACATCAGTTTAAGCACACATACTTAAATAGATTTCCCTGGCAAGAAAATTGGAAATGGCCCCTCTGTGTGTCAGTTAACAGTTTATAAGAAAGCATTTGATTAGGTCACTCAAGTACATGGAGCTAATTCATTTTTACAGACACAAAAATTTTATCCTACATACAGTTATCATTATAAGTGAATCACACCTATTCAGAGCTCAGAATTTTGAAATTAAAACAAATGTGGAATGAAAGAAGGGCTTTAGGCTGGGTACAGCAGCTTATACCTGTAATTTCAGCACTTTGGGAGGCAGAGGAAGAAGAATCATTTGAGCCCAGGAGTTTGAAACCAGCTTGGGAAATACAAAGAGATCCCCATCTGTACAAAAAATTAAAAAGTCAAATGCGCTGAGCTGGGGAGGTTGAGGCTGCAGTGAGCCGTGATTGTGCCACTGCACTACAAATTAGGTGACAGAGAAAGATTCTGCCTAAAACAAAACAAAACAAAACAAAACAAAACAAAAGCTTTATTCTTTAAGAACTTGAAGGATTGGAATGCAATTCTCTAAATGTTTACTGACTGATATACTTTATAAATATGTAAGTAGTTGGGTTAATGGACGTGTCAGCAAACATCCTTACCCTTTTATTAGTTTGATTTCTTCACTGGTAGCTTTTTTAATAACACTAATCAGTTTGTAATAACTTTTTTTATTGGATCCGTAAGTCAAGTGCAACAAAGTAAAACATCTAAAGGGAATACAAAGAAAATATTAAAGTAATTGTTTCTTTAACATAATTTAGACTTAGATTATGTATAAAGAAAAATCATTTATTTATGCATATTTCTTGTGCTCTAAAATTTGGGATATATGGTCCAGAGAGAACAATATACCATTTTAAATTTCTTTGAGGGGAGAATTTTCTGACAATAGGAAATGTTTTCAGAGTTATTTTCCAAATCCTTATTTTCTGCCATGTTTTAATCACATCTAGTCCCATTCTGGGTTTGGCTTCTGATTCTCTATCAGGTGGACACAAGTCCTAGTGACTTGGAATTTTTATTTCCAAATTCCTTTTGATGCCAGAAGTATCCAGGCCTGGTTCTGAAAGGAAAGGATTGGCCTCAGTTAGGATGACCATCAATCATATGAGATCAGCACTGGGTGGGAGTAGGTGAGACCCTCACAGAGGTAAGGGACCGAGAGGGTGGGAATGAACTGGGTAGGAATCCTAACTGACACATGCCTTCCCTCTACAACCCCTTATACCCACCAGCTGAAGCATTCTAGACTGATGTTCATCTCTAAGCTCATCCTCATAAAACTAGTATGAAGGCACACAGAACCTCCTTCAGGGGCCTCCATGCACACATAAACTCATTGACATATCCCTACCCAAATTCAGGCTTAACATCTCAAAACTTTATAAAGATATCCCCACTCAAAACTATCTGACAGCAACTCACCACTTCATGAGTCTAAGCACACCTTTATTCTCCAGTTTAACAGCTGATCACAGAATAGGGTCCAGGAGAAAACTTAAATAGATATTGGAATTTAATATGTGATAAAGGGTGAGTCTCAAATCAAAGAAGATAGTTTATTCAATAAATAAAGCTAAAACAATTGGGTCTTCATTTGGAAAAAAATAAAGTCATATTTAAAGCTCAAATTATACAGACAAATAAATTCCAGGTGGAATAATTGTCAAAACAAAATGATAAAATAATAAATAATGATATACAGAATATTTTTATAATCCTGGGTTGGGGAAGACCTTCCTAAACAATATACAAAATTCAGAACCAGATACAAAATGTTTAACATATGTGGCTGTGAACATATTGAAAATATTTGGATGGCAAAAGAAACTGTAAACAAAATTGAAAGACAAGTGACAAACCAAGAGAAAATATTTGTAATATACATAAAACATAATATAGTTTTAAGGTTGCACTAACCAATAAGAAAAAGGATACATCCCAATGGAAAATAATGATCAAATATGTAAATTGAAAGTTTGCTAAAGAAGAAACACAAGTAACTAATAAAGATACAAAAATTTCCGTTTCACTAATAATCAAAATTGCCAATTTAAGCAACAAGATAATCAAAACATTAATGTATTGAAAGTACTTACTTTCAATACAATCCTGAAAGTTCCTGAGGATGTGGAGAAACAGGCACTTCTGGTAGATTACATGTTGATGGGAATACAAATGGATACAACCTTTATGGAGGGAAATGTGACAATATCTAGTAATTTTTAAAGTGTTTATAAGCACTTTACCAACCAATTTAATATCTAGAAATTTCACCTCCTAAAACAATATATGCAAAAATGTGAGTACAAAGATGTTCACTACAGCATTCTAATAGCAATAAGTTGGAAATAACCTAATTTTCTATCTATACGGGGATTAGTTGAGAGACAGAGAGAGAGACAAAAAAGAGAGAGAGTGCATGTGTGCATGAGAGCAAGCACCATATAACTGAATGTTACGCAGTCATTAAAAAGAATGGATTAGATGTGGAAATGTATAAAGAAAACAAATGTAAATTGCTGTATCATCTATCTATTTATCTATCTATCTATATACACACATACCATGATCTCATTTCATAAAATTGTGTTTGTATATCATTTTACAATAATATATAATTATATAAAAGTGTGTGTATGTGAAATTACATGGTTTTAGAATTAAATATACATAATTTTATGAAATGAGATCATGACATATATGAAATTCTACAACTTACATTTTAGAAAAAATTAGCAGACTTAACAATTTATAATAACGGTTACCTCTGAAGAGTTGGGTTGACTGATCTTTTTAAATAACAATTATTTAATACCAATAAAAGAAAAAAAGTAACTTCCTTAGAATTAAAGCTTAGAGTTAGAATAAGCTTAAGGAATAATTAAATCTAGATATCTCACATGTCAGATGAGATGCCAGAATTTTAGAGGGGTATGACAGTGTGTCCAAGAGCATGCACCAAGGTAATGGTAGAACTAAGGATTTGAACACAGAACTGGTTGCATTTAATCAGCACTAAGCATTGCTCTAGATGCTGGGATGACCTAATCAGATGATGAGTTATGGGGCTCTCAGTACTTTTTTTCATTTCATGAAGATGCAACAATCACTTTTATGAAGATAATAATTAACGAGAAAAATATTTTTTATCAAGTACCTACCATATACTGGCATTGGGCCAGGAATTTTTCAAGCATTATCTACAGCATTTAAAGCTTGCCTTGTGAAGTAGGTTGCTTGTTTAGTAGCAAAGGAATACTTATGCCTCTATCCTTGAGACAGTTTGGAAACCTCTCTCCGAAACCGTGATATCCCTGTTCTTACTGTAGATTTTGGATCCTTCCAGACTCAGCCTACAATAAATACCTCTCCATCTGCCCATCAGTCCCCTTTCTCAGCTCTCCAAATTCCAATCACTCCCTTACTTGTGTCAGATCTACCGTCATCTCTAGTTTGTGAACTCCCTTGAGAATAGACTCTTGTTCTTCTCTGTAACACCATAGTGCTGAGCTCAATGCCTTGTGAACATGGGTCTCAACAATATCCTCAAGGTTCATTTCATAAAAGCAGAATCAAAAGGTTTGAATAACACCTTTCAAGGGCATGTCCTTTTGGACTTAGAGTAAAGGCAGATTTCCATTTATTTTAAATGAACATGTAAGCAGAAAATAATGAAGTGGAAATTACTATAGTATCTAATTTGCAAACAGAATTTTACTAAAGCCAATTTGACTCTTTTGTTGGTGCTAAAAAATGAGAATTGGGGAATGAGAAACAAGAAACAAGACAGCTAAGAAATAAAGGGAGAATTGAGTGGGATCAGAACTAGCTACATGATTGGAGGGCTAAGTAGAATGAGAAAATGCAGGGCCCCTTGAACAATGGTTATTAAGAATTTCAAAATGGTGACAGCAGAGCATTAAACAAAGCACAGGACCCCTCTGAGCATGAAGCTCTGTACGACTACAAAGGTCACACACCTGTGAAGCCAGCCCAGACTAGGATTCCAAACTAGATACAATCAATCTCTATGATAAACCAGGTGCTTACTCTTTCACATATCCATGTTTCTTTCATTTTCTCTGTTACCTCAAAATCCCATATCTTTCATCATTTTTTGTCCTGTCTAGTTTACAACTCAGATTTTAGGAGTCTGCTTTATTCGTAATTCAAATGATTTAAATAATAAAGGAAGTACATTTAAGGGTGTGTGTATGTGTGTCTGTGTGTTTTCTTCACTCTGCTGATTGCCATCTGTGCAACCAGCTCAGAGTAGGATGCTTTTTTGGAGGGGTGGGGAGCTTACACAAGTCAATGTTAGAAAGAAAAAATCCTACATCTATCCAAAATTTTCTTAAATCTGTTATGACATCTTTTGGAGAAAGAGGTAATCAGAAAAATCTTTTCTTTCAGGGAAAATTTGACAATGTAAAGATATAGAATGCTAGAAGACTTCCTGTTACAAAAGCCATAAAAGCATGTATTGGACAAAAAGCAAGAATGGCAGGGGTCTGATTTTTCTCTTACAGGTCTTCCCATGACTGGATATGGCTTATTTTTATTTCAGGCAAAGAAAAGATCCATTGTTTATGAACTTAGGATATTTGAGAACTAAAAAAATCAATAATATGAAGAGTTAAGTCATACTAGCACTTTTTTTTAACTGAAATCCAACAATATGACAGTTGTATATATGTTGTAAATGTTTACGAGAATTTTGTTTATATATATTGAGTAATACAGGTGCATATGCTCTTCTCACTTGATATTGGGAATAACATGCGTGGAAGTGCCAATTTTTAAAAAGCATCTTAAAAATGTATAAACTTAAGAATCCATGATAATGATTCTCAACAAACAAATCAGAATTATTAACTAAAGATGTAGCATTGGCAAACTGTAAGGGTTGTTGGGTGAGAACTGGTGAGTACAGGCAAAATCAATAAAATAGTTTTGTTTCTCTAAAATAATGTACATGGTATTCTAGGTTTTAACATATGTGACAACTAAGTCACTAAATAAAGCAACAGACCATATATAAAAATCCATTTGATTGGGAGGCCTAAGCAGGCAGATCACGAGGTCAAGAGATTGAGACCATCCTGGCCAACATGGTGAAACTCTGTCTCCACTAAAAATACAAAAATTAGCTGGGCATGGTGGCATATGCCTGTAGTCCCAGCTACTTGGGAGGCTGAGGCAGAAGAATCGCTTGAACTTGGGAGGTGGAGGTTACAGTGAACCAAGATGGCTCACTTGATCTTAAACTCAAGATCAATCTCTACAAAACATACCCTCCAAAGATCTGAGATACTTAAATATATGGACAGAGAGGTGTGCTTCACTGATGCTGTGGTAGAATAGAGATGATCAATTTCAGAAACCTAACCATTTTGATTTTGTATTTTCCAGGACTCATGGTTACAACTATTAGAAACCTAAGTCAAAGTGGCCTAGATATAGAATGGAATGTACTATGGATGTAACTGATGTTGACGAGAAGAGTCAAACTCTGTAAAATATTGGAAGAGGTTTATTCTGAGCCAAATATGAGTGAACATGGGCTGTGATACAGCCTCTAGGAGTAGGAGGTCCTGAGAACACGTGCCCAAGGTGATTGGGGCACAGCTTGGTTTGATACATTTTAGGGAGGAATGAGACCTCAATCAAATACATTTAAGAAATACATTGGTTTGGTGCAGAAAGGTGGGACAACTCAAAGTCCGGTGGGGGTAGGGGAGTGGGGAGAGCTTTCTGGTTGACAATTGACTGAGTTTATCTAAAGACCTGGGATCATAGAAAGGAAATGTTCAGGTTAAGATAAAAGATTGTGGGGACAAAGATTCTTTTGAAGTATTACAGTGGTTGTCCTTAGGGAAAATAGATGACAAATGCTTCCTATTCAGACCTTTAAAAGGTCTTAGTCTTTGAGTTAATCTCTTTAGGATTGGGAGGGCCTGGAAGAAAAAGATCTAGCTACATAATAGAGATTTTTTACAGAGGGAAATTTTCCTGCACAAAGGATAGCTTTGCAGGGCCATTTCAAGATATGGCAAAGAAACATGTTTTGGGGTAAAATATTTTGATTTTCTTCCTTGTCTTGCAATGTTATGCCAGAGTCAGGTTGGAAAGTAAGTCATGATATATAGGGTTAAATAAAACCCATCTGATGAGAATTTATGATTTGTAGGACATGACTCCCCAGACCCCTTAGATAGAAATTTGGGCAAGGTAGGCTGGGTGCAGTGGCTCACGCCTGTAATCCCAGCACTCTGGGCAGCTGAGGCAGGCGGATCATGAGGTCAGGAGATCGAGACCATCCTGGCTAACATGGTGAAACCTCGTTTCTACTAAAAAATACAAAAAAAAAAAAAATTAGCCAGGTGTGGTGGCGGGCACCTGTAGTCCCAGCTACTCCGGAGGCTGTGGCAGGAGAATGGCATGAACCTCGGAGGTGGAACTTGTAGCGAGTGAGCCGAGATTGCGCCACTGCACTCCAGCCTGGGTGACACAGCGAGATACTCCTCGACAAGAGCAACTCCAAGACACATAATTGCCAGATTCACCAAAGTTGAAATGAAGGAAAAAATCTTAAGGGCAGCCAGAGAGAAAGGTCGGGTTACCCACAAAGGGAAGCCCATCAGACTAACAGCAGATCTCTCGGCAGAAACTCTACAAGCCAGAAGAGAGTGGGGGCCAATATTCAACGTTCCTAAAGAAAAGAATTTTCAACCCAGAATTTCATATCCAGCCAAACTAAGTTTCATCAGTGAAGGAGAAATAAAATCCTTTACAGATAAGCAAATGCTTAGAGATTTTGTCACCACCAGGCCTGCCTTACAAGAGACCCTGAAGGAAGCCCTAAACATGGAAAGGAACAACCGGTACCAGCCATTGCAAAAACATGCCAAAATGTAAAGACCATCGAGGCTAGGAAGAAACCGCATCAACTAACGAGCAAAATAACCAGTGAATATCATAATGACAGAATCAAGTTCACACATAACAATATTAACCTTAAATGTAAATGGACTAAATGCTCCAATTAAAAGACACAGACTGGCAAACTGGATAAAGAGTGAAGACCCATCAGTCTGCTGTATTCAGGAGACCCATCTCACATGTAGAGACATACATAGGCTCAAAATAAAGGGATGGAGGAAGATCTACCAAGCAAATGGAGAACAAAAAAAAAAAAAGCAGGGGTTGCAATCCTAGTCTCTGATAAAACAGACTTTAAACCATCAAAGATCAAAAGAGACAAAGAAGGCCATTACATAATGGTAAAGGGATCAATTGAACAGGAAGAGCTAACTCTCCTAAATATATATGCACCCAATACAGGAGCACCCAGATTCATAAAGCAAGTCCTTAGAGACTTACAAAGAGACTTAGACTCCCATACAATAATAATGGGAGACTTCAACACTCCACTGTCAACATCAGACAGATCAACGAGACAGAAAGTTAACAAAGATATCCAGGAATTGAACTCATCTCTGCACCAAGCGGACCTAATAGACATCTATAGAACTCTCCTCCCAAATCAACAGAGTATACATTCTTCTCAGCACCACATCGCACTTATTCCAAAATTGACCACATAATTGGAAGTAAAGCACTCCTCAGCAAATGTAAAAGAACACAAATTATAGCAAACTGTCTCTCAGACCACAGTGCAATCAAACTAGAACTCAGGACTAAGAAACTCAATCAAAACCGCTCAACTACATGGAAACTGAAAAACCTGCTCCTGAATGACTACTGGGTACATAACGAAATGAAGGCAGAAATAAAGATGTTCTTTGAAACCAATGAGAACAAAGATACAACATACCAGAATCTCTGGGACACATTTAAAGCAGTGTGTAGAGGGAAATTTATAGCACTAAATGCCCACAAGAGAAAGCAGGAAAGATCTAAAATTGACACTCTACCATCACAATTAAAAGAACTAGAGAGGCAAGAGCAAACACATTCAAAAGCTAGCAGAAGGCAAGAAATAACTAAGATCAGAGCAGAACTGAAGGAGATAGAGACACAAAAAACCCTCCAAAAAATCAATGAATCCAGGAGTTGGTTTTTTGAAAAGATCAACAAAATTGACAGACTGCTAGCAAGGCTAATAAAGAAGAAAAGAGAGAGGAATCAAATAGCCGCAATAAAAAATGATAAAGGGGATATCACCACTGACCCCACAGAAATACAACCAACCATCAGAGAATACTATAAACGCCTCTACGCAAATCAACTAGAAAATCTAGAAGAAATGGATAATTTCCTGGATATGTACACTCTCCCAAGACTAAACCAGGAAGAAGTTGAATCCCTGAATAGACCAATAGCAGGCTCTGAAATTGAGGCAACAATTAATAGCCTACCCACCAAAAAAAGTCCAGGACCAGATGGATTCACAGCTGAATTCTACCAGAGGTAAAAGGAGGAGCTGGTATCATTCCTTCTGAAACTATTCCAATCAATAGAAAAAGAGGGAATCCTCCCTAACTCATTTTATGAGGCCAACATCATCCTGATACCAAAGCCTGGCAGAGACACAACAAAAAAAGAGAATTTTAGACCAATATCCCTGATGAACATCGATGCAAAAATTCTCAATAAAATACTGGCAAACCGGATTCAGCAGCACATCAAAAAGCTTATCCACCATGATCAAGTGGGCTTCATCCCTGGGATGCAAGGCTGGTTCAACATTCGCAAATCAATAAACATAATCCAGCATAGAAACAGAACCAAAGACAAGAACCACATGATTATCTCAATAGATGCAGAAAAGGCTTTTGACAAAATTCAACAGCCCTTCATGCTAAAAACGCTCAATAAATTCGGTATTGATGGAACGTACCTCAAAATCATAAGAGCTATTTATGACAAACCCACAGCTAATATCATACTGAATGGGCAAAAACTGGAAAAATTGCCTTTGAAAACTGGCACAAGACAGGGATGCCCTCTCTCACCACTCCTATTCAACATAGTCTTGGAAGTTCTGGCTAGGGCAATCAGGCAAGAGAAAGAAATCAAGGGTATCCAGTTAGGAAAAGAAGAAGTCAAATTGTCCCTGTTTGCAGATGACATGATTGTATATTTAGAAAACCCCATCGTCTCAGCCCAAAATCTCCTTAAGCTGATAAGCAACTTCAGCAAAGTCTCAGGATACAAAATTAATGTGCAAAAATCACAAGCATTCTTATACACCAGTAACAGACAAACAGAGAGCCAAATCAGGAATGAACTTCCATTCACAATTGCTTCAAAGAGAATAAAATACCTAGGAATCCACCTTACAAGGGATGTAAAGGACCTCTTCCAGGAGAACTACAAACCACTGCTCAGTGAAATCAAAGAGGACACAAACAAATGGAAGAACATACCATGCTCATGGATAGGAAGAATCAATATCGTGAAAATGGCCATACTGCCCAAGGTTATTTATAGATTCAATGCCATCCCCATCAAGCTACCAATGACTTTCTTCACAGAATTGGAAAAAACTGCTTTAAAGTTCATATGGAACCAAAACAGAGCCCGCATTGCCAAGACAATCCTAAGTCAAAAGGACAAAGCTGGAGGCGTCACGCTACCTGACTTCAAACTATACTACAAGGCTACAGTCACCAAAACAGCATGGTACTGGTACCAAAACAGAGATATAGACCAATGGAACAGAACAGAGTCCTCAGAAATAATACCGCACATCTACAGCCATCTGATCTTTGACAAACCTGAGAGAAACAAGAAATGGGGAAAGGATTCCCTATTTAATAAATGGTGCTGGGAAAATTGGCTAGCCAGAAGTAGAAAGCTGAAACTGGATCCTTTCCTTACTCGTTACATGAAGATTAATTCAAGATGGATTAGAGACTTAAATGTTAGACCTAATACCATAAAAACCCTAGAAGAAAATCTAGGTAGTACCATTCAGGACATAGGCATGGGCAAGGACTTCATGTCTAAAACACCAAAAGCAATGGCAGCAAAAGCAAAAATTGAGAAATGGGATCTAATTAAACTAAAGAGCTTTTGCACAGCAAAAGAAACTACCATCAGAGTGAACAGGCAACCTACAGAATGGGAGAACATTTTTGCAACCTACTCATCTGACAAAGGGCTAATATCCAGAATCTACAATGAACTCAAACAAATACAAAAGAAAAAAACAAACAACCCCATCAAAAAGTGGGCAAAGGTTATGAACAGACATTTCTCAAAAGAAGACATTCATACAGCCAACAGACACATGAAAAAATGCTCATCATCACTCGCCATCAGAGAAATGCAAATCAAAACCACAATGAGATACCATCTCACACCAGTTAGAATGGCAATCATTAAGAAGTCAGGAAACGACAGGTGTTGGAGAGGATGTGGAGAAATAGGAACACTTTTACACTGTTGGTGGGATTGTAAACTAGTTCAACCATTATGGAAAACAGTATGGCAATTCCTCCAGGATCTAGAACTACATGTACCATATGACCCAGCCATCCCACTACTGGGTATATACCCAAACGATTATAAATTATTCTACTACAAAGACACATGCACACGTATGTTTATTGCAGCACTATTCACAATAGCAAAGACTTGGAATCAACCCAAATGTCCATCTGTGACAGACTAGGATTAAGAAAATGTGGCACATATACACCATGGAATACTATGCAGCCATAAAAAACGATGAGTTTGCATCCTTTGTAGGGACATGGATGCAGCTGGAAACCATCATTCTTAGCAAACTATCACAAGAACAGAAAACCAAACACCACATGTTCTCACTCATAGGTGGGAACTGAATAATGAGATCACTTGGACTTGGGAAGGGGAACATCACACACTGGGGCCTATCATGGGGAGGGGGGTGGAGGGAGGGATTGCATTGGGGAGTTATACATGATATAAATGATGAATTGATGGGTGCTGACGAGTTGATGGGTGCAGCACACCAACATGGCATAAGTATACATATGTAACAAACCTGCACGTTATGCACATGTACCCTAGAACTTAAAGTATAATAAAAAAAAAGAAAAAAAAAAAAGAAAAGAAAAGAAAAGAAATTTGGGCAAGATAAAAAAATCAGAGTTTAGTCTTCACTGATGAGAAGATGGGCTTTAGGTGTTGCTATAGCCAAGGGTTCAAATAATATTTTTAAAATTATTTTTCTTTCTTTATGTTTTCTCTGCTTTCCTCAACGTTGTTTTCAATCTCATGTATACCTTCTTTATGGAGATAAAAAGATAAAACCTAGAAGCTTTAGGATGTGTTATTCTCATTCACCCTAATATCAAAACACACACACACACACACACACACACACACACGGAGAAAACCTCACTCTTAAAGGGTATACATACACCTACCCTGTGAGAACTCTGATTGGGTTTTCTTGAGTAATGTAACAGGTGTATGTCTAGGGGAAAAAGTCTCTAATTGACTCAACTCACCTAAATATACACCTCTGTAGGAGGGATTCAGGATATTTGACTGACAGACTCATAAGAATGGGAGCGAATGGGGAAGGGGCAGTCCCTTCAAGGAAGTGAGCAGAGGCAGACACAAATATTTATCAACAGCACAACATTCCCAATATGAAGACAGAAAACCAAATAAATATTAAAAGTGACACCTAAGAAGGTAGGTGAAGTGTGGTAAGGGAATAGAAAGGTTTTAAGAGAGAATACTGACTCCTTTAATACTTTTTTTTTTCTTGAGATGGAGTTTTGCTCTGTCGCTCAGGCTGGAGTGCAGTGTTGCGATCTCAGCTCACTGCAACCTAAGCTTCCTGGGTTCAAGTGATTCTCCTGCCTCAGCCTCCCGAGTAGCTGGGACTACTGGCATGTGCTTAGTAGAGACAGGGTTTCACCATGTTGGTCAGGCTGGTCTCAAACTCCTGACCTCGTGATCTGCCCACCGCGGCCTCCAAGGTGCTGGGATTACAGGCATGAGCCACCATGCCCAGCCCCTTTCATAATTTTAAGAAGCTTTTCCTTTCATAATGTATCATAAAAATTTATACAAAAAGATAAATATAGATAAATGGGTATGTTATTCATAATATAAAATTCACAAAGGATAAATGACAAATATTAACAAAGTGGAAAGATGTAAACTTATTAGAAACAAATTGAAAATTAAAACGAGATAATGGCTACCATTTGACAGAGCAGGAGCATTGCCATCTTGGACAAGCCCCTCGTTCTAAAGTTCACCTTAATAAAAACTGCCTAGATCAAAAAGGTGTCAGCCTAATGGCTAAGGTCAGAATAACTGTAAACCACAACTAACTCCTCCAACCAGAAACATTCCAAACTCCTCCCTGACCAGAGACATGCTAGCCTCAAGATAACCCCTCTCTGGGTCAGAAATACGACTGCCCAAAGATAACCTCCCCTCCTCCCAGAGAGATTCTAACCCCGCCATAAACTTCTCCATACACATAAACATTCCAAGCTCGTGATCAGCACCCTCATCCTAAAACCAGTATATATTCTTAGTCTGTAAGAGAAAGTGCTCCTGACTGAAATCAGCTAGAAGCACCTTTCAGGTTTTATCTAAAGAAAATCTGTCTTTAACTGTCAGCCATATTTTGTGTTTCTTTCTTCTTTCTTTAACTCTTACAACGTTTCCATCCAAGATGGGGTATCAGGGATTGGATGTACCCTTCTGTCTCAATAGACTAGAAAACTGAACAAAATATGTAATCCTTTGGAGAAAGGAAACAAACAAAGTGAGTTTTATTATGCCCCAGCTTAGAATCTGGAAAGTTTTCAGGCTGCTGCACAGGAAGCAGGGACCCAAACACTTTCCAGATGTCTTGACCAGGTAAGGAACATAAATATCTTAAAAAAAAAAAAAAAAAAAAAAAAATGGAGATAGGGACTCTCTCTGTTGCCCAGGCTAGAGGGCTAGAGTGCAATGGCACAATCACAGCTCACCATAACTTCAAAATCCTGGGCTCAAGCGATTCTCCAGCCTCAGCGTCCAGGGTTGCTAGGACTACAGGTATATGCTACCACACCTGGCTGATTAGTTAAAATGTTTGTAAAGACGGGGTCTCACTATGTTGCCTAGGCTTATCTCAAACACCTAGCCTGAACTGATCCTCCTCCCTCTTGGATTACATTCTTTTTTTTTTTTTTTGCAATGAGGTCTTGCTTTGTCACCCAGATTGGAATGCAATGTTATGGCATGATTACAGCTCACCACAGCGTTGCCTTCCAAAGCTCAAGGGATTCCCCCCACCTCAGCCTCCCAAGTAGCTGGGACTATAGTTGTGTGCCCCCACACCCTGCTAATTTTTGTGTTTTTTGTAGAGATGGGTTTCACCATTTTCCAAGGCTGATCTCAAACTCCTGGGCTCAAGCAATTCACCCACCTTGGCCTACCAAAGTATTGGGATTATAGGTGCAAGCCACCACTCCTGGCCCAGGATTAATAATTTTTTAAGAAGAAATTCATCATAATACTGGAAGGAGATTTCTTCATTCTGACTTAAAAAATATCCTACAGTTAACATCCCATTCAATGGTGAGAGACTGAAGTTTCCCCATGAGATTAGGCACAAAACAAGATGTACACTCTTAAATTCCTATTCAACATGGTACTGGAAGTCTTAGTTAGTGCTTATAAAGAAGAAAGCAAAAAAAGAAGAAGAAAGAATGAAGATTATATAGGAAGAAATAAAATTGTTCCTATTGAGAGATAACACGATAATTTGTATAAAAATTCCAAAGAATCTACCAAAAAAAAAAATCTTCTAAAGGTAATAAGTGAGCTTATCAGAGCTGCATGATACAAGTACAACACACACAAAAAGTTGTATTTCTCTATATAAGCAATAAACAAATGGAAATCAAAATTTTGAAAACCTCAAAAACCATTTGCAACCATTCCTCCAAAAATGAAATACTTAGATATAGGTCTAACAAAACAAGTACAGGACTAGAACTTGTAAGTTACAAACGGTAGAACTCTGATGACAGAATTAAAGAACTAAATAAATGAAGAGATATATCATGTTCATGACTGGAGACTCAATCTATTAAAAACATCAGTTTTTTCCAAAGTGATCTCCAGATTTAACATAACAACAATCAAAATACCAACTAGAATTTTTGAATTTTTCTAGAATAATTTGGATTATTCTAAAATGTGTACAGTAGGGCTAAGGAACTAGAATAGCTAAAACAATTTTGAAACAGAAGATCAAAGTTAGAGAAATCATTCTACTTAATTTTAAGATTTATTATCAAGCTGCAATAGTCAAGGTAGTATGGAATTTGTGTCAATGTAGACATACATAGATCAATAGGACATAATAGAAAGTCCAAATATAGACCCATGCAAATATGGATATTTGATCTTTTAAAAAGGTTTGAAAGCAATTTAATGGAAAAAGGATAATCTTTTCAACAAATGGTATCAGAACAACTGGTCCTTCATATCAAAAAAAAAAAAAAAAAAAAAAAAGAAACAAAACAACTTAAACCTAACACTTTATACAAAAGTTCACACAAAAATGATTCAGACATTTAAATGTAAAGCATAACACTCTAAAGCTTTTAGAAGAATTCTTATTCATTGCTATTGGAAGTGCAAGAGTATAAACACCTTGAAAGATAGTTTAGCAGTTTCTTACAGAGTGAAAAATACACTGTATACACTTAACGTAAGACCCAATAATCCCACTTCTGAGTATTTACCCAAGTGAATTGAAAACTAGCATATACAAAACAAACAGAGCAAACAACAAGCAAAAACCATTGCATGGGCCAGGGGTGGTGTCACATACCTGTAGTCCCAGCTACTCTGGAGGCTGAGACAGGAGGGTAGCTTGAGGCCAGGAGTTCAAGGCTGTAGTATGCCATTATTGTGCCTGTGAATAGCTACTGCATTTTAGCCTGGACAAGACTTCATCTCTAAAAATAAAATTTAAAAAATATTTACATGAATGTTTAGAAACTTTATTCATAATCACCCAAACTGGCAACAACCAAGATATCCTTCAACAGGTAAATGAATAAACAAACTGTGGTACTTTCATACTTGGACTACAACTCAGTGAAAATGAAAGAGCTATTGTGTCACACAACAACATAGATGAATTTTAAGTGGATTTTGCTAATTGAGAAAAGCCAGACCAAAAGGCTACACATTGTATCATCTCATTTGTATGATGTTCTGGAAAAGGTAAAACTGCTGTATAAGGATGAAACACAGCAGTGGTTACCAGGTTTGAGGGAAGGAAGGGTAATGAACTACAAATAAGTTGTGCTGGGGAATTTTTAGGGTTATGAAATTTCTCTGAATGGTATTGGGGTGGTGGGCATAAAACTATGCATTTGTCAAAACCTATAGTACTGTACATCACAAAATGTGAACTTCAATATGTGTATTAAAAATATAACCATAATGTCTGGGAATCCAGAACAGAATACAGACAATGAAAGAAGAACCTGAATGTCTAACAAATACACAATATAACCTCATCAAAGGTATGGGGGGAAAAGGATTTGCCCTAACTAACGTTGGAACACAGGGTTCTAACTATGTACTGTACAGCTAAAGACCAAAGAACCAAATGATACTCTTGTTGGTGAATTTGTTTTTCACAGGGGTATGTATTTGTATTTCACAGGAGTCATTAGAATTTATTTATAGGGTTCAATAAGTAAGTAGATAAATTGCAGATAATAAGATACAGTTTTCTCACTGTCAAGAAAAGTTGTTACTAAGAAGCATGGGGAGCTCCTAGAATGTACCCTGTGGTGCTGAATTAGAGTTTGAGACATTGGTAGGAACTTCTGTTTATTTTAATGTGTATGCAAATAGATAGCTACATGAATAATTATAGATGTGTGTATATAGATAGTTATAGATGTGTGTACCAAGATGTGTATGTACACAAAGTATACATGCATGTATTTCTTTTCCTGTCTGTTAAGAGAGTCTAAAAGTAGTGACACTCAGTGGCAATGATCCCACTCAGCATCCAGGACTTGGTTTCTGAATACCACCCTCTGATACAAATCATGCTTATTTGAGAAGTGTCTGATTCTGGGACTGAGTAAATAAAAAAATTACAATATGAGCTGGAGCATTCTGTCATACCAGAAAGTAAGAAAGTGCTAAAAAAATAAAAAAAGATGAGAACATGTGGATATGACATGGAAGTCAACCAAAAGGCAGTCTTTGATCAAGGGTAGAACAATTTAAGCAATAACATTATAAAATGTAGTATTAGATGTTTTTCAACTTATATTTTAGATTCAGGAGATACATGTGCAGGTTTGTTACCTGGGTATATTGCATGACACTGAGGCTAAGGGTATGAATGATCTTGTCACCTGGGTACTGAGCATAGTACTCAATAGTTTTTCTTTTCTTTTCTTTTCTTTTTAATATACTATACTTTAAGTCCTAGGGTACATGTGCACAATGTGCAGGTTTGTTACATAGGTATACATGTGCCATGTTGGTTTGCTGCACCCATTAACTCGTCATTTACATTAGGAATTTCTCCTAATGCTATCCTTCCACCTGCTCTCCACCCCATGACAGGCCCCCATGTGTAATGTTCCCTGCCCTGTGTCCAAGTGTTCTCATTGTTCAATTCCCACCTATGAGTGAGAACGTGTGGTGTTTGGTTTTCTGTCCTTGCAGTAGTTTGCTGAGAATGATGGTTTCCAGTTTCATCTATGTCCCTGCAAAGGATATGAACTCATCCTTTTTTATGGTTGCATAGTATTCCATGGCACATATATGCCACATTTTCTTAATCCAGTCTATCATTGATGGACATTTGGGTTGGTTCCAGGTATTTGCTGTTGTGAATAGTGCCGCAATAAACATATGTGTGCATGTGTCTTTATAGTAGCATGATTTATAATTCTTTGGGTAGATACCCAGTAATGGGATGGCTGGGTCAAATGGTATTTCTAGTTCTAGATCTTTGAGGAATTGCCACACTGTTTTCCACAATGGTTGAATTAGTTTACAGTCCCACCAACAGTGTAAAAGTGTTCCTATTTCTCCACATCCTCTCCAGCACCTGTTGTTTCCTGACATTTTAATGATCACCATTCTAACTGGTGTGAGATGGTATCTCATTGTGTTTTGATTTGCATTTCTCTGATGGCCAGTGATGATGAGCATTTTTTCATGTGTCTGTTGGTTGCATAAATGTCTTCTTTTGAGAAATGTCTGTTCACTTCCTTTGCCCACTTTTTGATGGAGTTGTTTGATTTTTTCTTGTAAATTTGTAAGTTCTTTGTAGATTCTGGATATTAGCCCTTCATCAGAGGGGTAGATTGCAAAAGTTTTCTCCCATTCTGTAGGTTGCCTGTTGACCCTGATGGTAGTTTCTTTTGCTGTACAGAAGCTCTTTAGTTTAATTAGATCCCATTTGTCAATTTTGGCTTTTGTTGCCATTGCTTTTGGTGTTTTAGTCATGAAATGTTTGCCCATGCCTATGTCCTGAATGGTATTGCCTAAGGTTTCTTCTAGGGTTTTTATGGTTTTAGGTCTAACATTTAAGTCTGTAATCCACTTGAATTAATTTTTGTATAAGGTGTAAGGAAGGGATCCAGATTTAGCTTTCTACATATGGCTAGCCAGTTTTCCCAGCACCATTTATTAAATAGGGAAACCTTTCCCCATTTCTTGTTTTCATCAGGTTTGTCAAAGATCAGATGGTTGTAGATGTGTGGTGTTATTTCTGAGGGCTCTGTTCTGTTCCATTGGTCTCTCTCTGTGTTTTGATAGCAGTACCATGCTGTTTTGGTTACTGTAGCCTTGTAGTATAGTTTGAAGTCAGGTAGCATGATGCCACAAGCTTTGTTCTTTTTGCTTAGGATTGTCTTGGCAATGAGGGCTCTTTTTTGGTTCCATGTGAACTTTAGTATTTTTTCCATTCTGTGAAGAAAGTCACTGGTAGCTTGATGGGGATAGCATTGAATCTATAAATTACCTTGGGCAGTATGGCCATTTTCATGATATTGATTCTTCCTATCCATGAGCATGGAATGTTCTTCCATTTGTTTGTGTCCTCTTTTATTTCATTGAGCAGTGGTTTGTAGTCCTCCTTGAAGAGGTCCTTCACATCCTTTGTAAGTTGGATTCCTAGGTATTTTATTCTCTTTGAAGCAATTGTGAATGGGAGTTCGCTCATGATTTGTCTCTCTGTTAGTCTGTTATTGGTGTATAGGAATGCTTGTGACTTTTGCGCATTCATTTTGTATCCTGAGACTTTGCTGAAGTTGCTTATCAACTTAAGGAGATTTTGTGCAGAGACGATGGGGTTTTCTATATATACAATCATGTCATCTGCAAACAGGAACAATTTGACTTCCTCTTTTCCTAATTGAATACCCTTTATTTCTTTCTCCTGCCTGATTGCCTTAGCCAGAACTTCTAACACTATGTTGAATAGGAGTGGTGAGAGAGGGCCTCCCTGTCTTGTGCCAGTTTTCAAAGGGAATGCTTCCAATTTTTGCCCATTCAGTATGATATTGGCTGTGGGTTTGTCATAAATAGCTTATTATTTTGAGATATATCCCATCAATACCTAGTTTATTGAGAGTTTTTAGCATGAAAGGATCTTGAATTTTGTCAAATGCCTTTTCTGCATCTATTGAGATAATCATGTTTTCTGTCATTGGTTCTGTTTATGTGATGGATTATGTTTATTGATTTGCATATGTTGAACCAGCCTTGCATCTCAGGGATGCAGCCAACTTGATCGTGGTGGATACGCTTTTTGATGTGCTGCTGGATTTGGTTTGCCAGTATTTTACTGAGGACTTTTTGCATCGATTTTCATCAGGGATATTTGTTTAAAATTCTTTTTTTGTTGTGTCTCTACCAGGCTTTGGTGTCAGGAAAATGCTGCCCTCATAAATGAGTTAGGGAAGATTCCTTCTTTTTCTATTGATTGGAATAGTTTCAGAAGGAATGGTACCAGCTCCTCTTTGTACCTTTGGTAGAATTTGGCTGTGAATCCATCTGGTCCTAGATTTTTTTTGGTTGGTAGGCTATTAGTTACTGCCTCATTTTCAGAGCCTGTTATTGGTCTATTCAGAGATTCAGCTTCTTCCTGGTTTAGTCTTGGGAGGATGTATGTGTCCAGGAATTTGTCCATTTCTTCTAGATTTTCTTGTTTATTTGCATAGAGGTGTTTACAGTATGCTCTGATGGTTGTTGGTACTTCTGTGGGATTGGTGGTCATATCCCTTTTATCATTTTTTATTGCTTCTATTTTATTCTTCTCATTTTCTTCTTTAGTAGTCTTTCTAGGAGTCTATCAATTTTGTTGATCTTTTCAATAAACCAACTACTGGATTCATTGATTTTTTGAAGGTTTTTTTGGTGTCTCTATCTCCTTCAGTTCTGCTCTGATCTTAGTTGTTTTTTGTCTTTTGCTGGCTTTTGAATTTGTTTGCTCTTGCTTTTCTAGTTATTTTAATTGTGATGTTAGGGTGTTGATTTTAGATCTTTCCTGCTTCCTCTTGTGGGCCTTTAGTTCTATAAATTTCCCTCTGCACATTGCTTTAAATGTTTCCCAGAGATTCTGGTACATTGTGTCTTTGTTCTCATTGGTTTCAAAGAACATCTTTATTTCTGCCTTAATTTAATTATTTACCCAGTAGTCACTCAGGAGCAGGTTGTTCAGTTTCCATGTGGTTGAGAGGTTCTGAGTGAGTTTCTTAATCCTGTATTCTAATTTGATTGCACTGCAATCTGAGAGACAGTTTGTTTTGATTTCTGTACTTTTACATTTGCTGAGGAGTGCTTTACTTCCAACTATATGGTCAATTTTGGAATAACTGCATTGTGGTGCTGAGAAGAATGTATATTCTGTTGATTTGGGGTGGAGAGTTCTGTAGTTTCTGTAGATGACTATTAGATCCCCTTGGTGCAGACGGGGAAACTTCTGTCTCATTGATCTGTCTAATATTGAGAGTAGGGTGTTAAAAAGTCTCCCATTATTATTGTGTGGGAGTCTAAGTCTCTTTGTAGGTCTCTAAGGACTTGCTTTATGAATCTGGGTGCTCCTGTATTGGGTGCATATATATTTAGGATAGTTAGATCTTCTTGTTGAATTGATCACTTTACTATTATGTAATGGCCTTCTTTGTCTCTTTTGATATTTGTTGGTTTAAAGTCTGTTTTATCAGAGACTAGGACTGCAACCCCTGTTTTTTTTTTTTTTTGTTTTTTTTTTGTTTTTTTTTTTTGCTTTCCATTTGCTTGGTAGATCTTCCTCCATCCCTTTATTTTGAGCCTGTGTGTGTCTCTGTACGTCTCCTGAATACAGCGCACTGATGGGTCCTGACTCTTTATCCAATTTGCCAGTCTGTGTCTTTTAATTGGGGCAGTTATATCATTTACATTTAAGGTTAATATTGTTATGTGTGAATTTGATCCTGTCATTATGATGTTAGCTAGTTACTTAGCCCGTTAGTTGATGCAGTTTCTTCCTAGCCTCGATGGTCTTTACAATTTGGCATGTTTTTGCAGTGGCTGGTACTGGTTGTTCCTTTCTATGTTTAGTGCTACCTTCAGGAGTTCTTGCAAGGAAGGCCTGGTGGTGACAAAATCTCTCAGCATTTGCTTGTCTGTAAAGAATTTTATTTCTCCTTCACTTATGAAGCTTAGTTTGGCTGGATATGAAATTCTGGGTTGAAAATTCTTTTCTTTAAGAATGTTGAATATTGGCCCCCACTCTCTTCTGGCTTATAGAGTTTCTGCTGAGAGATCTGCTGTTAGTCTGATAGGCTTCCCCTGGTGGGTAACCTGATCTTTCTCTCTGGCTGCTCTTGACATTTTTTCCTTCATTTCAACCTTGGTGAATCTGACAATTATGTGTCTTGGGGTTGCTTTTCTTGAGGAGTACCTTTGTGGTGTTCTCTGTATTTCCTGAATTTGAATGTTGGCCTGCCTTGCTAGGTTGGGGAAGTTCTCCTGGATAATATTTTGAGGCATGTTTTCCAACTCGGTTCCATTCTCCCCATCACTTTCTGGTACACAAATCAAACATAGATTTGATCTTTTCACATAGTCTTATATTTCTTGGAGGCTTTGTTCTTTATTTGATCTTCAATCACTGATACCCTTTCTTCTACTTGATCAAATCGACTCTTGAAGCTTGTGCATGCATCATGTATTTCTCGTGCCATTGTTTTCAGCTCCATCAGGTCATTTGAGGTCTTCTCTAAACTGTTTATTCTAGTTAGCCATTAACCTAATCTTTTTTCAAGGTTTTTAGCTTCCTTGTGATGGGTTCTAACATCCTCCTTTAGCTCAGAGAAGTTTGTTATTACAGACCTTCTGAAGCCCACTTCTGTCAGCTCGTCAAAGTCATTTTCCATCCAGCTTTGTTCCATTGCTGGGGAGGAGCTGCAATTATCTGGGGAGAAGTGGCACTCTGGTTTTTAGAATTTTCAGCTTTTCTGCTCTGGTTTCTCCCTATCTTTGTGGTTTTATCTACCTTTGGCCTTTGATGTTGGTGACTTATAGATTGGGTTTTGGTGTGGATGTTCTTTTTGTTGATGTTGATGCTATTCCTTTCTGTTAGTTTTCCTTCTAACAGTTAGGTCCCTCAGCTGCAGGTCTGTTGGAGCTTGCTGGAGGTCCACTCCAGACCCTATTTGCCTGGGTATCACCAGCAGAGGCTGTAGAACAGTAAATATTGCAGAACAGCAAATATTGCTGCATGATCCTTCCTCTGGAAACTTTGTCCCAGAGGGATGCCTGCCTATATGATGTGTCATTTGGCCTCTACTGGGAGGTGTCTCCCAGTTAGGCTACATGGGGGTCAGGGACCCACTTGAGGAGGCAGTCTCTCCATTCTCAGAGCTCAAACACCATGCTGGGAGAACCACTGCTCTCTTCAGAGCTGTCAGACAGGGATGTTTAAGTCTGCAGAAGTTTCTGCTGCCTTGTGTTTAGCTATGTCATGCCCCCAGTGGTGGGGTCTACAGAGGCAGCAGGCCTTGAAGAGTTGCAGTGGGATCCACCCTGTTCGAGCTTCCCTGGCTGCTTTGTTGACCTACTCAAGCTTCAGCAATGGTGGACACCCTTCTCCCTGCCATGCTGTTGCCTCACGTCTCAATCTCAGACTGCTGTGCTAGCAGTGAGCAAGGCTCTGTGGGCATGGTACCCACTGAGCCAGGCATGGGATATAATGTCCCAGTGTGCCATTTGCTAAGACCATTAGAAAAGTGCAGTATTAGGGTGGAGTATCCCAATTTTCCACATACAATCTGTCATGGCTTCCCTTGGCTATGAAAGGAAATCCCCCGACCCCTTGCACTTCCCCAGTGAGGTGATGCCCCACCCTGCTTCGGTTCTCCCTCTGTGGGCTGCACCCACTGTCCAACCAGTCCCAATGAGATGAACCAGATGAACCAGTTACCTCAATTGGAAATGCAGAAATCACCATCTTCTGCGTTGATCACCCTGGGAGCTGCAGACTGGAGCTGCTCCTATTTGGCCTTCTTGGAACAGAAACCACCTGACAGTTTTCAACCTTCATGCCCTCTCTCCATCCCTCCACTCTCTAGTAGTCCCAGTGTCTATTATTGCCATCTTTATGTTCATGAGTACCCAATGTTTTGCTTATAAATGAGAAAATGCGGTATTTGGTTTACTGTTCGTGTGTTAATTCACTTAGAATAATGACTTCCAGCTGCATTCATGTTGCTGCAAAGGACATGATTTTGTTCTTTTTAAGGGCTCATAGTTTTCCACGGTACATATGTGCCACACTTTCTTCATCCAGTCCATCATTGGTGGGCACCTAAGTTGATTCCATATCTTTGTTATTGTGAATACTGCTGTGATGAACATGCAAGTGCAGGTGTCTTTTTGGCAGAACTATTTATATTTCTTTGGGCATATACCCTGTCATGGGATTGCTGGGTAAAATAGTAGTTCTGTTTTACCTTCTTTGAGAAATCTCCAATCTGCTTTCCATAGTGGCCAAACTAATTTACATCCTCATCAACAGTGTATAAGCATTCCCCTTTCTCTGCAGTCTCTCCCACATCTGTTGTTTTTCTGCTTTTTTTTCTTCCTTCTACACTTCTATTTTAGGTTTGTAGGGGGAGTTGATGTGGAGGTTTGTTACATGGGTAAACTGCATGTCACTGGGGTTTGGTGTACCAATGATTTCATCACCCAGACAGTGACTACAGTACCCAATAGGTAGTTTTTTGATGCTCATCCAACTTCCACCATCTACCCTCAAATAGGTCCCAGTGTCTGTTGTTCCCTTCTTTGTGACCACATGTACTCAGTTTTTAACTCCCACTTATAAACGAGAACATGTAGTATTTGGTTTTCCTCTTCCAATGTTAATTCACCTAGAATAATGGCCTCCAACTCTATCCATGTGGCTGCAAAGGACATAATTTTATTCCTTTTTATGGCTGTATAGTATTCCATAGTGTATATATACCACATTTTAATTATCCAGTGCACCGTTGATGAGAATCTAGGTTGATTCAATGTCTTTCCTATTGTAAAAAGTGCTGCAATGAACATATGCATGCATGTATTTTTATGGTAGAATAATTTACATTCCTTTAGGTACCCAGTGATAGGATTGCTGGATAAACAGTAGTTCTTTTTCAAGGTCTTTGAGAAATTGCTGAACTGCTTTCCACAGTAGCTGAACTAACTTATATACCCACCAGCAATATATAATCATTCCATTTTTTTCTACAACATCACCAACATCTGTTATTTTTTTACTTTTTAATAATAGTCATTCTGACTGGTGTGATTTGGTATCTCATTGTAGTTTTGATTTGCATTTCTCTGATGATTAGTGATGCTGAGAATTTCTTCATATGCTTATTGACAAAGACGCTAAAAGTAATTGCAACAAGAACAAAAATTGTCAAGTGGGACTTAATTAAACCAAAGAACTCCTGTAAAGCAAAAGAAACTATCAATGGAATAAACATACAACCTACAGAATGGGAGAAAAATTGGAAACTATGTCTGACAAAGGTCTAATCTTTAAGGAACTTAAATCATCAAGCAAAAACAAAAACCCCATTAAAAAATGGGCAAAGGACATGGACAGACACATCTCAAAAGAAGACATACATGCAGTATCAGATTTTTAACCAAAATAATAAAGTAAATATCTGGGAATTTCCATCCAGATATAAACAAATGATTGAACATATAAATAAATGGGACAGATCATTTTTTATAAAAATAAAAGACTTTAAAATAATATTTGTAAATACCTCTCCCTTCCACAGGTGGAGCTTATTCCCCCCCACCTCCCTCCTTGAGAGTGAGCTGGTCTTAGTGACCTTCCTCCACAATATAACAGTAAAAGGGAAAATTAGTAACTTTGCAATGAAGAAAATGGACAGATATCACTTTAACAAAGTAATCAAAGTTAACATCATCAGTGGTAAGCCATGTATTTCCTGATAGGCTATGATGAGAAGGGCATCTCATATTTACGGTGCTATTCCCAGAAAGCTACAATCCTAGTCTAATAACGAGAAAACATCAGACAAAAGCACACTGAAGAACACTACAAAATATCTGACCTTACCAGTCCTCTTCAAAAGTAATGAGGATACAAAACCGCAGAAAACAAAGAACAACAAAAAAGGAAAAGCTGAGAAACTGTCACAGATCAGAGGAGACTTGAAAGGTCTGACAACTATGAAATGTGAACAGTATCTCTTAGTACTCAGATAAAGTTTGACTAAATCTTCATAAATAGGAAGAACTCCCTATTAATTAATTGTCTTCTAGAACTTTAGGGATGAAATAACATTAAGCTCCCCATGATTTCTATGGGAATCATCAGCTATACTATAAAAGGATAAAGACAATAAACAAAGGTCTGTAGAGGTATTAGAGGTCTTAATAAAACAAAGATCTTACTTAGACAAAAAAATAATAGAGGAAGCAAAACATAGGTGCAACTTTTCCCTGTAGAAGCAAAGGAAGTTATAATACAAATATTTTATCAACAATAGGAAGTAACCTTAGTATAACTAATAGATATAATTGATCTGGAATGATTGGGGAATGGGAGTTCTGATTAATTTAGTATTTTATTAACTGAGTTATTCATGTTTACTAATTATGGACAGCCAGTTTTTTAAAGGGCTAAGAAATGTCAATGTTCTTCAGCTAAAGACCACTGAGACACCTTGCAGATTATCTTACAAAGAAGAATGCTCACTGTGAGAAAACTATAAGTTTTCTTACTAAGAACATGTAAGAAAGAAATTATTACAGAATTTGGGCTTTGGCTGAGTAACTTGGGGAAGGGCATAGGGAAGTAGGGGCTTTCTCTAGATTGGGGGCTACAAGAAGGCAAAGCAATTTTATGATTAAATGTCTGAATGAGTCTTATCTATAGGGAGGGCAGATTAAAATGGGGATAATGCTGAAATCGGTATTCAGAAGTAGCAGTCATTCAGCTAAGAAAGGGGAATGTTTGATATTTCATGAGCTGCATGATGATTTCATTTTGACTTATTTTATCAAGGTGTTCAAGCAACCTTGTTGAGATACTCTGCATTTATGTCCAATGGGAAAAAAGCCGGGCCTGACTGTGAATGTCAGACCAGTTTCCAGCAATCAGGAACTGCTTTTTGCTGTCTCAGAAACAAGAAAAATACCTCTTTTTGACGTGTAATCTTTGGTTGCACATGTCTGTTATAGAACTTAAAACTGCTGTCCCTTAGGTTACCTTTTTGTGTGTGGCCTAAACAATGGCCACTTTAGTGGACACCATTAACCACTTGCTCTTCTTGAGACACTCTCCTCTTGGCTTTATTGACATGGTGCTTCTCTGAGTTTCTTCTGCATCTCTGGTCCTGATTCTTAGCCTTCCTTCTCCCTGATTCTTCTCCCATTCTAAAAGTGTGGATTCCCTGGGGCTTACTCCTATGCCCTTCCATTTTCCATTTCCACTCTCTCCATTACTGATCCCAACCATTCACATAGCTTTAAGTGCTGTCTCTATAGGGGAGTTCCAAGTTTATATCTTTACCTTGGGTTTCTCCTTTGACTTCTAGACTCATTTATCCAACTGTATACTTGATATCTTCACTTAAAATTTCACAAGAGTCACAAATGTAAAGTGTCCGATATAGTTTAGATATTTGTCTCTGCGCAAATCTCATATTGAAATGTAATCCCCAGTGTTGAAAGTGGGGTCTGGTAGGAGGTAACTGGATCATGGTTGCAGATTTCTCATGAATGAAATTCTCTTAGTGCTGGCCTCATGATAGTGGGTGAATTCTATAAAAATTTGGTTCTTTAAAAGTGTGTGGCACCTCTCCTCCTCCCCGCTTCTCTGCTTTTGACATGTGACATGCCTGCTCCCTCTTCACTTTCCATCATGACTGTACGTTTCCTGAGGACTCCCCAGAAGTGAGCAGATGCCAGCACCATGCTTCCTATAAAGCCTGTAGAACCACTAGCCAGTTAAATTTCTTTTCTTTTTCTCTTTCTTCTTTCTTTTCTTCTTTTCTTTTTCTCTTCTCTTCCTTTCTTCCTTCCTTCATCTCTTTCTTCTTTCTTTCTTTCTTTCTTTCTTTCTTTCTTTCTTTCTTTCTTTCTTTCTTTCTTTCTTTCTTTCTTTCTTTCTTTCTTTCTTTTTTTCTTTCTTTTCTTCTTTCTCTTATTTTTTTGAGACAGGGTCTTATTTTGTCACCCAGGCTGGAGTGCAGTGGTGCCATCATAGCTCACTGCAGCCTAGACCTAACCTGCTCAGGTGATTCTCCCATCTCAGACTCCTGAGTAGCTGAGACTACAGGCTTGAGTCATCATGCCTGGCAATTTTTTTTGTTTGCATTTTTTTTGTAGAGTTGGGGTTTGGCCATTCGCCTAGGCTGATCCTCAAACTCCTGGGCTCGAGCAATCCACCAGCCTTGACCTCCTAAAGTGCTGGGATTACAAGCATGAGCCACTGAGCCCAGAAAAATCTCTTTTCTTTTAAATTACCCAGTCTCAGGTATTTCTTTATAGCAATGCAAGAAAGACCTAATACAGTGTGTAAAAGAGGATTTTATTGATTTTCTGCCCTAAAGTCATTCCTCCTCTGCTCTTTGGTGTCTCAATAAATAGCCCCACAATCTATTCTGATCCTCAAACTTGCAATTTGGGAGTCAAATGTGATTTGACTGTGCCCTCATATATGATCCATCAGCATATCTTGCTGCTCCTACCCCATATGTGATTTGTATGTGCCCTCATATATGATCCATCAGCAGATCTTGCTGCTCCTACCCCAAAATGTATCTCACATCTCTCTAGTTCTTGACTCCTCCATGGTCCAGGTCTAGTCCAAGCCACAATCATCTCTTCCCTTCATGAGAGCAGCTTTTTTATTGAACTCTTGGCTCACACCTTGGGTCTTTTTCCTCCATTCTCATGAAAGCCAAACTCATCTTTTGAAAACACAAATATGATTAAATAACTTTTCTCTCACCTTAACATTTTTCTGTAACTTCCCACTGTACTTTAAAATAAAATCCAAACTCTTCCCCACATGCCCTACTTGAGCTATACTCATCCTGCATATCAGGCTTTTCTCATCTGAGACCCCCTCTCCCTCGCTCGTTATGTTCCAGTTGCATGATTTCTCGAAACGAGTAATTATCCAATTTTTTAAGCTCATTCCCACCTCAGGGCCTTGAGCTTGCCCTGCCTGTAAACTCACCCCCATCCCCACACAGACACATCTTTCTTTATCCATACCTTCCTTCAAAAGAAAGGCTTCTGCTCTGCTTCCAGTCTGTGCTTCAGGGTTCCCTCCAGAGACAGCCTGTCCCTGACCTATCTAACTAATTAACTCCCCTAATTACAGTCTGCCATTGGCTTCTTAAATTTCTTCCTTACCATTTAATATAATTCATAATTTTCTGCTTTTTAGATAATATAATATCTACACTTCCTGTAAGACTGAAAGTTCCAACAAGGAAAGAGTGATATGTTTTGCTTCCCACTCTGTAGTTCTGCATTTAGCACATAAGCAGCACTCTGTAAATATCTGTTGAACATATGGACATATTAATGCATTGTCAGTCACTATTCCCTTGGAGTAAACTAGTTTTGTTCTTACTGGCTTCAGAAGCACTACATGAGTGAAGCAGGGTGGCTAAAAATGTGGAAATCATCAAAGAATATAAAAATGGACTCTGTGTCTACAGGAGGTAGAGGATGACCAGAGGTGACGAGATTCAGCCATGGGAAAAGAGAAAGACCACTCCACTTGGATTCAGAAGACTGAAGGTCTGGACCAGATGCAGGGAGTTGAATAATTTGCTTAGGTTCTGGGTTAGACTGAATAAGGCCCTCCAAATATGTCCACATCCTTATTCCTGGAACCTATCAATATGCTACCTTATGTTACAAAAGAGGCTTTGCAGAAGTGATTGAATTAAGGATCCTGAGATAATTCTGGGTTACCCAAATGGACCCAGTGTAGTCACCAGGGTCCTCATTAGGCAGGAGAGTCAGACTTAAAGATGAAGATGTGAGGACAGGGCAGAGCAATGTGGGACCACAAGCTAAGGAATGCACGCAGTGCCTAGAAGCTGGAAAGGGAAAGGAAATTAATTTTCTCCTTAAGCCTCCAGGAGACACAAGCCCTGCCAATCCATTTTAGATTTCTGACCTCTACGACTGTGAGAGAATAAATTTGTGTTGCTTTTAAACCACTAAATTTGTGATAATTTATTACAGCAGCGATAGGAAACTAACATAAGCTCTGAGACTCATCTCTAAAATCTGTTTTATTTACCTATTTGTTTGCCTTTGTTGCTGCTATTGTCTCTCCAAACTAAAATTAAAGTTATGTAATGGAAGAGGCTATATCTCTGTTGCCCACTGTTTTATTTCCAGGATCGAGAACAAGACCTGACACAGAGTAGGTTTTAAATAAATATTTGTTGAGTCAATGAGCAGATGAACACAGATTTCTATCCAGTGGGGTTATTGTGAAGACCAAACATGCAAATATAAATTACAGACTATTTTCAACAACTGAGCAGAAGTCACTCCTCCCATTCTCCGTGTGATTTCATCTTCTTTTAAACACATTCATCTCCTCTGTTGACTTTCCATGGGGTCTCTTTTACTTCTCTGCCATGTTATTCCTCCATCATTTGATGCCGTTTTACCTAATTATTCCCTTAGGCTCTCTACCCTTAATTTTATTATGTAATATCTAATTGTCCTGCTTGGGGGATCCAGATGTGACTGGATTATATAAATACCGAGGTAGCCACTTCAGATTTACGTGTTGGCATACATGCATCCCTATGGCTGTGATTAAATTTCATATGTATCGTTTTAATGGATTTTAATAAATCACTTTAATGAATGTTGTATTCATTTGCCTTAATTTGATTAGACCATTGCATGTGAGAAATCTCCTGTTCTGAAATTGCTCATGTTAATCACAAAATTGCATCATAATGTAGTGACTAAGAGCACGTTTTCTTTTCTAAACACAATCATGTCACATGTAATTTTAATCAAATTAGGCAGAGCAATTCCTCTGTAGCAAGATAGTGCTGAAAAGCAAGTTTGTGACCCAGCTTTCTTTCTCTTGCATCCTGCTGGATGACTCATACTGTCATATGCTCTGGTTTACCAGGCACTGTCTGTGAGTCTTTCTGGCTATAGATTCCAATCAATATCCCGTTAAAAAAAAAAAAGTACATGTGTGTAAAAGAGGGAGAGAGAGAGAGACGGTAAGTGAGGAAACATACTGAGATGTATAATATAAAGGAATCTGACAGCAATACAAGTGGCTCTAACTTTTAAACCTGTGATTTGTGATTTCAAATATTCAACATGTGTTAAGTGAGGTCATGCAATCTTCCCGAGGAAAATTGTTGACTGAGAGAGGTGGATGGTGTACCTCTGCAATGCTTGTCATCATGTTTTTCTTGAAATGCAGATGTAGGGGAGGGATTGGTGAGGGAGGTTGGGAGGAGAGAAGGTTGATTCTGGTAAAGTCTTCATTAAGCAAGGACTCCAGAAGCTTCCTCAATGTCAAAATATCTCCTACTCACATTCAAACAAACATTCACTTGGGTGAACAGGCTCCTATTTCAATTTTTTGCTACCTACATTTGTGAATATTTTCCTTTCTTGAAGAGAGCAGCCTTACTGATGTATCTGTACAAACAGGCTTGCTTAGCCCTCTCACACATACGTATGTATATGTGTGCATATATATACAGTATACATGAACAGTATATTATATATGTGCATACATATATACATATATAACTATATGAATACACACACACATACACACATATACCAAAGAGCTCCTATTCCCTATTGAACAGAGAAAATTACAAAAGTCAGGAGAGGTGTTCTTAGAAAAATGCTTCTTGAGTGATTAATTCTAATATTCATTTGTATCTTTATTAACTTCAATTATATAATAAAAGCATCATTTATGTCAATCAATACACAAGGAATTATTTCAAAGTTTTCTGTATTGATCATTGACTTTGCATGCATGTGTTTCTTTGTTCAGCAAACCTTCATTGAGCCTCTATTATATGCCAAGCTCTACACTGATTTCTGGAATTGTAGATATGAAAAAGAAATATTCTTGCCCTTCTAGAGTTCATAGAACAATGGAAGAAGGAATATAAAACAGGCATATTGCACAATATTGTGGTAAGAGTTGTAACTGAAAAAAGGGACACAAAATAGTAAAAGCCTGATAATTATCTAAACTTTCACTATTTCATTTTACTTACCTGATCTACAAAAAAATATAATAAGACATTGAAGTAACTTTTAATTCCTGTATTCTGACACTTTAAATTATAATTGTCAAAGAATAATTTTTCCAGACATTTTAGTCAGCAGTGTCAGACTTCCTAGGAATTTATTCACAAAATTTCTAGGTAGATCAATGATCTGTAGTTAATCTACAGAGTAACAGGATTAGATTGAACAGCATTTCCGGGTCTTTCCACATACTTTGTCCTGGAGACTAGCCATGAAATCAAAGAATTTCAGAGTGTATATGTGGTGAGGGAGGTGGTGGGTAGTAGGGAGCCTGTGGATACTATTATTGTCCCCATTTGACAGATGTCAATAATAAAGTCAAGAGAAGTTTAATAACTTTTCAAGAATACACAACTAATGTGTGGTTAGGCTGAGATGTGAGTGTAAGCAATTGAGATCCAGACACCGCTGCGGTAGATATCTCTCACATTCTTTGAAGTAGAGGAGACTAGTATTAAAAAGCTCAGTTATTTTAGCTTGCTGCAAATTTAACATGAGTTAACAAGTGGCCAACAAAACAGTTTAAAAAATAGCTTTGCTAGTAAGAATATACCTATTTATATTAATAATCACTGCAAACCAATTACTCCAAAACTTAATAAACACACTATCAACACACATTTATTATTTCACAGTTTTGTGGTTCAGGATTCTGGGTGCAGCTTTCTGGATCCTCTGACTCATGGTATCTGACAGGCTGTGATCAAAGTGTCAGCTAGGGCAACAGAAGGCTCAAAGCTTGACTGGGGTGGGTTCACTTCCCAGCTCACTCACATACTCATTGGCAGGATTCCATTCCTCCAGTGCTCTTGGATTAAGGACCTTAGTCTTGATTAACTGTTAACCTGAGATGTCAGTTCTTTGCCACATGGCGCTTTTTATAGAGCTACTCATAACAGGACAGCTGGTATCCCTCAGAGCAAGCTCTGAAAGACAGCAAAAAATAATGAGAGAGGTTGAGCAAGACAGAAGCCAGCATGCTTTATTTTAATGTAAACTATCCTCAGAAGTGACATCTAATCATATTTACCATATTTTATTCGTTATGAGATTCACTAGGCCCAAGCAACACACAAGGGGAGGTGACTGCACAATGTCATGAATACCCACAGGAACAGATCATGGGGGCTCATTTTAGAGGCACCTACCACACTGTTACCAATGCCAGGAGAAATTTACCTAACGTCATGACTTTGGGACAGCTGAAGTAATCAATATGCCAAATATATAAAATATATTTATATAAGATACACAGAAATAAAGATAGATGTAGATCTATGTATACTTAGTCAGAAACATATACATATAAATATAAGAAGTTACAAAAAATAATTTGGTTATCTAGATTGAGGATCTTCATCATTTCAATTTCCACACAAACACTGCCATGTCAAGAAAGTTTGATATTTTTCTAGCAAAAACTCATTCAGATAGAGAAAAGCTTTCATAAATATTTCACAAGCCCTCGCCTCAATTCAATCCTTCTCTCATGGTCATGAAAGCCTGTAAGCAAATGGATACGAAAAGTTGTTTATCTTGTCGCATGGACAGTTTCCTGCTATTCCAAAAAAGCTTTGACAAATTCTCCTTTAAGCCCCATTACATTAATCAAAAATCCTAGATTACCTATGTCTTCTCTGTGCTGGTGACCTGTTCCCTGCTTGAGTCAGTGCCGAATTTTACTTTTCTGCCTCAACATCGTGAAAATGACTTCAGTGTGGTAACCTACACTTGACTTCACTCCTGGGAGTACTGTTTAACATTTTGGACCTGAATAACAACCTCCGGCCATTGCAAGGTTGTTTTTATATTTTTTGTTTTTAAATCAGGGGTAAGCGTTCAAGTGCTTGTCACTGATATTCAGAAAGTATCCATGTGGACAAAATTGCCATACATTTCATCATGATAGCTGAAGAAGCCTGCTTTTGCTATACTAGATAAATCTAAGTTATGCTATAGCCCTCCTATCAGCTTTTAAAAATACGTGTGTAGTTGAATTTATCTTCATGTACAGAGAGAGAGAGCACTTCATTGATTTAGAAATTAAGCTATGTAATTACCCTAATGGGCAATTTTTGGTACTAACATATTTCTGCAGAGATCCTCTACCATTTGTTGACATGAGAAGCTAAAATTTTCCTTCCGAGTTATATTTGCCTCAGATGTTTGAAGTAAAATCAACTGAGTCCTGATTATAAACATATAATCATAGGGTCACACATAGGGTCACAGGATTATGGCATTTTAGACATACTTTTAAATTAGGCTAGGTTTCCTAAAGAGAAAGACACAAAAGTTTAAATAATTTATTGATTCAAGCAATATTTATTGAGTGCCTGCTATGTTTCATGTACTATGTTAAGCACTAAGAATACAGTGTGAAAAGACAGAAAAGACTGATCTTTCGGAATTTAATGATAAAAAATCTCACAGAAATTGTACTTTTTAAATCAATTATCTCTTAGGAATTGGGTGGCTATTTCAAAATATTCCAAAAATAAGGAATCCAATTCTAACTAGAGGGCATATAGCTTGTTGCCCATGCCTCCGCTCAGCAGAATAATTAAGATTCATTTAGCATTTTAGTGCCAATAGATGACCATATGGGTGGGTTTTGGAAAGACTATAATAAACCCACATAAGTTTCCCTTCCCCGTGAGGTTTATAAAAACTTTTTCTTGCTATCCTGTTGATAGCATAGGCATAATACATGTTTGACAATATTCATTGTCCAAACAGAAAAAATATGCTATAATAAATTAATATATATTTTTAAATTTATTCAATCAAATATGTGTGTGTGTATATATAAATATATATCCAGATGGAATTAATATTGTTTTGATTAGGTAGGGATTGAAAAAACTATTCTAAAAAAGTCATAAGGAACTCTGACTAAGTTGATCTATAGAATTATACCCAGAATTTGTTAAGCTAAAGGATCTATAAATGAGATCCTCGTATACTCTTACTGATGTCACAAATATTGTGTGTGAGATAGATATCGTTATCCCCATTTTATAAGCCATTTTTTAAACACAGTCATTACTAAAAATTAAGTTGCACAAATTTAAAATTAAAAATAATCAATACTCAATTGAATGTACTACATTTTAATTAGTTCACTAAATTTTGCCATTACCTATGCTCTTGAGGTTATCTATGTTTATTGTGTCTTTATGGTAAAAATGCAATATAGTGGTGTGCTACACAGCATATCTCTTCCCACTTCTGTGTTTAATGATTTCAAACATGGTAGGAACATTTATACCACCAAAACAAGCTAATGATACCAATCAGAGCTTTTTATTTTTCTGAGCTAGTTCTTCAACATATGCCAGAACACCACTGGATACTCTCTAAGAGAGTGCATTCCTTGCTCTGAGCCAGCAATTGATTTAAGATGCTATTGTTTTTTCTATTGACTGAATATAAGGCATCCGGAAACCTTAGAAGTGAGATGACAACACTTCTTATTATGACTAATGACCTGCTCAAAGTTTTCACGTCACTCTCCTACAACTGTGTCATTACTTGATTAGATACTTTAGTATTCAAGGAGAAATGTTTTCATCAGAGGATACATTGAAATGAAAGTTGGTACTGACACTAAGTCACTTTGAGATTTTTAATACCACTGGAAAAATGACCATAAAAACAAGAAATGAAAACTGGTTAGAGATGATAATCTTGATTATCAAGGGGATATCATTTTGCTGCTTGAGCATCAGGGAGAGATCATAGCACATAAACTCAGAACATTTTTTGAGTTGCCTCCTGGTACTGCTATGCCTGGTGGTAAAGTTAACAGAGACTCCAATAACCCCATACAGGTGAAACTATCAAGGCGCACACCTTTCAACAAGGAAGGCTGGGTCACACCACCAGATAGAGAACCTGAATCAGCTGAGTTTCTGGCTGAGGGCAAAGGAAACATGAATGAATGAAGTGTGGGGAAAAAGTTATAAATACCATGTGGAACATCATTACCACTTGCAGAAAAGAGGATTGCAGTAGCTAATCATTTTTTTTTTTAATCTGTTATTCACATGATATAATTCACCAGTTGTTTTTCTTCTGGTCTCCCACTTCCATTTGATAAAGTGATAAAATGTATTAGTCCATATATTAGAGGAATCAAGAAATAACTCCAACCAGCCTAAAGGTAGAATGGATATCATAAATGAGATTTTGGGTCTTCCCTTTTGGGGAAAAGACGGGAGCATATTTATTTGTAAGAGAAATGGTTGCTCTATATTAAGTGAGAGCATGTTGTAATTGATATATAATTGTTTAGAAACTCAAATGTGGAAAGAAGAGTGTTGAGTAGCCAAAGATGTGGACAGTAGTGGATACTGTGAATTGTTTTACTCAGCACTTGCTTTAGTAGCTTTCTAGCTTGTCTCCTGAACTAAAAATAACAGAAACGGAAGAACAGGACGAGGAGGAAGAGAAGAAGGAGGAGACAGGAAGGAGGAGGCCTGATTCCTTGAAGGTAGGTTTCTAGTACAGTTTTGATTTTGCCATGCAGATACAGCTTTGTAAGACTTAGAAGGAGGAAATGACCAACATGAGAAAGTGGCTGTCCACAGTGCTGTTGGATATTCTTGCAAGCATGTCAGCGAAAGGATCTGTTCCTCTAAGGCAGCACTAGGAAGATTTCAATGTCCAGCCTTTATGTCATAGACTTTAAAGTGTATGAGATGGTAGCAATAAGGCTTCTACCAGAATAGTTCTGTATGATATCTGTATTATAGTTGGACATTTCTCCTAGTTACTCTTTTTCCTGGCCATATAGCTATATACTTTCCTGGACCTCAAGGAAATTCTATAAGCTACCTATATCTTTTAATAAACCCCTTCCTATTTAAATTAGCTGTAGGGGATTCAATAATCTGCAGCTAAGAGTTCTGACTGATACATTATTTGGACATGTCATCTCTGATAGTAACCTAAATTACTCACTCACGTATTATTACTGCTATAAAAGACCAAGCACAACGAAATTAAGGGTGTGCCTTCTTAGATTTTGGTAAAAGGAAATTCCACTAACATCTGTCATAGTAGCACAGTTAGAAGACAAAGTAGTATTACACTATTTAGCACAACTCAGATAATTAACTACTTGAGAAAAGAGATCATGTCTTATTCATCCTTTTAATGAAACCACTCAACAGTAAATACTGTGTTGTACTGAACCTGAAAGCTGGCTGTTCAATGGAAGAGGGTATGCCGCTCAATGCTCACTCCAAAGCCAGTGAATTCAGGGAGTTCACATTCTGGCTTTAGAGATTGTTTTCACTATAATTCATAATACATAAAATATTCTCTTTCTGGCTCAACTGTTTCATCTGTAGATGTTGAATAGCAATACCTGACTACTACCTCTTAATAGTACCATGAGTAATAATAATTATCACGGGGGCGGAGCAAGATGGCCGAATAGGAACAGCTCCAGTCTCCAACTCCCAGCGTGAGCGACACAGAAGACAGGTGATTTCTGCATTTTCAGCTTAGGTACTGGGGTCATCTCACTAGGGAGTGCCGGACAATCGGTGCTGGTCAGCTGCTGCAGCCCGACCAGCGAGAGCTGAAACAGGGCGAGGCTCTGTTTCACCTGGGAAGCACACCTGGGAAGCACAAGGGGGAAGGGAATCCCTTTTCCTAGCCAGGGGAACTGAGACACACAACACCTGGAAAATTGGGTAACTCCCACCCCAATACTGCGCTTAAAGCAAACGGGCACACCAGGAGATTATAACCCACACCTGGCCGGGAGGGTCCCATGCCCACGGAGCCTCCCTCATTGCTAGCACAGCAGTCTGCGATCTAACTGCAAGGCAGCAGCGAGGCTGGGGGAGGGGTGCCCGCCATTGCTGAGGCTTAAGTAGGTAAACAAAGCCACTGGGAAGCTCAAACTGGGTGGAGCTCACAGCAGGTCAAGGAAACCTGCCTGTCTCTGTAGACTCCACCTCTGGGGACAGGGCACAGCTAAACAACAACAACAAAAAAAGCAGCAGAATCCTGTGCAGACGCAAATGACTCTCTCTGACAGCTTTGAAGAGAGCAGTGGATCTCCCAACACGGAGGTTGAGATCTGAGAAAGGACAGACTGCCTGCTCAAGTGGGTCCCTGACCTAGTGGAGATATCCCCCACTAGGGGCAGTCTGACACCCCACACCTCACAGGGTGGAGTACACCCCTGAGAGGAAACTTCCAAAGGAAGAATCAGACAGGTACCCTCGCTGTTCAGCAATATTCTATCTTCTGCAACCTCTGCTGCTGATACCCAGGCAAACAGGGTCTGGAGTGGACCTCATTCAAACTCCAACAGACCTACAGCTGAGGGTCCTGACTGTTAGAAGGAAAACTATCAAACAGGAAGAACACCTATACCAAAACCCCATCAGTACGTCACCATCATCAAAGACCAGAGGCAGATAAAACCACAAAGATGGGGAATAAGCAGGGCAGAAAAGCTGGAAATTCAAAAAATAAGAGCACATCTCCCCCTGCAAAGGAGCGCAGCCCATCGCCAGCAATGGATCGAAGCTGGTCAGAGAATGACTTTGATGAGATGAGAGAAGAAGGCTTCAGTCCATCAAACTTCTCAGAGCTAAAGGAGGAATTACGTACCCAGCGCAAAGAAACTAAAAATCTTGAAAAAAAACTTGAAGAATTGACAGCTAGACTAATTAATGCAGAGAAGGTCATAAACGAAATGACAGAGATGAAAACCATGACACGAGAAATACGTGACAAATGCGCAAACTACAAGAGCAAACATATTCAAAAGCTAGCAGAAAGCAAGAAATAACTAAGTTCAGAGCAGAATTGAAGGAGATAGAGACACAAAAAACCCTCCAAAAAATCAATGAATCCAAGAGTTGGTTTTTTGAAAAGATCAACAAAATTGACAGACCAATAGCAAGACAAATAAAGAAGAAAAGAGAGAAGAATCAAATAGACTCAATAAAAAATGATAAAGGGGATATCACCACCGACCCCACAGATATAAAAACTACCATCAAAGAATACTATAAACACCTCTATGCAAATCAACTAGAAAATCTAGAAGAAATGGATAATTTCCTGGACACTTACACTCTTCCAATACTAAACCAGGAAGAAGTTGAATCCCTGAATAGACCAATAGCAGGCTCTGAAATTGAGGCAATAATTAATAGCCTACCAACCAAAAAGAGTCCAGGACCAGATGGATTCACAGCTGAATTCTACCAGAGGTACAAGGAGGAGCTGGTACCATTCCTTCTGAACCTATTCCAATCAATAGAAAAAGAGGGAATCCTCCCTAACTCACTTTATGAGGCCAACATCATCCTGATACCAAAGCCTGGCAGAGACACAACAAAAAAAGAAAATTTTAGACCAATATCCCTGATGAACATCGATGCAAAAATCCTCAATAAAATACTGGCAAACCGGATTCAGCAGCACATCAAAAAGCTTATCCACCATGATCAAGTGGGCTTCATCCCTGGGATGCAAGCCTGGTTCAACATTCGCAAATCAATAAATGTAATCCAGCATATAAACAGAACCAAAGACAAGAACCACATGATTATCTCAATAGATGCAGAAAAGGCTTTTGACAAAATTCAACAGCCCTTCATGCTAAAAATGCTTAATAAATTCGGTATTGATGGAACGTACCTCAAAATAAGAGCTATTTATGACAAACCCACAGCCAATATCATACTGAATGGGCAAAAACTGGAAAAATTCCCTTTGAAAACTGGCACAAGACAGGGATGCCCTCTCTCACCACTCCTATTCAACATAGTCTTGGAAGTTCTGGCTAGGGCAATCAGGCAAGAGAAAGAAATCAAGGGTATCCAGTTAGGAAAAGAAGAAGTCAAATTGTCCCTGTTTGCAGATGACATGATTGTATATTTAGAAAACCCCATCGTCTCAGCCCAAAATCTCCTTAAGCTGATAAGCAACTTCAGCAAAGTCTCAGGATACAAAATTAATGTGCAAAAATCACAAGCATTCTTATACACCAGTAACAGACAAGCAGAGAGCCAAATCAGGAATGAACTTCCATTCACAATTGCTTCAAAGAGAATAAAATACCTAGGAATCCAGCTTACAAGGGATGTAAAGGACCTCTTCAAGGAGAACTACAAACCACTGCTCAGTGAAATCAAAGAGGACACAAACAAATGGAAGAACATACCATGCTCATGGATAGGAAGAATCAATATCGTGAAAATGGCCATACTCCCCAAGGTTATTTATAGATTCAATGCTATCCCCATCAAGCTACCAATGAGTTTCTTCACAGAATTGGAAAAAACTGCTTTAAAGTTCATATGGAACCAAAACAGAGCCCGCATTGCCAAGACAATCCTAAGTCAAAAGGACAAAGCTGGAGGCATCACGCTACCTGACTTCAAACTATACTACAAGGCTACAGTAACCAAAACAGCATGGTACTGGTACCAAAACAGAGATATAGACCAATGGAACAGAACAGAGTCCTCAGAAATAATACCGCACAGCTACAGCCATCTGATCTTTGACAAACCTGAGAGAAACAAGAAATGGGGAAAGGATTCCCTATTTAATAAATGGTGCTGGGAAAATTGGCTAGCCATAAGTAGAAAGCTGAAACTGGATCCTTTCCTTACTCCTTATACGAAAATCAATTCAAGATGGATTAGAGACTTAAATGTTAGACCTAATACCATAAAAACCCTAGAAGAAAACCTAGGTAGTACCATTCAGGACATAGGCATGGGCAAGGACTTCATGTCTAAAACACCAAAAGCAACGGCAACAAAAGCCAAAATTGACAAATGGGATATGATTAAACTAAAGAGCTTCTACACAGCAAAAGAAACTACCATCAGAGTGAACAGGCAACCTACAGAATGGGAGAACATTTTTGCAATCTACTTATCTGACAAAGGGCTAATATCCAGAATCTACAAAGAACTCAAACAAATTTACAAGAAAAAAACAAACAACCCCATCAAAAAGTGGGCAAAGGATATGAACAGACATTTCTCAAAAGAAGACATTCATACAGCCAACAGACACATGAAAAAATGCTCATCATCACTGGCCATCAGAGAAATGCAAATCAAAACCACAATGAGATACCATCTCACACCAGTTAGAATGGCAATCATTAAAAAGTCAGGAAACAACAGTTGCTGGAGAGGATGTGGAGAAATGGGAACACTTTTACACTGTTGGTGGGATTGTAAACTAGTTCAACCATTATGGAAAACAGTATGGCAATTCCTCAAGGATCTAGAACTAGATGTACTATATGACCCAGCCATCCCACTACTAGGTATATATCCAAAGGATTATAAATCATGCTGCTATAAAGACACATGCACGCGCATGTTTATTGCGGCACTATTCACAATAGCAAAGACTTGGAATAAACCCAAATGTTCATCTGTGACAGACTGGATTAAGAAAATGTGGCACATATACACCATGGAATACTATGCAGCCATAAAAAAGGATGAGTTTGCGTCCTTTGTAGGGACATGGATGCAGCTGGAAACCATCATTCTTAGCAAACTATCACAAGAACAGAAAACCAAACACCGCATGTTCTTACTCATAGGTGGGAACTGAACAATGAGATCACTTGGACTCAGGAAAGGGAACATCACACACCGGGGCCTAGCATGGGGAGAGGGGAGCAGGGAGGGGTTGCATTGGGAGTTATACCTGATATAGATGATGTGCTGATGAGTTGATGGGTGCAGCACACCAACATGGCACAAGTATACATATGTAACAAACCTGCATGTTATGCACATGTACCGTAGAACTTAAAGTACAATAATAAAAAAAAAAATTCATTAGCAAAAAAAATACCTTACCACAAAAAATAATAATAATAATAATTATCACAAATAGAAATTCCTAGGCATTTACTGTGTATTTTTAAAGTATTTTATATTTATACATTTATTTAATCTTTATAATCACCTTATAAACTACATATACTTATCCCCATTTTACAGATGATGGAACTAAGGGAAGTCAAGGTCTTATATGTAAGACTCTAGAATTCAAATCTAGGCAGCCTGGAGCCAGAATCTATACTTTTCACCACTCTTCTTTATTGCAAGCAAAATAAAAAAATATTATATAGCGCACCAGAGATAGAAGAAGTAGAGTAATGCAGTGAGAGCAACATGAGAAATGCAGATTTTAATGGCTACAAGCTATGAAAGTAGCATTAAATAATTTTGAAAGAATTTATGGTAAAGTATTATTTTTTCTTTTAGGCTCTATGGATAGTTAGGACATCTAATTTTTTTTATTACTAGTGTATACATATTTTTTCATCTCTATGTTAGAAGCTTGGAGTTGGATCTAGAGGCCCTATTAGGATTAAATGTGAGTATATTTTCTTAAAATGTTTACACTTAGATAGGAAGATATATATATATATATATAGACATAGATAAATATAAAAAGTTAAATATATTATATATAATTATATCTAATATAAATATATATCTATATATAGATATATAGAGATCTATAGATAGATAGATATAAATCTATAAATATAGATATATGGATAGCCATCTCTCTCTCTCTCTATATATATATATATATATATGGAACAACAGTAAGCTCCTGAGGCATAGCATTCATATATTTTCTTGAAATCATTATATTTCCATTCCATAATGCTTGGAACTTAATAAACAACAATGTTTAACATGATAAACACCAGTCACCATGTTATTATATGTTACAGGAATTTATAGATGTAAGAATTTAATAACACCTGGAATAGTCAAGATTTCAGGAAGAAAGTAAAACTTGAGTCTTAAAGGCTGGCTAAGATTTTGATAAAGAGAAAAAAGAAGATAGGGTATATCAGGTGAGGAAACAAAGTAAGTGAAACTATGGTGGTGGAATGAGTAATATAACCTTCTAGAGCAGCTGCTGTGGTGTCCTGTGGGTAGCCCTTCATTCATGAGAAGGCCAGATGGGCAGCTGGATATCTGGCAAACAGTATAGAGAGCTATTATGGTAGATACATTGATTTTTAAATGTTCTTTGGAGAAAATCAAGCCAATTTGTAGCAGGTAACTTTTAAGCCTCATTAACTGTTAATGGTCAATTTTAGGCATTTGTTTGTAAAAGTGTGAGAACTGCATGAAAATTTAACTGTTGAGGCACTTTCCAGAAAAGTATTATTTACTATATTATTTTTATTTTATGAAGAAAGAGAATTTGTGGAATATGCTAATGAAAAACATAATTGCCCTGTAGTTATTTTCCTCCCAAAGCTACAGTGCTGCCAGGGAAATAAATTACTTCAGGAATCTTGATGATTGAATAGCAAGATAAAATGACCATGGTAGCAGCTGATTTTGATACCTGACTATTCAAATATGGATCAGTTGCATCAGTTACATCAAAAACAATGAGTTACTTTCAGAAATAATTATAAAATGTCTTCAAAGGACTTTTCTCTGCAAATAATCTTGTTAATGGGCCACACTATTTTATTACTGTGTTAGTTTAACCCACTAACAAATATTTTTTATTAGACTAGAAAGCTACGAGTTTTAAATTAAATTTTTGGGGCGATTGGGGCTGAATTCAGGGTAGAGAATTATGGAGTGATTTGGGTCCCACCCCCACCCCTTCCTGATGTGACCACTGGTCCTGCAGACAATGCTTTCCCCACATTTTCCAGGAGCTACTTGCATTGGTGTCTCTGAGTGTTACCATGCTATCCCTTTTCTCTCTCTTTCCTTCTACTTTCCTTCCTGTCTTAAATAGATCTATGTTGGGTGAGGTTATACAAAGCTTCTGTGATATTGGGGCGCAAGGAGAAAGAATAATTCTGAGGCTTTGTTTGTTCTTAAAGATTCTTTCTCATTTCTCAAGCACTTTTATGTGTAGTTATTTCCATTTCTCCAAAGTTTAACCAGTAAACAAGTCATGCTATCTGGAATCCTCCTATCCCCAATTCACCAGAAATGAGGACATTCCAAATTTTGACCAGTTCTTTTGATGTTGAACAAAGATGTATATTTTCAAAATGAACTGACATGGTGGGATCATTTTCTGCAATCATAAACAGAGTATCATCCAAATTAGAAAAGATAATCCCAATTAGGAAAATAAGAAATTTTTAGAATAGGCAAATATGCTTGTATATATGTGAACGCAGAATCTGTTAGTTTTCAGCAATTGCTTTATTTTGGATCATGAAACTTGGATAGGATTGATTCACAGCTAAATAGGATGCACTAAAAAGTCCTGCTTATTACAAAGATATTCAGTGAAGTTAATAATCTATAAAATTAAAAATTGGTTTATTACATAGGGCATGATGTGAAGAAAGATGATCAGTGGTTTAACATCTCTACTGATGATAAATCAAGTGAGAGTTATGGAAAGCCAAAGCAAGTTGGTCTTAAATTATATATCAGAAATAATTTTTCAACAATGAGGTTTGTTATCTTTGATGTCACCAGAGGAATATCTTTAGGAAAGAGACTTACATATATTTGTGGCATTTATAATATTCCATAATGACTAATATTTACCTCATCTTATTCCTCACAAACACACATAAAAACTGAGGCAATTTTAAAGTAAAAATAAAATAAAACAAGATACAAAAAGTAAAAACTCAGAATCAGAAAAAGAAAATTTGATTATTGCTTGTACACACACCAAGACTATATTTTCTAAATTGCAATTGGGTAGAAAGTAACCTGTTTATACTGAGGATCACGTGATACGTCACATTTTATGTTATAGAAACCTCTACTAGCTTCTGTGAGTTAAGTTGTCTCTGGCAGCAGGATACTGATTGTCCTGAGACTACCAACTGACAAGAACTGATGCTCACAGCATGCTCCCCATCCTGTTAGTCAGGCTGCAACTGAACCTGGCTAGATGAAATTCATTGGAAAGCAGCTGAAGACTACAGAAGGCTGACAAAGTTAATGAGAAGCTGGGGAACCAGGCCCAGATAGTGGGATGGACCAGTGGAGCCTTGGGGATTTGGGCATCTGAAAGGACAGCAGTGATCAGCAGCAGCCAGCAGCCAGTAGCAATCTGGTCTGGCTCTGGCATTGCCATTATGATGAATGTGATGTCCCCTTACTCTCTGTTGTCACTTGCTTAAGATTTAGACCCCTGGGAGGGATCACCTGACTTTCCATATTATACTATGCTTACTTCAAACTTGCTCTTTCTACTGAATTCAGAGGCATCACTCTTTGCCTCAGGCCAAAAAACTCAGTCACCTTTGGCACTTTACCCCCACTCACCTCACATCCAATGCATCAGCAGATCCTGTGAGCTCTGTTTCAATATCTGTCCTGAATCCAACTACTTCTCAATAATCAGGATAACCAAGATTCTATCCATGCACTTATTACTGAATCCATTCATTACTTACCCTACGGTTACCTACCAAGATGTGATTTCTGCCATCTTGGCCAATAGCATCATAAGTTAACTTTAAAACCACTAAAGTGAATGAGGAAAAAGATCGAGTGACTCGTTCAGGGTGGTTTATCTCCTCCACAGCAGAAAACTTTGGGTCAGGATTCCATGGGACACAAAGTATTCTTTTGTTCCAGGATCATTTTGAGAGGTCTATTTATTGCCCTTTTTACCAATAAAAATTTCCATGAAAAATGCTGTCATATCAAAATCACCCACTTTCATTCAACACTCCCTCTCAACACAATCCATGTGTCATCCGTCAGCTTTTAAATTTAGGTCTAGTCTAGGTTTGTCTTCTCACCACTAGACTCATATACCCACCTACCTATTTTTATTCCATGTGTAGGTTTCATAATAATCTCAAACTTTACATGTTTGAAATCAACACTAATGTTTACTCCAAACCTGTGCATACCCCATTCCTCCCTACCCAGATAACTCTACAGTGAAGTTCAAAGTTGAAAACCCCACCCATGCTCAGAGGTTTCACTTCTTAGTTCTTCATTTTAATATGAATAGACAAACAAGAATTATGACACATGAAAGATATGCTTCTAACATGGAATAAGGGCAAAAATAACTGGAAAAAATAATTTAGAGGAAACAGGGATTATGCAGGAAACTATAGTTAAATAATAACAGGATGCTAAAATTTCCATAGAGCTACTGGAAATTAAAAGCATACTAAGAATAAAAATTTAACAACCTAATAGAAGAGTATGGAAATAAAGGTATCAATTTCTTCCTGAAAATGAGAAATAAGAGACATAAACACAGAAAGTGGGAACAATAAGAAAACCAAAGGGACAATTTCAGAAGATCTACAATCTAATAAATTTTAAAAAGAGATAAAAAATGGAGTTGAGGCCGGGCGCGGTGGCTCAAGCCTGTAATCCCAGCACTTTGGGAGGCCGGGACGGGTGGATCACGAGGTCAGAAGATCGAGACCATCTGGCTAACATGGTGAAACCCCGTCTCTACTAAAAAATACAAAAAACTAGCCAGGTGAGGTGGTGGGCGCCTGTAGTCCCAGCTACTCGGGAGGCTGAGGCAGGAGAATGGCGTCGACCCGGGAGGCGGAGCTTGCAGTGAGCTGAGATCCGGCCACTGCACTCCAGCCTGGGCGACAGAGCGAGACTCCGTCTCAAAAAAAAAAAAAAAAAAAAAAAAAAAATGGAGTTGAGGACCTATGAATAAAATAATTCAAGAAAATATCTAATAAAGTTAGGATGTGTGTTTTCAGATTTAAAAAGGCTTAGCTTGTACCCATAATAATGGATAAAAATATACACACACAAATATCACTGTGAACTTTTGGAACGTTGGGACCAAAAGAAAGTTGTGCAAGATTAAAAAAAAACAACAACAGCAACTACAACAAAATAGTCATATACAAATGATCAGGTATTAGAATAGATTTGAATTTCTTAAAGCAACATTAGAAGCAAGAAATAAAGCAATACTTTTGAAAGTCTAAAGAAAATTTACTTCCAAGCTAGAATTCTGTCACTAACCAAATTATCAATTAAATAGTTGTATAAGAAAATATTCAGACATTCAAAAATCTCAAAAAAGTGTAGTTTCCTGTCATTGTACCTTTTCTCAAGAAGCCACTAGAACACATGCTCTATCAAAATCAGATATTAAAACACAAAAAGGAGAAAGATACAGAGTATGCCATGATAGGTGAATACCTGATGTGGAGAATGAGAGCAGATAGGAGTAGTGTGACTTGGAAAACAGACATGTGGAAGGCTGTTATTCTCAGGATTCCAGCTACCACTCTACCATCTTTTTAACCTGACGATAGAGTGCCTAAGGGAGTTTGGCACAGTTTCTTGGCTTGTTTTGATGTGTGTTGATGATGTTTTTGTTTTCTCTCCAATGTTCTCCTGCTTGGATTAGCTAAGTATACTCCCCCAAGATGAGTTCTCTTTGACCTACATTAGAGAATGAGATATAGTCCTCGGCGAACTTAGAAGCAGATAATACCTAGATGCCTATGCCCTGTGGTGGGTCATATGGTTTCTAGGGTCCATTCATGACTGTGCCCACTGATTTTCCTGGACAATTATTCAGTAACTGTGCTTAGCTTATCTTCTCCTTGGATCCTTCTAAATGTCTATGTAAAAAAAGGTGCAGATGCTGAGGCTGAAGATGGAAGAAGCTTGAGAAGGCTGTGTGGGGTGCCTGAATGCTAGGGCTGGTTTCTGGCTCCAGTTGGCTTCTTGGGAAGGGGTGAGTGAAGAGACTGGGGGACTATCTTTTCGTGAACCTCTTGGTCCCTAGCTGCAGGGGACCCCACACTTGCCATGGACATTTGAGCTGGCAGAGATATTTCCCTGAATATTAGACAGAGTGAGATCTACAGTAGATGTATAGCTGGGGACCTTTGTATGCAAGACAGCTTCGATGAATTCTGGCCATAAGCACCTATCCTCCAGAGCGCCCCATGTCCCTCTGAGACGTCCTGGCCCCAGCTAACCACCAGATTGGGATAAAGGAGGGAAAACTTCCCAGCAGAACTGGGGCACATCTGTCCTGCAGGCCCACCTGCCTGCTAGCTGCTCCTGCCTGGCCACCCTGCAGGAGCATGTACACAGTGAAACCTCCACTGCCCAGCCTGGGTGCTTTGTTTTATCTGACTGAGTGTTGATAGCCTGGGAACACTTTGGACCCCCTAATGCAACCTAAATCCAACCCCAAGGGTCCAGAGGAGAAAGCCACAAGCAGGCCCTCATGCTGCAGGGCTGTGTCTTATTGCTCAGGAGTGCTAAGCTAGGATCTGTGCCCAGCACTTGAGCAGGGGAGGAGCCCACACTCTCAGAAAACTGACAAGGATGAGTCACACAGGTTTACAGACTGGTTTGGGATCTACATGTGCCTCCCTCCACAGAACTGGCCCCTGCCAGACCTCCGCCCAAGGGAACCTTGTGGTCTATAAGACCTAACAACAGCAAAAACAACAACAAATTGTGGGCCAGTGATCAAAGGTGGCTCCCCAAAGATCCAGACAAGAAACTGGTGAGGGAGTCACTCCTTTCCTCCTTGCCCCAGAAAGCATAGCTGCAAATGTGAGGATATACAAAAGAACTGCACTGCTGAGTAAGAGCCTATCTACCATCCATTGTTCTCAAGTGCAATTTATGAGATTGTAGCCCAAACTACAACATTGATTCTCCCCACGGCAAAACCAAGGGCAAGAATTCAACCACAAAGACCCCGTACAGAGCCTTGGACCTCTGACACTTCCAGAAATAAAGCCAACTGACTGTTCTCAATTTCCACCACAGTTAAATGGACACCAACCCTCCTAGATGAAAAAGAATCAGCACAAGAACTAGCAATTCAAAAGCCAGAGTGTCCCCTTTCCTCCAATGAGCCTACCAGCTCCCCAGCAATGGTTCTTAACCAGTCTGAAAAGACAGACATGGAATTCAGGATCTGGATGACAAGGAAGCTCATTGAGATCCATAATAAAGTTGAAACTCAATTCAATGAAACCAAGAAATGAAGTAAAGTCATTCAAGAGCTGAAAGATGAAATAGCCATTTTAAGAAAGACCCAAACTGAACTTCTTGAGCTGAAAAATTTACAAGAATCTCAAATACAATCAAAAGTATTAACAGCAGAATAGACCAAGCTGAGGAAAGAATTTTGGAGCTCAAAGACTGGTCCTTCAAATCAACTCAGTTCTTCAAATCAACCCAGTAAAACAAAAACAAACAAAACAGAATTAAGAAAAAGAAACAAAACCTCTAAGAAATATGAGATTATGTAAGGAGTACAAATCTATGACTTGATGGCATTCTGAGAGAGAAGGAAAGAGAATAGCAATGTGGAAAATATATTTCGGGATGTAGTTCATGAAAATCCCCCTAATTTTGCTACAGAGTTTGACATGCAAATCCAATAAATACAGAGAACCCCAGCTAAATACTATAAAAGATAACCATTGCCAAGGCACATAATCATCAGATTCACCAATGTTAATGCAAAAGAAAAAGTCTTAAAGGCAGCTAGAGAGAAGAGACAGGTTACTTACAGAGGGAACCTTATCAGGTTAGCAGCAGACCTCTCACTAGAAACCTTACAAGCCAAAAGAGATTGGAGGCCTATTTTCAGCAGCCTTAAAGAAAAGAAATTCCAAATAAGAACCCACAAAATTAAGTTTCTTAAGTGATGGAGAAATAAAATTCTTCTCAGACAAGCAAATGCTGAGGGAATATGTTTCAACTAGACCAGCCTTACAAGAGGTCCTTAAGTGAATGGTAAATGTGGAATGAAAGAACAACTCCTGCTACTGCAAATACTCACTTAAGGACATAGCCCACAGGCACTATAAAGCAACTATGCAATTAGGTCTACATTACAGACAGCTAACAATACAATGACAGGATCAAGGTCACACATATCAATACGAACATTTCACTTAAGAAAGCTAACCACCCCACTTGAAAGACACACAGTGGCAGGCTGAATTAAAGGATAAGACCTGACTATCTATTGTATTCAAGAAACCTACCTCACATGTAAGGACACCAACTGGCTCAAAGTAAAAGGATAGAAAACAATGTATCATGTAGACAGAAAACAAACAGCAAGAGTTCCTACACCTATATCAGATAAAACAGATTTTAAGCCATTAAAAATTAAAAGGACAATGAAGAGCATTATGTATTGATAAAGGGTACAACAAAACAAGAAGCCTTAACTACCCTATGTATATACACACCCAACACCAGAGCACCCAAATTTATGAAACAAGTTCTTCTTGGCCTGCAAAAAGACTTAGACAACCACACAAGAATAGTAGGAGATATCAGCATCCCACTGACAGTATTAGATCACCAAGGCAGAAAATTAATACACTGTGGACTTAAACTCAACACCTTACCAGTGGACCTAATAGACATCTACAGAACAGCCCACCAAACAACCACTTCTTCTTCTCTTCTGCTCATGAAACATATTCTAAGATCAAACACATGCTTGGTCATAAAACAAGTGAGAAAAATTTTTTTTTAAAATGAAAATTATACCAAGCACAGTCTCAGACCACAGCATGATAAAAATATAAATCAATATCAAGAAGATCTCTCAAAACTACAGAAGTACATGACAATAAAACAATTTGCTCTGGAATAACTTCTGAGACAGCATTAAAATTAAGGCAGAAATTTAAAAAATTTTTGAAATTAACGAAAATAGGGAAACAATATACTAAAATCTTTGGGATACAGCCAAAGCAGTGTTAAGAGGAAAGTTTGAAGTTCTAAACACCTTCATCAAGAATTTAGAAAGATCTCAAATTCACAATTTGACTTTGCACATAAAGAAACTAGAAAAATGTGTACAAACCAACCCCAAAGCTCGAAGGAGAAAAAACATAACTAAAATTAGAGAAGAGCTTAATGAAATTGAGATACAAAAATCCATACAAAAGATCATTGAAGTTAGGTTTCTTGAAAATAAGATTGATAGACTACTAGCTATATTAACAAAGGAAAAGGAGAGGATCCATATACGTGTAATTAGAAATGATAAAGGAAATATTACAATTGATCCCACAGAAATACAAAGATCATCAGAAACTACTATAAATAGCTCTATGCATGCACATTAGCAAATCTAGAGAAAATGGATAAATTCCTGGAAGCACACAATTTCCCAGGAGTGAATCAGGAAGAGAATGAATAGACTGATACCGAGTTCTGAAATTGAATCAGTAATAAAGATTCTACCAACAAAAAGAAAAACCCAGGACCAGGTACATTCACAGTCAAATTCTACCAGATGTGCAAATAACTGATACCAATCATACTGAAACCATTCAAAAATATCAAGGAAGAGGAGCTCCTCTCTAACTCAATCTATGAAGCCAAAATTAGCCTGATACCTAAATCTGGCAATGAAAAAAGAAAACTTCAGGCCAATGCCCCTGATGAACATAAATGCAAAATTCCTCAACAAAATATTAGCAAACCAAATCCAGCAGCACATCAAAAAAGTTAATACACCACAATCAAGTAGGCTTTATTCCTGGGATGCAAGGTTGGTTCAACATATACAAATCAATAAATGTGATTTGCCACATAAACATAATTAAAAGCAAAAACAATATGATCATCTCAATAGATGCAGAAAAAGCTTTCAATAATATCCAACATCTCTTCAAGATAAAAAGCCTTAGGCTGGGCACAGTGGCTCACGCCTGTAATCCCAGTGCTTTGGGAGGCTGAGGTGGGTGAAGCACAAGGCCAGGAGTTCGAGACAAGCCTGGCCAACACAGTGAAACACCATCTCTACTAAAAATACAAAAATTATCTGGGCATGGTGGTACATGCTTGTAGTCCCATCTACTTGGGAGGCTGAGGCTGGTGAATCACTTGAACCTGGGAGGTGGAGGTTGCGGTGAGCCGAGACCATGCCATTGCACTCCAGCCTGGGTGACAGAATGAGACTCCATCTCAAACAAAAACAAAAACAAAAACAAAAACAAAAACAAAACACTTAACAGGCTATTCATTAAAGGAACATACTTCAAAATAATAAGAGCTATCTATGACAAACCCACAGCCAACATTATGCTGAATGGGCAAAAGCTCAAACCATTCCCCTTGAGAACTTGAATAAGACAAGGATGCCCACTCTCACCATTCCCATTCAATACAATACTGGAAGTCCTAGTGAGAAGAATCAGGCAAGAGACATAAATAAAAGGCATTCAAATAGGAAAAGGAATTCAAACTATCTCTCTTCACTGATCGTAAGGTTAATACCTATAAAATCCTAAAGACTCTGCCAAAAGGCTCCTAGAACTGACAAAATGACTTTAGTAGAATTTTGGGATACAAAATTACTATTCAGAAGTCAGTAACATTTCTATACACAAACAATGTCCAGTCTGAAAGTGAAATTGAGAACACAATCCCACTTATAATACCCACAAAGAAAATGAAATATCTAGGAATACAGCTAACCAAGGATGCAAAAGATCTCTACAAGGAGGACTACAAAACACTGCTGAAAGAAATTAGAGCTGACACAAATAAACGAAAAATATTCCATGCTCATGGATGAAAAGAATCAATACTGTAAAATAGGCCAGACTGCTCAAAGTGATTTACAGATTCATTGATATTCCTATCAAACTACAAATGCCATTCTTCACAAAATTATTAAAAACTATTATAAAATCCATATGAAAAAAAGAAGAGCCCAAATAACCAAAGCAATCCTAAGCAAAAAGAACAAAGCTGGAGGCATCATGCTACCTGGCTTCAAATTATATTATAAAGCTATAGTAATCAAAACAGCATGGTACTGGTACAAAAACAGACATATAGACCAAAAAAAAAAAAAAAAAAAAAACAGAATAGACAACTTGGAAATAAAGCCACACATGTAAAGCCATCTGATTTTTTTTTTTTACCAGGTCAACAAAAACAAGCAATGGGGAGAGTAGTCTCTATTAAGTAAATGGTGTTGAGATAACTGGCTAGCCAGATGCAGAAGATTGAAGCTGGGCCCCTACCTTTCAACATATACAAAAATTAATTCAAAATGGATCAAAGATGTAAACGTAAGACCTCAAACTATAAAAATCCCAGAAGACAACCTAGAAAATATTCTTCTTGTTAAAGAATTTTAGGCTAAGTCCCCCAAAGGAACTACCATTAAAAAAATACAAATAGGACCTAATTAAGTTACAGAGCTTCTGGAACAGCAAAATAAACTACCAACAGAGAAAACAGACCCTGTAGAATGGGAGAAGATATTCAAAACCTATACGTCTAACAAAGGCCTAATCTCTAGAACCTATAGAGAAAAATCAACTAGCAAAACATCTCATTAAAAAGTGGTCAAAAGACAGGAACAGGCACTTCTCAAAAGAATACATACAAGTGGCCAGTAAACGTATGAAGAAAAGCCCAGTATCACTAATCATCACAGAAATGCAAATAAAAACCGCAATGGGATACCATCTCACACTAGTCAGATTGGCTATTATTAAAACATCAAAAAACAATAGATGCTGGTGAGGCTGCAAGGAAAAGGGAAAACTTATACACTGTTGGTGGGAATGTAAATGAGTCCAGCCACTGTGGAAAGCAGTCTGCAGATTTCTCAAAGAACTTAAAACAGAGCTACCATTCAACGTAACAATCCTGTTATTGGGTATATACTCAAAGGGAAATAAATCATTCTACCAAAAAGGTACATGCACTTGTATGTTCGTCATTGCACTATTCACAATAGCAAAGACAGGGAATCAACCCAGGTGCCCATCAATGGTAAACTAGATAAAGAAAATGTGGTACCAAGAAATACTATGCAGCCATAAAATTGAATAAAATTATGTCCCTTACAACAACATGATGCATCTGGAGGCCATAATCCTAAGCAAATTAATGCAGGAACAGAAAATCAAATACCACCCATTCTCACTTATAAGTGGGAGCTAAACATTGAGCACACATGGACATAAATATAAGAGCAATAAACACTGCAGATAACTGAGGGGCATGGGTTGAAAAACCACCTATCTGGTATTACGCTCACTACCTAGGTGATAGAATCTGTACCCCAAACCTCAGAATTATGCAATATTCCCATATAATGAACCTGCACACATACCCCCTATATCTAAAGTAAAAGTTGGGGAAACAAAACAAGGAAATTATTAACTCAAAAGTAAGAATAGTGGTTACTGCTGGAGTAGGAGGAGGAAGAAAGATGCAAAGAGAAAGGAACACTTGTGGGCTTCTAAGAAACTGATAATATTCTATTTCCCAGTTTCAATCAATGATGAGTATAAGAATTTTATTTTTCATATTTCTTATAGATATATATTTCATGTTATCAGTTATGGTTCAAACGGAGAAGCACAACAAGTAGGATATATATATACACATATATATACACACACACACATATATATATAGATACACACACACACGAATTTATTCCAAGAAATTGGCTAATGCAATAGCAGGGGCTAATATAAGTCTGTGGGGCAAGCAAACAGAAAGAGAAAATCATGAGCAAACCAGAATCCCAGGGAACAAGAGAAAGCTTCTTGTCCATAGGATTCAGTCAGGAAGAAAGATGAGAAGGGAGAGGGCTTTGGAGGGGGAAAAGTTGCAAGTCCAGCTGCCATTTGAAATCTCCAAGTTCAGGAAAGCCTGATCCCTGTTTTTGAAAACTCCCAACTGATTAAGTCATGCCTACCCAAGATCATCTCTCTTTTGATTAATTTAAAACCAAATGACTCAGGACTATGATCACATCTACAGAGTCCTTTCACAGCAGAGCCTAGATTAGTGTTTGGTTGACTAACGGACAGTATGGGTGTTTATGCCACAAACCGCCAGTGCCTCACTTCAGTCCTCCAACTCTCCTGGGAGATGATCCTTTGTAGCCCACTCTAAAGGAAAGAGACTAGAAATGTAATTCTAGGGATTGTAATTCATCCTAGCCAACTTGACACACCAAAATGCTATCACAATAAACTATTACCTACATAGGTGACATATTTCACAATTTAAAAAAATTAAAACTAAATTCAGTTATTTCCTTCCAGATAACAAAATAAAATGAGTAGGTAAACTCCTGCAAAGAAGTCCTTGGAAATATCCATAGAAGCTGGTTTTTCATGCTAGCACATTTCTTGCTGGGGTAATTCAAAATAATAGTGGTAGCATAATTTTAGAAAAGTGTTCTTAAGGAGTCTTGAATGGGTCACCTTAAATTATTTTAATCCTAAAAACAAACATTAAATATGAAATGAGAAAATCTATTACATTTTATCATGTTTGAAAGTAGGATTAGTACATTATGACATAATTATTTTCTTTTTCCTTCTTGGGACACAGTTTCACTTTGTTGCCCAGGCTGGAGTGCAGTGGCACAATCTCAGCTCACTGCAGCCTCCGCCTCCTGGGTTCAAGCAATTCTTGGGTCTCAGCCTCCCAAATAGCTGGGATTACAGGTGCCTGCCACCATGCTGGCTAACTTTGTTTTCTACTATTAGGAGAGACGAGGTTTCACCATGTTGGCTAGGCTAGTTTTGAACTCCTGGCCTCAAGTGATCCACCTGCCTTGGCCTCCCAAAATGCTGGGATTACAGGCCTGAGCCACCGTGCCCAGCCCGACATAATTATTTTACTAAAGTGATTTGAGAAACATAAGCTGTCTTCTACCACAAAATACTGCTACCCTTGAATGCCACTTAAGCTTTTAGAAGCCCTCCGAATAACGTCATCATTGTTACTGTATTATTATTTTAATTTGGGGGCTTAAGCTTGTTATAGCACCTGACAACAGCATATTCATTAGTTGAATAGAGACAATCCACAAATTAACAGTAACCAACTCATGAGTAAAGGAGTTGTTTTTGAAGAGGTGATAAATGATTATAAGTAAAGCCAAAATTTTTCATATTGCTCCAAGAGTGGAAATTTATGGGAAGAGAAACATTAGCTCAGGAAAAGGATAATTTTATTGACAAAGTCACCTGGCAACAGAATGAGCATCTTCCATGATTCTCCACACTTTGAAGTGTTCAAATCTAGGATGGCAGGCTTGCTGGGGGAATTGTGTCACGATTCAAGCGTTGGACTAGACACCCATTCCAATGGATATACCATATATTGTCACATTTTTTCATGCCATATTCCTGGACTAATCACCTACCTCTACCGTTTAATTTTTCAAATAACCAAATTGTTCTAAGGGAACGGCACTTCTGGGAGAGTTCTGCCCAAGGACCTTCTTGACCCACCATTTTCTGTATCACTCCTTTTCTTTCTGCTTAAACTGATTTTACCTGTGCTGGATGCTCCCATGTTCTTGTTTTTTAGTTCTTAATTCATTAAATCCCACTATCTCAGCCATACAAACTTTAGTGCTTTCTTTAGCTTTTCGCCTTGCTCTTCCAACTTATTCTAAAGGAAGATCTTTCTCCCTCTCCTCATGTTACCTGTGAGTAAAGCAAAAAATTTATTCGTGACTGTTACAACACCAAAATCAAGGACAAGGAAAGCCCTGAGTTTTGAAGTGAAATTAGACACAATGATGAATTCAGGCTAGTCTTTGAAAAATTAAATCAGTCATAAATGAGCAATCATAATACTGAAATTATGGTATTGGAAAAAAGTCTAATACAGATTTCTTTCATTCAAAAAGCATTTATTGAATTCTTACCATGTCTGGTTGCTAGGTGCTTGGGTTAGAAAATTGAATGTCAGTGTTTTTCAAAGGATGGTTTGTGCAGTTCTGAGTGAAAATACCCTAGAGATTTTGAACTTGGATGGGCCAGAAACCATGTCTTGCTCTGTATGTATTACTGTTTATCACTAAAAAAACTTTTGAAGGAAAATGATTCCCCCTTTTCAATTAATCAAAAATGCAAATGATTATTAAATGCAAACATTTGACTATCTCATAAAGTTCTTTATGGACAAATCTGTGAATATTATTTTGCATTTTTCAATTCTATTTTATAGAAAAGATAAAATATTTGAAAAGATAACTGAAATGGAAATTAGGCAGCACCACTGTCCTGCTGTTTTGAGGTGTAGCATAAACGAGGCAGACATGGATTCATATCCAAGCTCTTTACATTTATACACTATGTGGCCTTGCTCTCCCACATCAGTTTGTTACCTAAAAGGGGGTATAATAATAATAATAATAATGAAGGTATTATAAATATTACAAAGAATAAGTGCATAAGAGAATATACATTACTAATATTCAGTTTTACAATTTTCCTACCTCCCCTGCTCTCTGAGGATAAAAAGACAGAAGTGCAAAATGAAGAGTCATGGAAGGAAAGCAGTCAGGCTCTATGAAAAAAAAAAAAAAAAATCCCAGGATGTTCCACGTGGAGGCGAGAGATATAACCTGGAAGGGGATGCATTGTGAGGAAGAGATGGTCCAGAGTGGTGTGTAAACAAATAGCATGCTGGAAAGACACATGTGGATGAGAAAGAAATCTCTCTTGGGATAATGCATTAAGAGTAAATTGGGAGCTTCGGGGTATACTTTATTATTTAAGCCACTATGTTGGTTTAAATTTGTTATGCAGCAATAAATAACTGATAACATAACCAAAACACTTCTTATTGCAAGTTAGAATAGTTAGATTTATTGACCTACAATATTCTGTTCCATAGAGCACAGAGGATTTTAATAAGCAGAGATTTTAATAAGTAGAGCACAGAGGGTTTTAGTAAGAATTTCTGTGTACACTTTAAATGTTTGAGAGAACAGTGAGAGTGAGGAGTGCTCTTTGGACTGTGCCTCTTTAAAATCAGGACCATACAGGAAAGGGACAATGATTGTTAAGGAGATTGCTATTCTGAATAATTTCAAAGCTACGGTGGGACTCTACCTGTACTTGACATAAAAATAATTGCCCTAAATATGAGTCAACATGCTTTTTCACCGTGAATGTCAAAATACTGAACGTTCATATAAAATGAATAATGAGGACCTAACACAAGCAGCGCTGAGACAAAAGCAAGATATTGGAAAAATGTTTTATGACATTAAATTAAAGAAGTCTAAGAAAAAAATTCCTTGCTAAATTACTATGTGGGAATTTCCATTTTAATGCTACCTTTAATAGACTCCCAATTGCTCATGAATTTGGAGTCCTGTCTGCATGGGACCAGAGAGTTACTGGTAGAAACGGAGACTAGCTCCATTCTGTACTTTTTCTCTGCTTGGGTACTTGATCCTGGCCCCTAACTGATGTTTTGGGAGTAGCAGTGCTCAGGTATGGAAACCAACTATCTGACCAATTTCTGCCAGAAACTGGAGACAAACCTAAGCATGTTTTGCTAATGGACCTAAAGGGGACTTTGAGTACTGGTTAGGACATGCCTCAGTCACTGCAGGAATGACCAGATTCAAAGATGGAGATGGCAACCACTTAAGGCCCTTCAGAGACTCAGCTCATTTGCATCCCTGCCCCAGAGTCTGTTATGGGGAAGGAACTGGAAGGTATGTGCCACCTTAAAACCATGCATCAGTGAGCAATGTGCTTCTGACTTCATGTCCTCAGTAGAAAAACACTTACTATATAGCATCTACCAGGAGCTCTAAAATGGAGCTTGCAAGCTTAGCAGTATGTCTAAGCCCTATTTCCCAAGAAAGACAAAGAATCAGGAGTTAATAAAAACAGATGTCATTTCCTCTCTGAGAAGGCTTCTAAATATTCTCCTTTGGCCATTTCGTCAAAGCATGGAGAGGAAAGGAAACAAATCTTGCAGCCACAAAGATTAAAGACTTCTAAAGATCTTCGAGCCTGACCTGGTGGGTAGAGGTGAGCAGGGAGAGCTTCACACCTTGAAGACCGACTCCCAGGCCCAGTCTCAGAGGGCTCCCTATTCAGACTGGGGAAGCTTGGAAATTAGGCTGGGGCCTAAATGGGAGACCACAGTCCCTAATAAGTTTCCAGTGTGCCAGAGTGGGAAACAGGCATGACCACTGGACTCATTTAGCCACTTTCTACATTTCTGAGATCCTACTGATCTGTCAGTGGCATGGATTCCAAAAGGTAGAGGCTAGAACTGGTCCCATCTTCATTTTAGCTGATTTAGAAGAGGCAACTGGTGGCTGTTTGCCCAGGATGGATCTTTCCTTCTCCATTTGGAATATGGAGTCCTGTGCTCTGGATAATTTCCTAGCTCTTCATTTGCACATTTTCTAGAAGAAGCTGTGATAAACTCCATCAGGCTTCATCTGGTTGCACATCCAGAGGCACCTGAGATTTAGGTATATAGGCCTTAATAGCAGGGATTTCTAGCTTTTTGTTTTTCTAAGAGCCATTAATCTAATTCCCAATCAGGTACAGATGCTCAATACTGTATATATGAATAAATATTTCTAATAAGAAAAAAGGAGATTGGGGAAGAATTATTAAAGGTGGTAGTATGTGAACTAGCCCAAAATATAAAACACTTGTGAATGTGTCACAAATACATACTAGAACTAAATGTGCTCAGCTTCTGCTATATGTGTGTTCAGGCACTATGAAAATTCATTTCAAAGTGATGGGATCAAATTCAAAGAGATGAACACAAGGCGCTTGCCAAACAATATTTTTAAAAAGAATATACACTCATGAAATGTTCTTTACCGCATAACATTTCTGTCAATGACAGACCACATATATGACAGTGGTCCCATAAGATTACAATAGAGTTGAAAAAGTCCTGTTACCTAGTGACATGGTCGCTATCATAACACAGTGAAATACCTTTTCTAAATTTAGATATGTCTAGATAACACAAATATTTACCTTTGTGTTACAATTGCCTATAGTATTCAGTCCAGTAACATGTTACATGGGTTTTTGGACTAGAAGCAATAGGCCATACCATATAGCCTAGTTGTGTAGTAGGGATACCATTTAGATTTGTGTAAGTACACTCTGTGATATTTGTATAATGATGAAATTGCCTAATGACATATTTATCAGAATGTATCCCCCTCATTAAGTGATGCATAACTATATATTGTGTCTATATTTCCACTGTCGAGAAACTTAAATTTTTGACTCTGATTCAGACAACAGAAAATAATGAGCTTCATGCCAATCTTTTCTTGTTTGCCTGTCACCCTCTGCAAAAGAGACAAACATATCTGTGACTTTGGAAACATATCGTGTGCCAGAAGTTGTTCTAATACATGTAAAGAAATTGGTTTATATGTATTAACTCAGAATTTCATTTATATCTCCAGAGAGCAATAAACAACTGATCTGGCACTCACAGAACAACTCGTTGGACCTTTGGATAGAGCTAATTACATTTTATATAGTAATTTCCAATAGGAGAAGCAACATGTAAAAAAGAAACAGATAATTACCTGTTACCTGAATAAAAATGGCCATTAATAACTTAATGAAATTCTTTTAACAAGATAAATCTATTGGCAACATTATTCATTCATCAGGAAGCAGCCAGAAATGACCCAGTTATGATAAGAGATTACCAAGAACATATCGAAGGAAGGTTCTCCTTTCAGAGCACTGTTATAAATTACCCCATTTCAGGACATAGTGAAGGATTCTACAGCAGGAATCAAGAGCTTGAGAAAATTATCATCAATAATAAAAGTATGTTGTTTGCATATCTTGATTCAATTTGTGATAATAATACTCATAATCAACTGTAATGTGTTTTCAAATGCTTCTTGGAAAGGGTTAAGTCCAATATTGTTTACTTCTCCTAGGATATAATTTAAGCAGCTGCAGAAGAACTTAATACTATTCATTGTCTTAAAGTATATAATTTCTACTAATTGTTAGATTACCATATGCATAGATTACAGCATCATAATGCCAGTGGACTTTAGGCAAAATTTCAATGCAAATTACAGTACAAAGCCATGATTATTGCATTTAAAATGACAAACACTGAAGAGAAAAAAACAGATTTTGTTTGATCAAGCAAAAGGTTCAGCTTGATCAACAGGTTTTTGTTGTTGTTGTTGTTTTTCTTTTTTTCTTTTTTTTTTTTTTATGACTGAGTCTCACTCTGTCGCCCAGGCTGGACTGCAGAGCTCAGCTCACTGCAAACCCTGCCTCCTGGGTTCAAGTGATTCTTGTACCTCAGCCTTCCAAGTAGATGGGACTTCAGGAACGTGCCACCATGTCTGGTTAATTTTTGTATTGTTAGTAGAAACAGGATTTTGCCATGTTGGCTAGGCTGGTCCCAAACTCCTGACCTCAGGTGATCCACCTGCCTCAGCCTCCCAAATTGCTGGGATTACAGACATGAGCCACCACTCCCAGCCCTTGATCAACAGTTTAAAGTAAATTTTGTTTTGTCTTATTACAAGTGTTACATAATTTTTTAACAGAAAATTTAGAAAATATAGTTCATTAACAAGAAGAAAATCATCTGTAAGAACACTTTCAAAAAAGTCGTTGTTGCAGATTTTTAAATTTTCTTCCATGCTTTTGAAAATGTATAAACATAAGCACATACATAATTTACTTTTACAAAGAAGGGATCATAATATACATTCTATTTTTAATCATCTATATATATTTTGTAACTACAATCTCCTATCTTATTATCATATTTTATAATGCATAATTATTCATGTTTATCATAAATTATGTAATCAATCCCATATTATTGAACATTAATTTTGCTCCCATTGTTTTCTTTGTAATTGTGAAGATTAATCTTATATGTTAACTTGACTAGGTTAAGGGATACACAGATAGCAGGTAAAATACCATTTCCAAGTGTGTATGTGAAGGTGTTCTCAGACTAAACTGAGGGTCGGGCTTCTGTTTCTCATGGCCCAGTAATGAGATGCAGATGAACTGGGGAGGAAAAGAGTTTTTATTTCCACAACTGCTTACTGGGAGAAGGCCTGGGAATTATTACCAGACCAACTCAAAATTACAAAGTTTTTCAGAGCTTATATACCTTCTAAGTTATATGTCTATATGTAAGTACGCATTCATCTAAAGACATAAGTGATTAACTTATTTTAACCTATAACTAAGGTCTTAGACCTGAAGACTTTCCTCTGGAGCCTCAGTAAATTCACTTAATCTAAATGGGTCCAGGTGCTGGGGTGATTACCCTTATCTTGCCTCCTGCCAAACCATGGAGGTTTGAGGAGTTCCTTCAGAACTCCAATAAACTTGTTTGTGGAGGCCTGGGGAATTTCTTCAGACCCACAATAAAAGTTCTGTTAAAAATTCCTTCATTGTTTTGTCATGCTTTAAGGCCCAGGAAAGGCCTAGGCAAAACTCTTGGTGGGCTTTTGTTACATCCCAGCCTTTGTAGAAGGGCACTGGCTTTTAATATTTAACTTAACCACTCAGTCAGTAGTGACACTGTTTTTATGCAGGCCTGTGTTGGTGAGAACTGGCCTGCCACGAAGGTGTTTCCAGAAATAATTAGCATTTGAATAGGAAGACTGAGAAAAGAAGACCATTTTCCCCAATGTGGTTGGGCATCCTTCAAACCATTGAGGGACAAAATAGAACAAAAAGGCAGATGAGGAGTGAATTATATTTCTCTCTCTCTCTCAACCCTGTGCAGGAACACCTGTCTTTTGCTGCCCTTGGACACTGGTGCTTCTGGTTCTCCAGTCTTTGTACTCAGACTGAACTGCACTATAAGATTTGTGGTTCTCCAGCTTGCGAATGGCCTATCATGGGACTTCTTGGTGTCCAAAATTGTGTAAGCTAATTTTTATAATAAATGCCTTCTATATCTCTCTATATACTACCAATTCTGTTTCTCTGAAGCACCCCTAATACAGCAACTGTAAGCAGTGCTATGATAAAGGTTCTTGACACAGTGTCTAATAATGTGTATAGTTTCTTGGAATACATTTTTGCAATTTATTGTTACCTGATGAAATAAGCAAGACTTCAAAATCAAATTGCTGGAGGGAGGTAGAGCAAGACTTCTGAATAAACCCTCCAGTGACTGTCCCTGTCATAGGAACACCAAATTGAACAATTATCCACGCTGAAAAAAAAAGCATAAGAACCAGAAATCAGGTGAGTGATCACAGTACCTGGTTTCAACATCATATTAAGGAAAGAGGCACTGAAGGCAGTAGGAAAGACAGTCTTGAAGCACCTGTAGCACCCCCTGAGTTCCCAGGCAGCAGCCCTATGGTGTGGAGTGGAGAAAGAATCTGTGTGCTTTGGGAGGACGAGAGCAGTAATTGCGGGACTTTGCATTGGGACTCAGTGCTGCCTTGTCAGGGGAAAGCAACACAGGGCAGAACTCAGCCAGTGCCCATGGAGGGAGCATTTAGACCAGTCCTAGCCAGAAGGAAATTATTGGTAGAAGTCAAGGTTCTGGTAAGTATTGCCACAGTGGGTTAAAGTGCTCTGGAGTTTATTGGATACTAAATTTTATACTAGTTCAGCCACAGTAGAATAGGGCACCAGGCAAGTCCTGAGGCCCCCATTTCAAGCTCTATCTTCCAGGTGACATTTCTAGACACACCCTGAGCAAGAAGGGAACTGCTGTCTTAAAGGGAAGGACCCAATCCTGGATTCATCACCTACTAACTTAAGAGCCCTTGGGCCCTGAATATTCAGCACTGGCAGCCAGGCAGTACTTGCTGCAACCTTGGGTGAGACTCAGAACCATGCTGCCTTTAGGAGTAACCCAGCATATTCCTAGCTATGGTGGCTCTGGAGAGATAACTCTATCGGCTTGAGGAAAGGAGAGGGAAGATTAAAGGCACTTTGTCTTGCAGCTTGGGTACCAGCTTAGTCACAGGTTTGTCACCAAGCAGGCTCCAGGGGTTCCCAATTCCAGGCCTTGGACAGCATTTCTGGACCTGCCCTGGGCCAGAGGGGGCCCATTGTCCTGAAAGGAGAGACTCAGGACTGGCAGCATTCACCATGAGTTGACTGAAGAGACATTGGGCATTGCATGAACATTGGTGGTAGCCAGGCAGTACTTGCCACAGGCCTGAGGTGATGGTGGAAATCTAGAAAGACACCTCTGTTTGAGGAAAGGGGAGGGTAGAGTGGGATGGTCTTTGCTTGTAGCATGAGTGCCAACTCAGCCACAGTAGAATAGAGTGGCAGGTAGATCCCTAAGTTTCCTGACTAGGCCGTGGCTCCCAGATGGTACTTCTGAACATGCCTGGGCCAGCAGGAACCCAGTAGCTGAAGGGAAGAATAAAAGCATGGCTAGATTTGCTACTTGTTGACTGTAGATCCCTTGGGTCTTCATGAGTGAACATAGGCAGTAGCCAGGCAGTGGTCACTGCAGGTCTTGGGTGAAACCCAGTGCTATGCTGGCTTTGGGTCTGGGTCTGACCCCGTACAGTCTCAGTGGTGGTGACTACAGGAGTGCTTGTGTCACCCTTTTCTCAGCTCAGGCAGTTCAGCACAGACAGTCTCTATTTGGGAGAATGCAAAGGAAAAGAATGAAAGTCTCTGCCTGGTAATCCAGGGAATTCTTCTGGAACTTACCTAAGACCACTAAGACAGTACCTCTGTAAGTCTGCAAATGTCACAGTGTTTCTGGGCTTAGTGTGCCCCCTAAGGCAGATATGGCTGCAGCGACAACAGACTTATATCACCACACTATAGATCCTTTGAATAATTGGAAAACCTTTCCAAGAAGGAGAGAAACAAAAAGGCAAGACTGTGAAGATTAAATAAATACCTAACTCACAGGTACTCAGGCGAGGATGAACGTCTACAATACCTAACTCACAGGTACTCAGGCGAGGATGAACGTCTACAATACCTAACTCACAGGTACTCAGGCGAGGATGAACGTCTACAATACCTAACTCACAGGTACTCAGGCGAGGATGAACGTCTACAATACCTAACTCACAGGAACTCAGGCGAGGATGAACGTCTACAATACCTAACTCACAGGTACTCAGGCGAGGATGAACGTCTACAATACCTAACTCACAGATACTCAGGCGAGGATGAACGTCTACAAACTTCAAGATAATCCAGAAAAACATGACCATATCAAATGAATTAAATGAGGCACTAGTGACTAATCCCAGAGAGACAGAGATATATGACCTTTCAGATAGAGAATTCAAAATAGCTGTTTGAGGGAGCTCGAGAAAATCCATGATACCATAAAGAAAGAATTCAGAATCCTATCAGATTAATTTAACAAAGAGATAGAAATTATCAAAAACAATCAAGTAGGAATTCTGGGGCTGAAAAATGCAATTAAAATACTGGAGAATGCATCAGAATCTCTTAACAGCAGAATTAATCAAGCAGAAGAAAGAATTAGTTAGCTTCAAGGCAGGCTATTTAAAAATACAGAGTCAGAGATGACTAAATACTGAAAACAAAAAAGAACAATGCACACATAGAAAATAGCCTCAAAAAGACAAATCTGTTATTGGTCTTAGAGAGAAAGTAGAGAGAGAGAAAATGGAGTATAAAGTTTACTAAAAGAGATAATAACAGAGAATGTTCTAAACCCAGAGAAAGATGTCAATATTCAGGTATAAGAAAGTTATATAACAAAGTAGATTTAACTTGAAGAAGACTACCTCAAGACATTTTATAACCAAACTCCCAAAGGTCAAAGATAAAAAAGGATTCCAAAAGCAGCAAGAAAAAAAGAAACAAATAACATACAATACATCTGAGAGTAGACTTCTTCATATAAATTTTACAGGCCAGCAGAGAATGGCATGAAGTATTTAAAGTGCTGAAGGAAAATTTTTTATCCTGGAATAGTAATATTCCATGAGAAAATTCTTCAAAGTTGAAGGAAAAATAAAGACTTTTCCAGAAAAACAAAAGCTGAGGGATTTCACTAACACCAGACTTATCCTACAAGAGATGGTAAAGAAAGCTCTTCAACATGAAATAAAAGAATGTTAATAAGCCATAAGAAATTATCTGAAAGTACAAAACTCACTGGCAATAGTAAGTATGGAGAAAAACAGAGAATAATGTAACACTGTAATTGTAGTGTGTAAACTTCTCAAATCTTGAGTAGAAAGCCTAAAAAGTGAACTTATCAAAAACAATAACTACAACTTTTCAAGACATAGACAGTATATTAAGATATAAGTAGATACGACAAAAAGTTAAAAATTAGAGGATGACGTTAAAGTGTAAAGTTTTTATTAATTTTCTCTTTGCATGTTTGGTTGCTTATGCAATCGGTGTTAAGCTGTCATCAGTTTAAAATAAAGGATTATAAGATACCATTTGCAAGCATCATGGTTACTATAAATTAAAAAGCATAACACAGATACACAAAAAAGCAAGAAATTAAAACATATTACCTGAGAAAATTACCTCCACTAAAAGGAAGACAGGAAAGAAAGAAGGAAGAAAAGACTGAAAAAACAACAAAAAACAAATTAAAAATTACAGGAGTAAGTCCTGACTCATCAATGCATTGAGTGTAAATGAACTAAACCCTTGAATCAAAAGACATACAATGGTTGAATGAAGAAAAACATGACCCAATGATCTGTTGCCTACAAGAAACCCTTTACCTGTAAAGACACACATAGACTGAAAATAAAGGGATGGAAAAAGATACTCCATGCAAATGGAAAGAAAAAAAAAAAAAAGGCAGGAGGAGCTATGCTTATATCAAACAAAATAGATTTTAAGACAAGAACTATTAAAAAGACACAAGAAGGTCATTATATAAACAAAGGAAGCAATTCAGCAAGAAGATATAACTATTGTAAATATGTATGCACCCAACACTGGAGCACCCAGATATGTAAAGCAAATATTATTAGACCAAAAAAGAGAGAGTGAGAGACTCCAATTCAGTCTTAACTGGAGACTTCAATACTCCACTTTCAGTATTGTACATATCATCCAGACAGAAATTCAATAAACAATGGACTTAATATGCACTATAGTCTTAATGAACCTAACAGATACTTACAGAACATTTCAATCAATGGTTGGAGAACACATATCCTTCTTCTCAGCACATGGATTATTCATAAGGGTAGAACATGTGCCATGTCAAGGTCACAAAACAAGTCTTAAAACATTTAAAAAAATAAAAATTATATCAAGTATCTTCTCTGACCACAAAGAAGAAAAACTAGAAATCAATAAAAAAAGGAATTTTGGAAAATATACAAACACATGGAAATAAACAATATGCTTCTGAATGACCAGTGGATCAATAAATAAATTAAGAAGGAAATTAAATTTTTTTCAAACAAATGAAAATGGAAACACAACATTCTAAAACCTATGAGATGCAGCAAAAGCAGTAATAAAAGGTATTATTATAGTAATAAGTGCTTACATCAAATAGAAAAACTTCAAATAAACAACCAAATGATGCCTCTTAAAAAACTAGACAAGCAAGAACAAATCAAACTCAAAGTTAGAAGAAAATAATAATAAATATCAGAGCAGAAATAAATGAAATTGAAATGAATAAAGAAAACCAAAATCAACAAAGTGCTGTTTTTTTTTTAAAGAAAGCATAAACAAATCCACAAACCTTTAGCCAGACTAAGAAAAGGAGAGAAGAAACAAATAAAACAATCAGAGATGAAAAAGGAGACATTACAATTAATGTCACAGAAATTCAAAGAATCATTAGAGGCTACTATGATAAACTGTATACCAATAAATTTGATAATTGAGAGAAATCAATAAAATCCTAGACATATACAACCTACCAAGAGTTAACCACAAAGAAATCCAAAATATGAACAGACCAATAACAACAAATAACAGACCTGACAGCTAATGAGATCAAAACTGTAATAAAATATCTCTCAGCAAAGAAAAGCCCAGCACCCAATTTTGCTTCACTGCTACATTTTACCTATCACTTAAAGAAGAACTAATATCAATCCTACACAAACTGTTCTGAAAAATAGAGGAAGGAATACTTCCAAACTCATTCTATAATACGAGGCCATTATTGCCCTAATACTAAAACCAAGGAGATAAAGATACATCGAACAAAGGAAAACCACAGGACAATACCTCTGATAAACATTGATGCAAAAGTCCTCAAAAAAAATTAGCAAACTGAATTCAACAACACATTAAAAGATAATTCAATGTGACCAAGAGGGATTTATCCCAGAGATGCAAGAATGGTTCAACATATGCAAATCAATCAATGTGATACATCCTATCAATAGAATAAAGGACAAAACCATATGATCATTTCAAGTGAGGCCATAAAAGTGTTAGACAAAATTCAACATCCCTCTATGATAAAAACCCTAAAAAATCTGGGTATAGAATAAATATACCTTAATATAATAAAAGCCATATATGACAGACCCAAAGGTAGTATACCAAATGGGGAAAAAGTGAAAGCCTTTCTTGTGAGATTTGGAACAAGACAAGGATGCCCATTTTCACCACTGTTATTTGACATAGTACTTGAAGTCCTAGGTGGAGCACTCAGACAAGAAAAAGAAATAAATGGTATCCAAATCAAAAAGGAAAAGTCAAATTATCCATGATGCAGATGATATAATCTTGTATTTGGAAAAATCTAAAGACTCCACCAAAAAACTATTAGAACTGATAAACAAATTAAGTAAGGTTGTAGGATACAAAATAATATACAATACTCAGTAGCATTTCTATTGCCAAAAGTTAACAATTTGAAGAAGAAATAAAAAAGTAATCCCATTTACAATAGGTGCAAATAAAATAAAACACCTAGGGGTAAACTTAGCCAAAGAAGTGAAAGATCTCTAAAATGAAAACTAAAAAACATTATGCAAAAAAATTGAAAAGAACACAAAAAGGAAAGATATTCCATGTTCATGGATTGGAAGAATCAATATTGTTAAAATGTCTATACTACCCAATGAAATTTACAAGTCCAGTATAATCCCTATCAAAATACCAAGGACATTCTTCACAGAAATAGGAAAAAATCCTAAACTTTATGTGACATTACAAGAGAACCAGAATAACAAGAGTGAAGGTATCACATTATCTGACTTCAAATTGTACTACAGAGATAGAATAACCAAAAGAGCATGGTACTGGCATAAAAATAAATAAATAAATAAAATTAAAAAAAAAAAAAAAAGACACACAAGTCAGTGAAACAGAACAGAGAGTCCAGAAACAAATCCATACATCTATAGTCAACTCATTTCCAACAAAGGTGCCAAACACACATTGGGAAAAGAACCGTCTCTTCAATAAATAGTGCTGGGGAAACTTGATATTAATATGCAGAAGAATAAAACTAGACTGCTATTGCCCACTCTATACAAAAATCAAGTTAAAATGGATTAAAGACTTAAATCTAAGACACAAAACTATGAAACTACTAAAAGAAAACTTTGGAGAAACTCTCTAGAACATTGGAGAGTCCTGAAGCATGGGCAATCAATGCATAAACAGACAGGTGGGATCACATCAAGTTAAAAACTTCTGCCCAATGGTAACAATCAACATAGTGAAGACACAATCCACAGAATGGGAGAAAATATTTGTGAACTATCCATCTGACAAAGGATTAATAACCAGAATATGTAAGCTACTCAATCAAGTCTATAAGACAAAAATCTAATAATCTGATAATGAATGGGTAAAAGATCTAAACAGACATTTCTCAAAAGAAGACACACAAATGACAAAACGATATATGAAAAGATGCTCAACATCATTCATTATCAAATAAATACAAAGAAAAAGTACAATGAGATATCATCTCATCCTAGTTAAAATGGCATTTACCCAAAAGGCAGGCAATGATCAATGCTGGTAAGGATGTGGAGAAAAGGGAACTTTCATACATAAGTGGTGGGAATGTAAATTAGTAGAAACACTATGGAAAGCACAGTTTGGAGGTTTTTCAGAAAACTAAAAGTAGAACTGCCATATGATTCAGCAATTCAACTGCTGAGTATATACCCCAAATAAAGTAAATCAGTATATTGAAGAGATATCTGCACCCTCATGTTTATTGCAGCACTATTCACAATAGCCAAGATTTGAAAGCAACTTGAGTGTGCGCCAACAGATGAATGAATAAAGAAAATGTGGTACGCATAGACAACAGAGTACTATTCAGCTGTAAAAAAGAATGAGATCTCGTCATTTGCAGCAACGTGGATGGGACTATAAGCCAGCTACAGAAAGATAAATATTAAATGTTTGCACTTATTTGTGGCAACAAAGACAATTGAAATAATGAAATTCATGGAGATAGAGAGTAAAATGATGTTTACCAGAGGCTGAGAAGGGTATTGTGATGTGGGAGTGGGGATGTAATGAGTACAAAATATAGTTGGAGAGAATGAATAACACCTAGTATTTGATAGCACAACAGGGTGACTATGGTCAACAATAATTTATTATACACTTAAAAATAACAAAAAGAGTGTAATTGAATTGTTTGTAATACAGAAAAAGGATACAGACTTGGCATAATGGATACCCCATTTACCCTGCTGTGATTATTATGCATTGCATGTCTATCAAAACACCTCAGGTTCCCTATAAATATATGTACCTATTATGTGCCCATAAAATGAGAATAAAGTTTTAATAAATAAAAACAAAATCAAATTGTCCACCACAAAAACTGATTTAAATCCTGAACTATAATTTAGATAATCAAAGAATGGTAATAGATATTTCACAGGAAAGTATATAAAATGTTCAACAAACATGCAAATATGCTTATCTCATTAGTAGTCAAAATAGGCAAAAAAAAAAAAAAAAAAAACACAAAATACCACTTCACATGCTTTTTAGGATAAATGTTTACAGAGAAAATATTTTTAAGTTCAATGATATTCCATGTTGTTGAAGAGAACAGATAGTTTTATCCACTTCTCAGGAAAGCACAAGTCAATGCATCCATTTTGGAGGTCATAAGGCATATCCCAAATGGAAAATATGAATATCTTAGAACCCAGTAATTCCACTTCTTTATCCTACAAAAATAGTCACACATGTCCACCCTGGGTCATGTGCCCACCTCTATACTGGATAGACCAGATACAGGGATTGAGAATCCCACCAGGACATCATTGTGTGGGTGACTAGCAATTCTCCAATGGAAGGAAAACTCGAAGGACCATCAACATGTGTCTACTCTAAAAGCCAAATAAATTGTTATTTTTCTGTATTGTAAAATTAATTATAAATCACTTTATTTGGGTAATTAACATAAAATCTCAAATTCCTCAGAAAGCTGTAATTTGTCAATGTTGACTTGACATATCTAGCTGCTATCAAGCCAAGAAATATAGTCAGGGGCCCTTTGTACAATTTTGGAGTAGAAATACATCTTTAGCACTTTCCAACTCTACTTTTAGTCCCCTTTTTCTCCTACTAGCAAATCTATGTTCTAGAGTGAAGACCCATTAGGTACAATCCTGAGTCACATTTTCTGGTGGGAATAAATATCTGTTAAGGAAGGAATTAGTTGGAAATTAAGGTGTTAGCACCTTAGTTTGCAAGTTGGCTGCAGATTAGAATCACCTGAAGAACTTCAAACTAATTCAAACCATATCTGTGACTTGGCACCTTCTGTGACTGTGGTACCTGGGGTTTTAGTGAGTTCCTTAGGTATTTTTAAGCAGTAAGGAGTAGAAACCACTGTCTCAATGTCTACCTTGGAAACACCATGGTCCTAAGGAATGACATAGGTGCTGGTTTGCAACAAAAGGCTGCTCTGGTCTCTAAAGGCCCTTGTGTCTCTACCTTGAGCCACAGGTCTTAGGGCTCACTGGGATGGCTTACTCTGGTCATTTGAGATAGTTGCATTTCTTTCTTTCTTTTCTTTCTTTTCTTTTCTTTTCATTTTCTTTCTTTTCTTTCTTTTTCTTTTCTTTTCTTTTCTTATCTTTTCTTTTCTTTTCTTATCTTTTCTTTTCTTTTTAGGTGGAGTTTCACTCTTGTTGCCCAGGCTAAAATGCAATGGTGTGATCTTGGCTCACTGAAACCTCTGCCTCCCAGGTTCAAGTGATTCCCCTGTCTCAGCCTTCCAAGTAGCTGGGATTATAGGCACCCGCCATCACACCCAGCTAATTTTTGTATTTTTAGTAGAGATGGGGTTTTACCATGTTTGCAAGGCTGGTCTCAAACTCCTGACCTCAGGTGATCCAACTGCCTCAGCCTCCCAAAGTGCTGGGATTACAGGCATGAGCCACCATGCCCAGCCGAGATAGTTGCATTTCTAATCTGGTAGCTTTTTTAGATGAGATGTATGGAAAGCAGGGCATCCATGTTTTCAGCATCCCTAAATGCTAACAATTATGTTATATCACAGATTGGGGAAAGAAAACTAACACTACTACAATGAATATATACATCCATTGTAAGACATTTCAGAAAAATTGAAATGTTATAAGATTGTGTCTTACGATATAGTAATTTTTTATTATCAAGGAGTTAAGTTCGCAGAGAGTAGAGCTCAGATGATTGACAGAAAATAGTTTTGTAACTGGCACTTGAAAAAGAAATAAAAAGTAAGACAAATATGAATGTTTTTAGTGCATTCCTGAGGTACATATCCAGCTATGTGGCCTTCACACATTCTGCTTGTGCTTTCTGTGGTGAGAAATTATGTAGAGTGTAGGAGATTGGTAAGGGTGGTGGGAGAAGCTATAAGAAAAGATGCAAACCTTCTTGAAAGGTCAGAAGGTCTTGCAAATGCTTCAGGAGAGAATAAAGCTGAAGGCAGCTAATTCTCTTATCCTGAGGCTAAGGGCACGGACTAGGTAACAAGGGAATGTAAAGAAATCTATCAAGATAAGTTTATTTACTTATGTCATTTGGAGACTGACCTTTGATCATCTGTGTGCAAGACTGCTCCATGCAAGGGGGTATGAAAATGTCAATTACCCACAGATTGTGTTGGCTCCAAACCTTTGACATTATACCAGTACTGAATAAATACAAGCAGCCCCAGCTTATCAGGACTGCTAAATCTCTTCAGCCCCTAGTGCCGGCAGTCCCCTAGCCGGCTCTTTCACCGGATACTTGTGTCTGAGTACCCCTTTCATCCGTTGCTCATCCGGGGTCTGTGGGACCAACCTGGCAGTAGAGTGGAGGAAGTAAGATGTAACCCTGATAGTTACAATGCTTTTCCCCTATGTTTCTGATTTAAGAGTGTTAATATAAGGTTAAGATAAGATTAACCAAGGCTCTTCCTACAGAAGTATCTAAGGAGGCCATAACTACTTAAAGGTAAATGTCATTGTTCTAAAACATAAAGTTAGCAATAGCCTTTGTAGTCACAGCTACCACAGAGGTAAGAGTTACCAACCCAGAATAGAATCCACTGGCTTCCAATCAATGCTCCCCTTTCTGAGAGGCATCATAACTGTTTGACCACAAGGAACACAAATATCTCAGGGAGAGCCTTTGGTTGGCAGGTAAGTTTTAATAATTATCTTAAGTTTTATAACTTTTAGTTCCTCTTAATGAATGAAGGAGTGATCTGAAGGAAACTTGTGACCTGAAATCAGATTGTGCTTTATCTTTTGGTGATTAAAAAAAGGAAATCTTAATAATCCTTTGAAAGTGAAAGTGATAATCCTTGAATATTTCTGTAGAATATCTAACTCTTTCTAAATTATGGTAGGCCAATCAAATGTGTGAGAAAGAAGGGAGATTCTCCAGATGCAAGAAGACATATCACCCAGCTTAGGAGAAATGGAAGTAGCCAAAAGTAGGCAGGAAAGGGAAGGGAAGGTTGCTGTTCAAGGAGGGACATGAGATGAGGTGGTAGTTGGAAGTTGGACATGGGTATCCAAAGAAACACCAGTGCTTAGGCCACATTTAGAACTGTTGAACATTCATCCAGAAAGAAAAAAATTGGGAAATATTTTAGAATACATCCTGCACTCGGGAGTCCTGAAACCGATTTGGGAGAATTATAGTAACTGGACCTCTTTGTAGACTTGCCACACCTCTTCCCCATGCCTTCATGTCTCTGGTTTTCCAATCTTTTCCCTCCAAGGCCCCCAACCACCCAGACAATTCATTCAACTTTGCCCATAAGCTCATATATATTTTTACCTTGGGACATTTCTCCTTGTATACCATTGGGTCCCAGAAAATTATATGCCAAAGTATGGTAATTTAGCATGCTTAGTACTTTGAACTAAAAGAGATTGGAAGGCCTTAGAAGCAGCTTCAGAAGCAGCATCATGAGTAAGTTATCTCTGATCTTCTGTCCTGTTTTCTTTTTTCTTTGTTTTTATTTTGTTGTTGTTGTTGTTGTTTGCCCTTCTTTCTGTCCTGAGGTAAGTCATTAAAATAGAATTCCTCTTCCCCAAGGTGGGTCATAGAAACTAGAACTCCTCTCCTCCAAAGCAAGCCATAAAACCCAGAAATATTACTCTAACCTTTCCCTGCTTTTCTGTCTTAGACCTGGTCATAAAGAAATTCTCTGACCTACCTTGTCTGATAGTAGGTTGTAAGACTCTCAGTCCAGAAGGGTCCTGCCACATACCTGGGAGGAAGGACTGCTACACAGAGAGGCCAAGAAGAATTGGAACAAACAGGTCTTTCTGTTCAGATTTCCCCATCAGTCTATTACCATCATACCCTTTTGTCCAATTCCATTTCTACATGGCTGTCTATTCTTCATTGAACCTGAGCATAAAAATGGAGTTTTCGGGGAAAGGATTCCCTATTTAATAAATGGTGCTGGGAAAATTGGCTAGCCAGAAGTAGAAAGCTGAAACTGGATCCTTTCCTTACTCCTTATATGAAAATTAATTCAAGATGGATTAGAGACTTAAATGTTAGACCTAATACCATAAAAACCCTAGAAGAAAACCTAGGTAATACCATTCAGGACATAGGCATGGGCAAGGACTTCATGTCTAAAACACCAAAAGCAACTGGCAACAAAAGCCAAAATTGACAAACGGGATCTAATTAAACTAAAGAGCTTCTGCACAGCAAAAGAAACTACCATCAGAGTGAACAGGCAACCTACAGAATGGGAGAACATTTTGGCAATCTACTCATCTGACAAAGGGCTAATATCCAGAACCTACAAAGAACTCAAACAAATTTACAAGAAAAAAACAAACAACCCCATCAAAAAGTGGGCAAAGGATATGAACAGACATTTCTCAAAGGAAGACATTCATACAGCCAACAGACACATGAAAAAATGCTCATCACCACTCGCCATCAGAGAAATGCAAATCAAAACCACAATGAGATACCATCTCACACCAGTTAGAATGGCAATCATTAAAAAGTCAGGAAACAACAGGTGCTGGAGAGGATGTGGAGAAATAGGAACACTTTTACACTGTTGGTGGGATTGTAAACTAGTTCAACCATTATGGAAAACAGTATGGCAATTCCTCAGTGATCTAGAAGTAGTGTACCATATGACCCAGCCATCCCACTACTGGATATATACCCAAAGGATTATAAATCATGCTGCTATAAAGACACATGCACACGTATGCTTATTGCGGCACTATTCACAATAACAAAGACTTGGAATCAACCCAAATGTCCATCTGTGACAGACTGGATTAAGAAAATGTGGCACATATACACCATGGAATATTATGCAGCCATAAAAAAAGATGAGTTTGCGTCCTTTGTAGGGACATGGATGCAGCTGGAAACCATCATTCTTAGCAAACTATCACAAGAAGAGAAAACCAAACACCGCATGTTCTCACTCATAGGTGGGAACTGAACAATGAGATCACTTGGACTCCAGAAGGGGAACATCACACACCGGGGCCTATCATGGGGGAGGGGGAGGGAGGAGGGATTGCATTGGGAGTTATACCTGATGTAAATGACGAGTTGATGGGTGCTGACGAGTTGATGGGTGCAGCACACCAACATGGCACAAGTATACATATGTAACAAACCTGCACGTTGTGCACATGTACCCTAGAACTTAAAGTATAATAAAAAAAAAAAAAAAAAAATGGAGTTTTCCCTGAATGTTTAGGTCTTCATTTCTAAATGTTCCCATGTCATGTAAAACCTAGATTAAATGCATTTGTTATGCTTTTCTCTTGTTAACCTGTCTTGTTATAGGAGTGTGGGCCATGACTCTTATGATATGTGAGTAAAGGTATCTTACTTTTCTGCCCCTAAAAGAAAAGTGAATGAACAGTGGTTTGTAAGATTTTCCCTCACCACCATCTTTTAAGGCCACAGTTGAGTGTGACTGTGATTCATCTGATCGTTCCCTTTTGGTTTACATCCACATAGAAAGACTATGTATCCATAAACCAAAATGGGTGTTTTTCTTCTTTCTGTAGCTGAATATATGGGGAAATTCCCTCATACAGATACAGCTGTGAACCATGGTAGAGAGCTAGTGCAAAAATGATGGGTAACATAGCTGTCTGAACCACTTGCTGAAGTAGTTACTTATGTCATCTGATATTACTCTGGTTTGATTTTTGATGTACCTTTTCCATGTCACAATAGTTTGCTGCTGAACCCACCTAACTTTATAACATAGTGGCTTCCCTAGAATCCAAGTCATGATATGCAGTTGCTGCTGCATGGCCACTTGATGTCCCATAGTCGAGTGTTTCATCTCTACCATGGCCTAGTAGCACACCAAGAAGTATTTTTCAAAAGGCTTGTAACTCTCAGCTGCAAATGACATTGCCTTAGTCCTCAAATTCAAGATTTGGCATTGTGATTCTCCCATCATGATTTTTTATAAACTTCATCCTGAAATTTTTTCACCACTGACACCAATGAAAGAAAAGAAAGTAGGAGCAGGATTAGCAAAGAGAGTATATCAGGCAATAATGTTCTATAAAATCCTGATGGGGAGCTTCAGAGAAAATATTGCCCATTAGTGGACCCCCACACTGGGCAGAAATGACTGTGTTCTTAGTGTTCCTATCAAGCTCAGACATTGTCCAGAGGCTTCCCCAGAAGAATGTAACCTGAGTTAGAAAGCTGAGGGCATCCTGAAATCTGTAATAGTTGAAGGCCGTAAGCTAGTTGTACTCCCAAAAACTGAATGGACGATTCTTTCTGAAGGGGAGATTCATGTGATGCACCTTGATGACTGCCACAGAAACGCTTTCAATTTTTTTACATTAAATGGTGTGCTATATATAAATTCTGACTCTTTTTATTTAACATTACTTCCATGACTTCTTCTGAGATAGCATTGCATTGTATAGTCACTTGATATTTTATTTATCCATTTCCCTATTGATAGTATCTAGATTGCCTCCATTTCTTGTTACCAAAAACAACAATATAGTGAATATCTTTGTGTCTCCTTGTGTGAGAATTTCTCTGGGGTACATACCTAGAAGTATTAGACCATGAACTATCCACTTACTCAGTTTCACTAAATACCACATATTGGTTCAGGAGATGGTTATTAAACCAGTATTTTAAAATATGTATTTTGGGATTATTTATAATTTGATTATTAAAATAGCCTGGATTGTCTTTGGGTTTCTAATGGCTCTTAATTCTTTTTGTCTTTGTACTCCAAAACCTGTAAGGAGAAATTACTTCCCATGTAGTGCAAACCAAAATCCCAATCCCATTTTGACCCTGTTCAACCTAAATTAAGTCACTTGAACAAATAACCATGGCCAAGGTGATAAAATACTTGATTTGCTTAGGTGAGGTCACATTCTTAACTAAAGTTGAGGGTGGTGGAGAAGCGGTTCCCCTCCAAGGAATCAGGATGTACTTATAGAAGAAAGGAAAATGGATGTCATGTGTCAAAACTATAGGTGTCGGGAGGGCGGAGCAAGATGGCCGAATAGGAACAGCTCCAGTCTCCAACTCCCAGCGCGAGCGACACAGAAGACCAGTGATTTCTGCATTTTCAACTGAGGTACTGGGGTCATCTCACTAGGGAGTGCCGGACAATCAGTGCTGGTCAGCTGCTGCAGCCTGACCAGCGAGAGCTGAAGCAGGGCGAGGCATCACCTCACCTGGAAGCGCAAGGGGGAAGGGGATCCGTTTTCCTAGCCAGGGAACTGAGACACACAACACCTGGAAAATCGGGTAACTCCCACCCCAATACTGCGCTGTAAGCATACAGGCACACCAGAATATATCCCACACCTGGCCGGGAGGGTCCCACGCCCACGAAGCCTCCCTCACTGCTAACACAGCAGTCTGCCGCGATCTATCCGCAAGGCAGCAGCGAGGCTGGGGGAGGGGCGCCCGCCATTCCTGAGGCTTAAGTAGGTAAACAAAGCCTCTGGGAAGCTCAAACTGGGTGGAGCTCACAGCAGCTCAAGGAAGCCTGCCTGTCTCTGTAGTCTCCACCTCTGGGGACAGCGCACAGCTGAAGACCAACAGGGGAAGTAGTGGAAGCCGGTGCAGACGCGAACGACTCTGTCTGACAGCTTTGGGGAGAGCCGTGGATCTCCCAACGCAGAGGTTGAGATCTGAGAACGGACAGACTGCCTGCTCAGGTGTGTCCCAGACCCCTGAGTAGCCTAGCTGGGAGAAATCCCCCACTAGGGGCAGTCTGACACCCCACACCTCACAGGGTGGAGTACAGCCCTGAGAGGAAACTTCCAAAGGAAGAATCAGACAGGTACACTCGCTGTTCAGCAATATTCTATCTTCGGCAACCTCTGCTGCTGATACCCAGGCAAACAGGGTCTGGAGTGGACCTCAAGCAATCTCCAACAGACCAACAGACAGTCCTTCTGACTGTCAGAAGGAAAACTATCAAACAGGAAGGACACCTATACCAAAACCCCATCAGTACGTCACCACCATCAAAGACCAGAGACAGATAAAACCACAAAGATGGGGAAGAAGCAGGGCAGAAAAGCTGGAAATTCAAAAAATAAGAGCGCATCTCCCCCTGCAAAGGAGCGCAGCCCATCGCCAGCAACGGATCAAAGCTGGTCAGAGAATGACTTGGACGAGAGGACAGAAGAAGGCTTCAGTCCATCAAACTTATCAGAGCTAAAGGAGGAATTACGTACCCAGCGCAAAGAAACTAAAAATCTTGAAAAAAGAGTGGAAGAATTGACAGCTAGACTAATTAATGCAGAGAAGATCATAAACGAAATGACAGAGATGAAAACCATGACACGAGAAATACGTGACAAATGCACAAGCTTCAGTAACCGACTCGATCAACTGGAAGAAAGAGTATCAGCGATTGAAGATCAAATGAATGAAATGAAGCGAGAAGAGAAACCAAAAGAAAAAAGAAGAAAAAGAAATGAGCAAAGCCTGCAAGAAGTATGGGATTACGTAAAAAGACCAAATCTACGCCTGATTGGGGTGCCTGAAAGTGAGGGGGAAAATGGAACCAAGTTGGAAAACACTCTTCAGGAAATCATCCAGGAGAACTTCCCCAACCTAGTAGGGCAGGCCAACATTCAAATTCAGGAAATACAGAGAACAGCCACAAAGATACTCCTCCAGAAGAGCAACTCCAAGACACATAATTGCCAGATTCACCAAAGTTGAAATGAAGGAAAAAATCTTAAGGGCAGCCAGAGAGAAAGGTCGGGTTACCCACAAAGGGAAGCCCATCAGACTAACAGCAGATCTCTCGGCAGAAACTCTACAAGCCAGAAGAGAGTGGGGGCCAATATTCAACGTTCTTAAAGAAAAGAATTTTAAACCCAGAATTTCATATCCAGCCAAACTAAGTTTCATAAGTGAAGGAGAAATAAAATCCTTTACAGATAAGCAAATGCTTAGAGATTTTGTCACCACCAGGCCTGCCTTACAAGAGACCCTGAAGGAAGCCCTAAACATGGAAAGGAACAACCGGTACCAGCCATTGCAAAAACATGCCAAAATGTAAAGACCATCGAGGCTAGGAAGAAACTGCATCAACTAACGAGCAAAATAACCAGTTAATATCATAATGGCAGGATCAAGTTCACACATAACAATATTAACCTTAAATGTTAATGGACTAAATGCTCCAATTAAAAGACACAGACTGGCAAACTGGATAAAGAGTCAAGACCCATCAGTCTGCTGTATTCAGGAGACCCATCTCACATGCAGAGACATACATAGGCTCAAAATAAAGGGATGGAGGAAGATCTACCAAGCAAATGGAGAACAAAAAAAAGCAGGGGTTGCAATCCTTGTCTCTGATAAAACAGACTTTAAACCATCAAAGATCAAAAGAGACAAAGAAGGCCATTACATAATGGTAAAGGGATCAATTCAACAGGAAGAGCTAACTCTCCTAAATATATATGCACCCAATACAGGAGCACCCAGATTCATAAAGCAAGTCCTTAGGGACTTACAAAGAGACTTAGACTCCCATACAATAATAATGGGAGACTTCAACACTCCGCTGTCAACATTAGACAGATCAACGAGACAGAAAGTTAACAAGGATATCCAGGAATTGAACTCATCTCTGCACCAAGCGGACCTAATAGACATCTATAGAACTCTCCACCCCAAATCAACAGAATATACATTCTTCTCAGCACCACATCGCACTTATTCCAAAATTGACCACATAATTGGAAGTAAAGCACTCCTCAGCAAATGTAAAAGAACAGAAATTATAACAAACTGTCTCTCAGACCACAGTGCAATCAAACTAGAACTCAGGACTAAGAAACTCAATCAAAACCGCTCCACTACATGGAAACTGAACAACCTGCTCCTAAATGACTACTGGGTACATAACGAAATGAAAGCGGAAATAAAGATGTTCTTTGAAACCAATGAGAACAAAGATACAACATACCAGAATCTCTGGGACACATTTAAAGCAGTGTGTAGAGGGAAATTTATAGCACTAAATGCCCACAAGAGAAAGCAGGAAAGATCTAAAATTGACACTCTAACATCACAATTAAAAGAACTAGAGAGGCAAGAGCAAACACATTCAAAAGCTAGCAGAAGGCAAGAAATAACTAAGATCAGAGCCGAACTGAAGGAGATAGAGACACAAAAAACCCTCCAAAAAATCAATGAATCCAGGAGTTGGTTTTTTGAAAAGATCAACAAAATTGACAGACCGCTAGCAAGGCTAATAAAGAAGAAAAGAGAGAGGAATCAAATAGATGCAATAAAAAATGATAAAGGGGATATCACCACTGACCCCACAGAAATACAAACTACCATCAGAGAATACTATAAACGCCTCTACGCAAATCAACTAGAAAATCTAGAAGAAATGGATAATTTCCTGGACACTTACACTCTCCCAAGGCTAAACCAGGAAGAAGTTGAATCCCTGAATAGACCAATAGCAGGCTCTGAAATTGAGGCAACAATTAATAGCCTACCCACCAAAAAAAGTCCAGGACCAGATGGATTCACAGCTGAATTCTACCAGAGGTACAAGGAGGAGCTGGTACCATTCCTTCTGAAACTATTCCAATCAATAGAAAAAGAGGGAATCCTCCCTAACTCATTTTATGAGGCCAACATCATCCTGATACCAAAGCCTGGCAGAGACACAACAAAAAAAGAGAATTTTAGACCAATATCCCTGATGAACATCGATGCAAAAATCCTCAATAAAATACTGGCAAACCGGATTCAGCAGCACATCAAAAAGCTTATCCACCATGATCAAGTGGGCTTCATCCCTGGGATGCAAGGCTGGTTCAACATTCGCAAATCAATAAACGTAATCCAGCATATAAACAGAACCAAAGACAAGAACCACATGATTGTCTCAATAGATGCAGAAAAGGCTTTTGACAAAATTCAACAGCCCTTCATGCTAAAAACGCTCAATAAATTCGGTATTGATGGAACGTATCTCAAAATAATAAGAGCCATTTATGACAAACCCACAGCTAATATCATACTGAATGGGCAAAAACTGGAAAAATTCCCTTTGAAAACTGGCACAAGACAGGGATGCCCTCTCTCACCACTCCTATTCAACATAGTGTTGGAAGTTCTGGCTAGGGCAATCAGGCAAGAGAAAGAAATCAAGGGTATCCAGTTAGGAAAAGAAGAAGTCAAATTGTCCCTGTTTGCAGATGACATGATTGTATATTTAGAAAACCCCATCGTCTCAGCCCAAAATCTCCTTAAGCTGATAAGCAACTTCAGCAAAGTCTCAGGATACAAAATTAATGTGAAAAAATCACAAGCATTCTTATACACCAGTAACAGACAAGCAGAGAGCCAAATCAGGAATGAACTTCCATTCACAATTGCTTCAAAGAGAATAAAATACCTAGGAATCCATCTTACAAGGGATGTCAAGGACCTCTTCAAGGAGAACTACAAACCACTGCTCAGTGAAATCAAAGAGGACACAAACAAATGGAAGAACATACCATGCTCATGGATAGGAAGAATCAATATCGTGAAAATGGCCATACTCCCCAAGGTTATTTATAGATTCAATGCCATCCCCATCAAGCTACCAATGAGTTTCTTCACAGAATTGGAAAAAACTGCTTTAAAGTTCATATGGAACCAAAAAAGAGCCCGCATTCCCAACACAATCCTAAGTCAAAAGGACAAAGCTGGAGGCGTCACGCTACCTGACTTCAAACTATACTACAAGGCTACAGTAACCAAAACAGCATGGTACTGGTACCAAAACAGAGCTATAGACCAATGGAACAGAACAGAGTCCTCAGAAATAATACCGCACATCTACAGCCATCTGATCTTTGACAAACCTGAGAGAAACAAGAAATGGGGAAAGGATTCCCTATTTAATAAATGGTGCTGGGAAAATTGGCTAGCCATAAGTAGAAAGCTGAAACTGGATCCTTTCCTTACCCCTTATACGAAGATTAATTCAAGATGGATTAGAGACTTAAATGTTAGACCTAATACCATAAAAACCCTAGAAGAAAATCTAGGTAGTACCATTCAGGACATAGGCATGGGCAAGGACTTCATGTCTAAAACACCAAAAGCAACGGCAGCAAAAGCCAAAATTGACAAATGGGATCTAATTAAACTAAAGAGCTTTTGCACAGCAAAAGAAACTACCATCAGAGTGAATAGGCAACCTACAGAATGGGAGAAAATTTTTGCAACCTACTCATCTGACAAAGGGCTAATATCCAGAATCTACAAAGAACTCAAACAAATATATGAGAAAAAAACAAACAACCCCATCAAAAAGTGGGGAAAGGATATGAACAGACATTTCTCAAAAGAAGATATTCATACAGCCAACAGACACATGAAAAAATGCTCATCGTCACTCGCCATCAGAGAAATGCAAATCAAAACCACAATGAGATACCATCTCACACCAGTTAGAATGGCAATCATTAAGAAGTCAGGAAACAACAGGTGTTGGAGAGGATGTGGAGAAATAGGAACACTTTTACACTGTTGGTGGGATTGTAAACTAGTTCAACCATTATGGAAAACAGTATGGCAATTCCTCAAGGATCTAGAACTACATGTACCATATGACCCAGCCATCCCACTACTGGGTATATACCCAAAGGATTATAAATTATTCTACTACAAAGACACATGTACACGTATGTTTATTGCGGCACTATTCACAATAGCAAAGACTTGGAATCAACCCAAATGTCCATCTGTGACAGACTGGATTAAGAAAATGTGGCACATATACACCATGGAATACTATGCAGCCATAAAAAAGGATGAGTTTGCGTCCTTTGTAGGGACATGGATGCAGCTGGAAACCATCATTCTTAGCAAACTATCACAAGAAGAGAAAACCAAACACCGCATGTTCTCACTCATAGGTGGGAACTGAACAATGACATCACTTGGACTCGGGAAGGGGAACATCACGCACTGGGGCCTATCATGGGGAGGGGGGAGGGGGGAGGAGGGAGGGATTGCACTGGGGAGTTATACATGATATAAATGATGAATTGATGGGTGCTGACGAGTTGATGGGTGCAGCACACCAACATGGCATAAGTATACATATGTAACAAACCTGCACGTTATGCACATGTACCCTAGAACTTAAAGTATAATAAAAAAAAAATAAATAAAATAAAAATAAAAAAAAAAAAAATAAATAAAACTATAGGTGTCTATTAAAAATACAGAATCTGGGTGTCTTGGATCTAGACTAAAATGAATTTTACTTTACAATGCAAAGGGACTGTATTCTTTGACTTGCTGAGAGTCCTACTTCTTTTTTGTTTGAACATTACCATAAAGTTTTGCCAACGGTATCAAAGGATTTACTCAAAATGATATCGAGAAAATATCTATATCCGCAGTGTGAATGGAGATTTGCAACTGGTATATGTGTGAACAGCTTGAGATGAGTACAGCACTGCTATCTGAACTGTGACTATTGTTAGGGTTCAGAAAACAATATCCCAAAAGTTTGGTGCTTTGCCATGCTGGAAACTTTGAATTAATGTAGGAAGGCCTGAGATGCTGCCTCAAAACCAGACTTTCTAACCTTCTCTTGTTTTTTCCCTTCACCAAGTACAGGGAGGAACTTTCTCTGGAATTTCCTTATCTGACTAAGAAAACTTCTTTCCAAAAGAAGCACAATTGTCTTAAAATCCCCTCCTTAGGAATTTTATCAAATAACCAGGAAGGACTAACCACCAGAGAAGAGACTAAAAGCCCATCAACATGCAAGATAGACTTTTCATCTATTATTCTTTTTCTTTTTAAAAACTTTAACAGAGTTTAATTGAGCAAAAAGCAATTCATGAATCTGACAGCCCGTGAACTACAATAGTTTCAGAGAAGCTCCAGCAAAGTCATAGGGTGGAAGAAGTTGTATGGAGAGAAAAAGGAAGGTGACATACAGAAGATGGAAATGAGGTAGAGAACCAGCTGGATTGGTTTTAGCTCAGTGTTTGCCTTATTTGAACATGGTTTGAACAGTTGGCCACCCTTGATTGGTCTAAACTTGGTGATTGGCACAAGAGTAGGTTACAGTCTGTTTATGCATCCAGTTATGTTACAGTTCTGGAGAAATCTTTAGGTTGAAATTAAAATATGTGAGGAGGTAGCTTTAGACTAAACTTATTTAATAATTCTCCCCTTTTGGTCATCCTCTCAACTTTGAGGGATAGACAAAAATTTTAGGCATTGATATCACTGTTACCACTGTAAATGTTCTTATTTGGTCTTAAGTCTCACTTGGAAATAGCAGAATGGTGGGTTTTGTGAAGTGGAAACAAGGACTTCAGATTATTATTTTTTAAAAGGGTTAGAATAGAGGGGATCTCTCCCCCCCATATTATAATTTCCTTTTTACCCAACAAAAAGATGTGTCTGTTTTAGGATCTGTTTCCTTAAAGTTTCAGTTCAATACTGTTGTATTTAGCATGCTTTGGTTTGTTCTCATATGTAGAAGCCTCATGCATGAGCTCAGGGAAAAACAATGACCTCCCATAATTTTGTTTTAAAATTCCCCACTTTTAGCCAGGTTCTCACATAGGTGAGAATATGACAGTAACTTAGGGCTTTAGTGCTACTCTTAGTTACCATCATTTTGGGTTTCTGATTTCAGCACATCATTCATAGGTTATGGTGTTCTCATGGTCACACATTTCTTTGAGTTTTTGTCATTTCAAGTTGACAAGAGACCATCTGAAATTCTAGAGATGACTACATGCAAACATTGAAAACTTTTGAGGGGATACAGCACACCAAGGAGACTAGTTTTATCTCTCAGATGGATAATACCAGAAGTTTGGAGTATGCTCCTGCCATGGTCTCTATAAACGAAAACCAACTAAAATCAAATAAATCAAAGAATGAGCCAGATAAAGAGTCTACTCATTTCAAACAAGCAGCCTGTTCATTAATTCCTTACAATTGAATCTCTGTATTACTCAGTGTATTCCTGCATGTGCAATAAGAAGTATCAGCAACTGCACAGAAACTTTTGTTTAGTCAGAAAGTAATCTAAAGTAATTATATTGTTTAGCATGACTGTAGAGAGAATTTAAAGTCTGTTGTATAACCACAACATTTACAGTAGAATTTGCTATAGAACCTATTATGAGAGAGACATTTTTAATTATTGCCTCATTTACTCCAAACCATGAAGAAACAGATCTAATAAATGATACTCATCCAGAAGAGTGAAGGCTTCCTGGCAATTTTCTCTTTAACCTATGAGGTGAGTTAAGAGGAGTGGACCAATGTTCTGTTTCTGACTGATTATAAAGCAACAAAGGTACCATTAATATTTCTTACCCACATTACCCTTCATCTTTTATCTATCAAGGCATAAAGTTATCCATGCGTGAGATTGGCTGCAAAATCCTTCACAAATAAAAGTATACCCATAAGTGCACGTAAGAACCCCCTTCTCAGTTGTTCATAGAGGCATAAGCAAGGGAAATAATTGAGAGATAAGAGTCTCATATTGCAGAAATGTCCTGATCTATGATCTTGGGGAAAAAGCTGTCTACATCTAGGATGCTGCCTGCTTCTCTGAGAAACTTCCTTGGTTAGTTTTACCTTAAGGTCTCCAATGGGTAATTTGGAGGAGCCCTCCTGAATTATGAACCCAAGGTTCAAGGTCCCAAAGTTTAGCTGCAGTCTAGGTGGCAAGGGCAGTTTTTCTGTAGTGTCATTTTCAGAATGTCTAGTCTCTATGTTCTAGGTAGTGAAGGGCTTGATTGTCCTCACTCAATGGACAGTGAAAATCTTTCTTTACCTAGTGAAACTACACTTTAGAATAATGCATTAAAGCCTTGTAGCATTTGCTTGTATCAGAGTTTAGAAATGGAAGATACATGAAGTTTTATTTTTAGGTGTATAGACCTTCCAGTGACTTTTATAAAAGGTCAACTTATGTTTTTCACTCTAAGTTCATCTGATTGTAATCTGTCTATAACACCTTTGATCAGGAAAATCCAGTCAATTCAGTTAACTTTGCCTAATGCTATTGTATCTGTAATACTTTGTTTAACTGTTTTACAATTTGTCTAGTGAAACAAATACCTCTATCACTAGAGATTTCTCCAGGAATGCCCCATGAGGAGAAACACATTTTCCAGTAATCTTTTAGATATTGTTGTAACATCAACCCTCTTCCATGGGAAAGCTGTTATACAATCAGAAAACATGCATTGAAAATGACAATTGAATGCAATTTCTCTATAAATGTTTAAATGGTCTGTCAGATAACAGAAATGTACCTAAAGTTTTATTGTCTTCCCAGGATTATGGGTTTGAAAAACAAAATTTTGGTCATAACAGTCACCACACCCACTACCTCCCACCCCATATATATATATATATATATATATATATTTGATTTGAGTTATTTTATCTCTTCTATTATAAGTCATGGAATGCCGAGCTTTTAATAATGAAAGGGCTAGGCAGCTACCCAGGCTCTCCATGAGTCCATACTTAACATTGGACTTAAAGCCTCTTAAATACTAATTTTGTTTCCCAGTTTAGGTGCATAGGGCTGTTTATTGCATGTGTTGTCATGAGTAATTCGACTTGAACCACGTAGTTAATTCCAGTTGCTTATCTAAACAATTTCAGTACTGGCTGATTTAGCACAAAAATCTGGCAAAGAATTTTCTTAATATTCAATTAATTTTTGTGCTGTCTGGGTTAGTAGTTTTATAAATCAATCAGTCTCTCCATTAGAGTTCTGAGAATTCTTACCCAGTTGAAATGATATGATCTTAAAGTTATCAGAAACTTATATTCAAGAGTGCTTGTCAGGTGGGGGGCAGTGGCTCATGCCTGTAATCCCAGCAATTTGGGAGGACAAAGTGGGTGGATCACTTGAGGACAAGAGTTTGAGACCAGTCTGGCCAACCTAGCAAAACCCCATTTCCACTAAAAATAATAATAATAATAGTAATAATAATAATAGTAGTAATAATAAAATAACTGGGTGTGGTGGCACATGCCTGTAATCCCAGATGAAGCTGAGGCATGAAAATTGCTTGAATCTGGGAGGCAGAGGTAGCAGTGAGCAGAGATCATGCCACTGCACTCCAGCCTGGGTGACAAAGGGAGACTCTGTCTCAAAAAAAGAAAAAAAAAAATTGCTTGTTAGAGTTCTTTCTATCCTTTCATGAACCTCCTTGAAGACACCATACTCTAGGATTTTGCATGGTTGTAACACTTTCAGAAACTGCATCAGAATTAAGCAATTAACTATGGAAAATGACTTAAAATGAGCATAAAGACAACTGACAAAGAATTTGATTATCTCTGTGGCCTACAATAATTTAACACAATTAACAATAATTATAAGTGATACCATATACCCATATATATCAGAATTTTAGGACTCCCAAACAATATTGGAACATATATTAATAACATATTCATAAAAATATAACTCAAAGTTTAAACATCGTCTTTTATTTGACAATGCTTCCCATGTAATTTAACATATCAAATAATCCTGTTTATGTCTTTTTTTTGCTTCAGGGGCCCTCTGTAGCATCCCCAAGTTAAAGGCTGAAAAACAAGACTTAATTATGAAGCTGAAGTTTGATTTGGGGAAGCCTGTCAAATATGTCAAAGATTTAAAACACTTGACCAAAATAAAATCACAGGTCACTGTAAAATGACAGTCATTAATTTTGCCAAAGGGATTACTAACACATTTTAAAAAGCTAAAACCTTTATTCTTTGATACAAAGGAGACTCAGTTTTCTAAATAATCCAAAGACCTCAGAAAAAAATATCATAAGACAAAATCTGTTTCTTCTTCTCTCCTGTCTTTTGCTTTTTTTTTTTTTGCAGTTTACTCAAAAAGTGAACAAAAATATTTTAGAATGCCTTACTAATACCACATGATATTTTTATTCAAAAGAGAAAACCAAATTTTACTTTTTAAAAATTTGACTTTATTTATTTATTTAACAGGGTCTCACTATGTTGCCCAGGCTGGTCTCAAACTGCTGGGTTCAAGTGATCCTTTGCCTTGGTCTCTCAAACTGCTGGGATTACAGGTATGAGCCACCATGCTTGGTCCCAAGTTTTACTTTTGTGTTAGTGTACTATCAATACTAAAGCTAATTTTAATAAAATTTTATAAATAAATATATCATCTTTTGACCACACAAGATTTCCATACATCCTTTATAGTTGGTTAGGTTTTTTTTTTTTTCTCTTTTCAACTTTCTATATTTGGTTAGTTTTAGCTATATATTTTTATTCCTTCAATTTGAAACAACCTTTAAGTAACTCTTAAACTAGACAAAAGTAGTTTTTCCTCAACATGCACTTTCAGGCCTTTACAACTTTCTTCACTGAAAGCATATCTTGCTTGTGTTTATACACTCTATATAAAGAATTATCTCATTTCTAGTCATTTTGATTGTATCTAATGTCAACGATAACTCTTAGGAACCCTAATTTATAGTGAAAACCCTATGAAGATACTTTGAACTGTTTTATATCAGTACTTGTAGATGAAAACTATATTGTAATTATTTAGAAATTATTTGCTTAAACTATTAACAGATATAAATATATATATGAATATATTTAGCTTTTCTATATCATATAAAAATAAGATGTCAAAATATATAAACATATAAGCATATAAACTTGATGTTTTAGTATTTTAACTTACTTGCAAATGACTGAGATATTTCATGATTATCATTTAATTTAAAATAAAAGAGTTTTGAAACTATGATGCAAGTACCCTCCCTAAAGTCTTCCCCAGTCATCCTGGGTCTCAGTGTGGCACCAAAGATGGCTATGAAGGGCAAGGCCTCTCTGAGTCCTGAATTTACATAATAGATGCAAAACTCAGGAGAGATAACAGAGCTGTGAAGATGAAGCCTGGAAGATCAGACCCCTCCCAGAAGACCCAGGAGGCAAAGCTGGGGCAGAGAAGGGACCATATGGGGTTTGAGTCTGCCTTGTAGGTGTTCTCACCATGGCCACCTATTCATGTTACCAGTGGAAGGTATCTGAGTTACTAGTGGTGAATCTTTACAGGTCTGCAGCAAGCAAGAAAAATGAATGACTGAGGGTCATAAGGCAGAGAAAGAGACTGAGGCAAGTTTCAGAACAGGAGTGGAAGTTTATTTTAAAAAGCTTTAGAACAGGAAAGTATGCTTGGAAGAAACCCAAGCAGGCATGTGAAGGTCAAGTGCAGTGTTTAACCTTGATCCTAGGACTTTATAGGCTGACCCTTCTGCCATGATTCTTCTCTTAGGGCGGGCGGTCTGCATGTGTGTGTCCTTCTTATGCTTGGGAAATGAGCATGTGCAGTTGGTTTAGGAGGCTGTATGCATGCCCATCTGAGGCTTTCTTCCCTTTTCCTATGGTGTGTCCCCAGAAGGTCATGCTCTGCCATTTTGTCTCTTAATGCACATGCCTGGGAAGTTGCTTCTCCCTGGCATCTGTGTTCAATGAACACTTTAGTGCGATAAATGTGAACCATCAGGAAATGACCTCTCCCTGGCACCCCTGCCAATTTATCACTTTTAGAGAGGGAATGTGATAATTGCTGAATCATCACTCAACATTCCTAGTGGGTGGGAGAGAGCTCTGTCCTGCCCCACTCATGCATGTCTAACTACCTGTAATATCCAGATTCATGAATTCAGAGGCTCAAAACAAAAAACTTAAGCTCACAGTCAAATCAAGAAGTATTGAATTACGTTTAACTGAAAATGTGGAAGCGGTTCCTATTTTACCAACAATTTAAAAATCAGCTTCATTTACCAAACATTATCATATACACATAACACATAGACATAGAGACACAAAGACAGAAGCAGATCTTATAGTTTTCATAAAAGATTCTTACTTGCTGGCTTTTAAATAGTTTTTTGTTTTGTTTTGTTTTGTTTTTTGTTTTTTTTTTTTGCCATTCAGACTATCATTCTTCCAATTACATGTTTTATTGCCCTAAACAATTGTCAGGGAGGCAGCTCTAAATTTACATCTCCAAAGATGGGACTCACATGAAACAAAGTAGAACATTGACACCTCAAAGGCACAGAACTTAGATGTAAACAAAGGCAAGGTCTGTTATGTAAACTTTAAATCATCGTCTTCCCCATAGTTGAAGCTCCTAGTGGGTTAGATGCAGAAGCAGATGCCCTTACAAATGGAGATTTCCTTTAAAGATATAAATTTCTTTTACTAAAGGACTTTAAGACATCTAGGTAAATTCCAGAAAGGTGTATTTCAGTTAATTGAGTCTTTTTAATATAGCTGTATCTTAACTAAAATTACTGAGTTCAGGGCAGAGTTCTTTAAGGAATAGGGCAGAGAAAGCATTTCTCCATGACTGGTTGAGCATGGATAGATCTAAAAAAGAAGTAAGCATACTTTACCTGAGGGTCTCCCTTTTATAAACACTCTATCTACAAGAGCTTTCTTTTTGCCTTTTAGGCAGGATAGTAACTAAGCCAAATGATTAGCAGAGTTAATTTTTCTTATCAATTAGTCACTTAAACTTTTTGTGTACCTTTCATAGTCTTTTTTAAAAAACAATAACACCATTGAAATACTTTTAGAAGCTTCTGTACATCAATAGACATCCCTGGATGAGACTAATTCCAGAGCCCTTATTTTCAAATGAGCTTCTGAAAGTTTAGTGCTGTTCATTTGAAATATTCCACTATAACTTTAAATTACCTTTAATAAGATTTCACCATTTCTGTAAGTGTTTGCTGCTTCTAGGGCCTAATACGTATGCATCTATAAACTGGTACTCAGTTCTTCAGAAATTAAGGAACTCATTTTTACCTTGAATCTTGACTTTGACTCTCAGATCCCCTTGATCAAATTAGGCAATGATTTTTCCTAGCTAAGTATGCAAGAAAAATAAACAAAGGGGGTAGAACATAAAAATCCCTGTGAATTTCCAAAACCTGGATTTTACATGCTCTGCAATATTGCTGTTGACAAGCAGTTTTTGTCTGACCCACTCAGACATAAGAGGCCTCTAATGGATCCAAGCCAGTTAATTATTGGATCCAATCTGATTCTGGACCCAGTCCAGCTTCTGTTATGACTTCCAAACTCAGTTTGGATCTGAAATGTGTTCAAACTCAGATAGTTCAAAATGCAAATCTGTAAAGCTTTGGAATCTGAGAGAGAACTTACTGATGATCTCCAGTTGCTATGAGAAACCAGTGGACACAATGGTACGTTGCTTGGTCACTTGATGCTCCTGGGGGCCACTAGAAGCCTTACTTCAAATCCCATTTCTGATGCCATCTACTAAGAAAAAACTTAGATGAATAACATTTAACAGTGTTTTAATTGAGCAAAGAACAATTCAAGAATCAGACAACCCCTGAACCAGAATAGGTTCAGAGAGACTCTTCATCTATTCTTCTGAAAGCAACTTTGAGAGATTACCTAGGAGGCTTTAACTGCATAATAAGACAATCTTCATTAAAGTAAAATTTTACTCCTCACTTTTGTGCAACCTCCCTGCCAAGCTCAGAAATTTGTCCCAGACCATTGTTCTTTGGGTTTATTCATTTTACCTAAAATTTTTTTACTACCCCTCTAAAATTACAAATAGCCCCCAATTTCCTCTTCCCTATGTGTAGGGTATTTCGGCTTCAACCATCTAGCTCTTTTTGGAGTCACATATTTGTGGGACTCCCATGTTCATATGCACATTAAAAAATCTGTATGCCTTGGCCGGGTGTGGTGGCTCACACCTGTAATCCCAGCACCTTGGGAGGTCAAGGTGGGTGGATCACCAGGTCAGGAGTTCAAGATCGGCCTGACCAATATAGTGAAACCCTGTATCTACTAAAAATACAAAAAAATTAGCCAGGCGTGGTGGCATGTGCCTGTAGTCCCAGCTACTCCAGAGGCTGAAGCAGGAGAATAGCTTGACCCCAGGAGGCTGAGGTTGCAGTGAGCCAAGATTGCACACCACTGCACTCCAGCCTGGGAGAAAGAGAGAGATTCCATCTCAAAAAAAAAAAAAAAAAAAAAAAAAAAGAAAAAAGAAAAAAGGGAGAAAAGTTTTGGATAAGAGTTTTTAAAAAGGCTGGGCATGATGGCTCACATCTGTAATCCCAGCACTTTTGGAGGCCGAGGTGGGTGGATCACGAAGTCAAGAGTTCAAAACCAGCCTGGCCAATATGGTGAAACCCCGTCTCTACTAAAAATACAAAAATCAGCCAGGCATGGTGGTGTGCACCTGTAATCCTAGCTACCTGGGAGACTGAGGCAGGAGAATCACTTGAACCTGGGAGGCGAAGGTTGCAGTGAGCCATGATTGTGCCATTTCACTCTAGCCTGGGTGATGGAGTGAGACTCCATCTCAAAAAAAAAAAAAAAAAAAAAAAAAAAAAAATTGTATCTCTTTTTCTCTTTTTAATCTATGTATTGTCAGTCTTTCAGTGGGTAGAGAGGAAGCTTTTACTCTGCACACTATATAATGGTGGTAATTTCTAACTGACATTTTGATCTAATAAAGGGAAGGGTATATTGTAGGGTAACCTACATACAGAGGTCACCATGATTATAATGAGCCCAGAAAACCTAGGGTTACTAGTGATTCTTAATTCTCTTGGCCCTTTGGACCCAAGCCCAGCTGAGGAAGAAACTCCTTAAGGTTGCTTTTCTGATCTTATTTTTTATCTTCACACATGAGTCACTGAAAGGAATCTTTGTTAGGAGGCTTTCTTTATTATAGGACATGGAAGGAAATGCTATCTGGTACCTCATGTGCTATAAACTTCTGACTGAAACATGACTCTTGAAAGACAGAAGCTGAAACCCACCCTTAGTCTGAATTAAGAAAAGACAAAGAGAGAAAGGAAATCGGCAACAATTTTCTGCCTAGGATAAAAAGGAAGAAAAAAGTCTTTAAAATGGGCAGTGGTACTCTAGGAATAAAAGCATAAAAGAATACAACACCTGGGCGTTCAGACAGGGAATAGAATTTTACAGCAGCTATTAGCCCATACCAAAGAGCTGAAGCAGGATTTCGACAAAAACCCAAAGGCAATATTTTTCCCTTGATATATCCTCGTTATTATTCCATGTGTAGAATATGTGATTCGGTTTGTGATGCTGCATGCTGTGCTTCCTTGGGAGGTGTGACTCCTTAAGGTAAGGCCAGTTTTGTTTGGGTGATTAGGTCTGCCAAGTGTTGCCAGAGGAATAAGCTAATACCATTCATTTACTAAATATTTACATAAGCAATAATTTCAAGTTATCGTCTTAAGGATTAAGAACAGATGCACAATTTACATGTTTTTGAGATGATATTAATTTACTGTTGACATTGTCATCTGTTTGGGAATCATTTATTACTCCATAGACTCTGAGTGGTCTTGCAGGATGAAAGATATGGAAAAGTGAATGAGTGTCTATGCAAAAGGCATCTCTTCATTCAGTTCTTTGCTCAAGTATCACCTCCTCAGGGATGGCCAATTGCTCTTTATTCTCTTACTCTGTTTAGTTTTGTTGGGACCCAGGACACACTACCCCAAAATACAACTGTAGGAGACCAGAAACCCCAAAATACACTTCTTTGGCATATTTCAAGTAGGTTGTTTTGAGAAACTGCAAATACAGGAGTAGCTCTGAAAAGCCATCCTTTTGTAAATTAAATTTATATCTGTAGAGAAAATGTACATTAGTAAAAGTATCTGTATCAGGAAGAGGACTGCTTAGAGCTATTTTTTCTTACCCAAGAGACTTTTTATCTGAATAACAAGGCAACATTTATCCATCACACATTTCTACCTCTCACCCTCCTATTACTTGTGTTCTTACCATCCCCAGAATCCCCAAACCCCTATTCCGTTCTGTAGCTCAGGTTGCTATATAAGCTTCATTTATGTGACCCTTCTTCCAGTATCATATTTTCTGGGACTCCAGCGCATATGCACATAAATATTGTTTTTCTCTTGTTAGTCTGTCTTATTTCAATTTAATTTATATCCCAGACAAAGAATCTGGAAGGGTGGAGGGAAGTCATTTTTCACTCCCCTGCAATTACATTCATAGTGTTTGTCACTATACCAATATATAGGATTTATGAATTTGTGAGTTGTTGACCAGAATGTAAACTAGATGAGGAAAGGGGCCTTTCTTGCCTTCTCTTATGTGTCCATTGCCTAAAATTAGTTTTCATTGAATGGATTGTTGAAGGAGTGAACATCCCCATAGTTTAGGATATTTGTCTTTTCTCGTATTGCTAATAAAGACATGCTTGAGACCGGGCAACTTATAAAGGAAAGAGGTTTAATGGACTCAGAGTTCCACATGGCTGGGGAGACCTCACAGTCATGAAGAAAGAGCAAAGGAATGTCTTACACGGCGGCAGCAAGAGAGGGCTTGGGCAGAGGAACTCCCATCAATAAAACTATTAGATCTCATGAGACTTATTTACTACCATGAGAACAATATGGGGGAAACTACCCCAAGGATTCAGTTATCTCCACCTGGCTCCACCCTTGACATGTGGGGATTATTACAATTAAAGGTGAGATTTGGGTGGGGACACAATCCAACCATATCATTCCACCCCTGGCCCCTCTCAAATTTCATGTCCTGACATTTCAAAACCAGTCATGCCTTCCCAACAGTCTCCCAAAGTCTTAGTTCATTTTAGCATTAACTCAAAAATCCACAGTCCAAAGTCTCATCAGAGACAAGGCAAGCCCCTTCAACCTATGAGACTGTAAAATCAAAGCAAGTTAGTTACTTCCTAGATATAATGGGGTACAGGCATTGGGCAAATACAGCCATTCCAAATGGGGGAAGTTGGCCAAAATGAAGAGGCTACAGGCCCCATGCCAGTCCAAAATCCAATGAGGCAGTCAAACCTTAAAGCTCCAAAATGACCTCCTTTGACTCTATGTCTTACATCCAGGTCATGCTGATAGAAGAGGTGGGCTCCCTCAGCCTTGGGCAGCTCCGCCCCTGAGGCTTTGCAGGGTACAACCCTCATCCCAGCTGCTTTCCTGGACTGGCATTGAGTGTCTGTGGCTTTTCCAGGTGCATAGCGGAAGCTGTCAGTGGATCTACCATTCTGGGAGGTGACCCTCTTCACACAGCTCCACTAGGCAGTGCTCTAGTGGGGTCTCTGTGTGGGTGCTCCCATATCACCTTTCCATTTTGCATTGCTCTAGCAGAGGTTCTTCAGGAGGGCTCTACCCCTGCAGCACACCTCTGCCTGGACATCCAGGCATTTCCATACATCCTCTGAAATCTAGGCAGAGGTTCTCAAACCTCAATTCTTGACTTCTGTGCCCTGCAGGCTCAACACCACATGGAAGCTTCCAAGGTTTAGGACCTGCACCCTCTGAAGCCAAAGCCTGAGCTGTATCTTGGCCCCTTTTAGCCACAGCTGGAGCAGCTGGGACACAGGGCACCAAATCCCTAGGCTACACACAGTGGGGATGGCCTGGGCCTGGCCCACTAAATTATTTTTTCCTCCTAGTGTCTCTGGGCCTATGATGAGAAGAGCTGCCAGGAAGGTCTCTGACATGCCCTGAACACATTTTCCCCATTGTCTCGGTAATTAACACTGGGCTCCTTTTTACTTACACACATTTCTGAAACAAGCTTGAATTTCTCCCCCCAATAACGGGTTTTTCTTTCCTTTTGTGCATTGTCAGGCTGCACATTTTCCAAACGTTTATGCTCTGCTTCCTCTTAAACACTTTGCTGCTTAGAAATTTCTTCCACCAGATACCCTAAATCATCTTTCTCAAGTTCAAAGTTCCACAGATCTCTAGAGTGGGGGCAAAATGCCACCAATCTCTTTGTTTTGTTTTTAATTTTACTTTAAGTTCCGGCATACATGTGCAGAACGTGCAGGTTTGTTATATAGGTATACTTGTGCCATGGTGGTTTGCTGCACCTATCAACCTGTCATCTAGGTTTTAAGCCCCACATGCATTAGGTATTTGTCCTAATGCTCCCCTTCCCATTTCTCCCCACCCCTGACAGGCCCTGGTGTGTGATATTCCCCTTCCTATGTCCATGTGTTCTCATTGTTCAACTCCCACTTATGAGTGAGAACATGTGGTGTTTGGTTTTCTATTCTTGTGTTAGTTTGTTGAGGATGATGATTTCCAGCTTCATCCATGTCCCTGCAAAGAACATGATCTCATTCTTTTTTATGGCTGCATAGTAGTCCATGGTATGTATCTGCCACATTTTCTTTATCCAGTCTATCATTGATGCTGGGCATTTGGGATGGTTCCAAGTCTTTGCTATTGTAAACAGGGCTGCAATAAATATATATGTGCATGTGTCTTCATAGTAGAATAATTTATAATCCTTTGAGTATATACCCAGTAATGGGATTGTTGGGTCAAATGGCATTTCTGGTTCTAGATCCTTGCAGAATCACCACACTGTCTTCCACAATGGTTGAACTAATTTACACTCCCACCAACAGTGTAAAAGCATTCCTATTTCTCCACATCCTCTCCAACATCTGTTGTTTCCTGACTTTTTAGCGATAGCCATTCTAACTGGCATGAGATGGTATCTTATTGTGGTTTTGATTTGTACTTCTCTATAGCAAAAGTGACCTTTAAGTTCCCAACAAGTTTCTTATCTCCATCTGAGACCACCTCAGCCTGGACCTTATTGTCCATTTCACTATCAACATTTCGGTCAAAGCCATTTAATTTGTCTCTTGAAAATTCCAAACTTTCCTTTTTGAGCCCTCCAAATCTCTAGGAAGGTCCAAACGTTTCCACATTTTCCTATCTTCTTCTGAGCACTCCAAACTGTTTCAACCTCTGCATGTCATCTAGTTCCAAGGTCACTTTCACCCCACATTAATGGGGTAGCAGCACCCTACTACCCAGTACCAATTTACTGTATTAGTCTGTTCTCATGCTGCTAATAAAGACTTACTCCATACTGGGCAATTTATAAAGGAAAGATATTTAATGGACTCACAGTTCCACATGGCTGGCGAGGCCTCACAATCATAAAGTGTTATGCCCAGACCGTTTGTTCCCTGAAGAAGACCACCAGAGTCCAGAGTCAAAGCTAAGTGGCAAGGATCTTTAATGCAAGTTTGAACTTGGTCCCTCTGTTCCACAACATACAAGAGGGCCTGGAACAATGCATGCGCTTGCTTTTTATAGCTCGGGGGAAACAGGACTTGTCAGGTTACAGAGGAACAAGGCATTTCTCTAGGCTACAGCATTACAATTGGTTTACATGTTAATGTTAAGTTATGCTTTTAGCAGCCTTCTTATTGGTTCCTGCACTTTCACAAACGGTTGTACTCAAGGCTATGATGTGTTTGTGTCGGGCCCAGGAAGTGGAGGCATTGCTCAAGGCTGTGATGTGTTGAGGAATGTGTTCTTTCAAAAGGAAGGGCAAAGTGAAGCCTTACATCGTGGCAGGCAAGAGAGGACTTGTGCAGGGGAACTCCCATTTATAAAACCATCAGATTCATGGGACTTATTTACTAACACAAGAACAGTATGGGGAAACCTGCCCCCATGATTCAATTATCTCCACATGGCCATGCTCTTGACACTTGGGGATTATTACAATTAAAGGTAAGATTTGGGTGGGGAGAGCCAAACCATATTATCTAGGAAAGCAAAACAGGCTCGTAACATAAAACAAAAAGTTTGAGACTGTTAGTGTTAGAATAAAAAGGAAGGACCTGGAAACGAAGTTGATAGAATAGAAACAATGCTTCTGCTCAACTCTCCTGGAGAGATAAAGAGTAAAGAAATTGCCTGGGGCTTAGATTCTGGAGGCCGGAATGAAAGATCAAGGGCCTAGATTTTAACACTCCACCAGATTTCACAATACCTGGTATGGATCTACTTTGGGTAAAGTTAATTCTCAATCACCCAAGGCATTGGAATGGTGATCATGCCAGGAAATTTACTTAGTAAACTGAATAAAGTAGGTCAATAAAATACCATTAAAACTTTTTCCTTTTACATCAGCTTTAGAGAGGCCACAATTCTTTGGTTCATGGGTTGGGGAAAGACTGCTGTGTTAAAAAAAAAAAAAAAAAAAAAAAAAAAAAAAAAAAAACATGGAAATAATATAAATGCCAGTGACTCCTATTGTAGGGAAGGGAGTAGAACATAGTGGTTAGGAGTTAGACAGCCTGATTTTGAATGCTGGCTTCACAAATTACAAATTTCTGCCCCTTGATTTCTTCACTTGTAAAATTAGGAAAAATAATAAGGCCATTAGAAAGATTAAATGAGGCCGGGCGCGGTGGCTCAAGCCTGTAATCCCAGCACTTTGGGAGGCCGAGACGGGCGGATCACGAGGTCAGGAGATCGAGACCATCCTGGCTAACATGGTGAAACCCCGTCTCTACTAAAAAATACAAAAAAAAAACTAGCCGGGCGAGGTGGCGGGCGCCTGTAGTCCCAGCTACCTGGGAGGCTGAGGCAGGAGAATGGCGTAACCCGGGAGGCGGAGCTTGCAGTGAGCATAAAATATGTAAAGTGACTGACACTTAGAAGGATGGAAATAATATTAGCTGTTTCAGGACCTAAGGTCCGAGATAGCATAAGTTTGAATCCTTACTCAATCTTTCCTCATTTTGTGATCTCAAACAAGTTGACAAATCTTTTTGTCCTTTAGTTTTAACTAGGGCAAGTAGTAAAATTTACCTTTTAGGTTTTTTGGGTTATTAAATGAATCAATATGTGAAGTGTTTGAAAAACACCTGTCCCATATTAAGGACTCAAGAAACAGGAAGTATTATTAGTGCTATTACAATTTGTTGAGTATTTGTTTTAGGAAAAGTATTGTATTAGATGCCTGTCACAGCCTGTGACAACAAAGTAGGTTGTCGGATTTCCTTCCTGTATGTGGATTCTAATAGCAGGAACCCCAACCAGCTTATCTATTAAAAATTAGCTCCCAAAGTGTTGCCCAGTTATTTGCAGCATCTGCCCAGGGATATCTAGCAACATCTGATATGTGCTTATAACCAGATGAGTCTTTATGAAGTAACTGCATTTTTCTTTTCCTTGGACTCTGATGCCCACTTCTTATGAATTCCCTCAAGGTATTTGGAAACTGCCTCTGCCCACCACTGGAATATCAATGGCCATGACAAATTTATTGTCTCCATAGACTCCCAAATCTACTCAACTCAGAACATCCGATGCCACGCAGAGGTAAGGAAAATGACCTCTTCCTGAACTCCGGGCCACATTGGTAACCTGGAACCTAGAGTCACAAAACTTCTGCTGTGTAGTCATGTCAGTTTCTGTTGGGGTCCGCGTGTTTCCTAAACAAAGGAATGAACACACAAGACAACACAGGACAAGACATACATGGCGGCCCCGCTGAACGGCACACTCTGCTTTATTTTATACAGCCGTTTGTGGAATGTTACCAAGTCACGGGGCGTGTGTTGCTTCTCGGACCTTTCCTTGACTCCCAAGATCAGTAAACATTGACCAGTTCCCAGAGTCCACTGTTTACACCTGGTTCTTTTGCCCTTTCTGTTTGCAGAGAAGGACCATCCTGCTTTGTCTGCAAGAGCAGGGCTTATTGGGAACGTCTCCTTTGCGAGCATGCAGTCCTCTACAGTTTCTCTCTTTCGTTTTTTTTTTTGAGTTGGAGTCTCCCTCTCTGGCCCAGGCTGGAGTGCAGTGGTGCGATCTCAGCTCACTGCCTCCTGGGTTAAAGTGATTCTCCTGCCTCAGCCTCCCGAGTAGCTGAGACTACAGGCGTGTACCACCATGCCCAGCTAATTTTTGTATTTTTAGTAGAGATGGCGTTTCACCATGTTGGCCAGGATGGTCTCAATCTCTTGACTTCGTGAACCACCTCCCTCGGCCTCCCAAAGCGCTGGAATTACAGGCATGAGTCATGCGCCTGGCCCAATTTCTGCTTTTAACTTCACATTCCACAAGGTCTCAAGCCAATGCAAATGACCAGATGGATCAGATACCATTCTATATCCTGTATTATTCCAATTCCTTCTCCCAGATGTCCAGGCCAAACCAAAGCTCTCACAATTACAAACAAAAATTCCTAGGCCTAGCAATAGATATAATCTGTGAGAGATTTTTTCCTCCCAGAACAGTGAGTCCTCTCTCAGTAAGACACGTCACCTTGCTGTGTATTTAATTTAATGTAAATTGCTAAAGGCCTGTAGCAGACACTGCAAGTTATCTATCTAATAGCTGTTCTTATTTAGTAACAGATTTTGTTCAAATACCTTACTGTTATATTTTGGAGAAAGCCAGTTCCCTCCCCAGGTGAGAGGCAGGGAATCTATTTTTTAGTCTGTCAGTCAAGAGGAAACTACATTCCTCTTGCCAGATATGAGTTTAGGAATGGATAATACAATTCAACCAGTAAGATGGGAAGAGAAGTCAGGTGAAGATCAAGGAAAAAAATGCCTCTGAAAAGTAAAGTTTACAAAGCTGTTAAACTGCTAAAGCCATCCTACAACCAAAAGGAGTCATTGCCATGCTAAGGATGGCAAGAATCCTCATGGTATCTCAGAGTTGTTAAATTAGCCAAACCTGAAACTGCTTGCCTGTTTACTTCTTACTATTGACTTAATAAACATACTTAATATTTAAGCCCTTACTAGTCAGTGTGTGGTCTGTGCAATAGCACCATCAATACGACTTGGGATCTTGTTGGAAATACAGAATTTTAAGCCCCATCCCAGTCCTACTGTATCAGAATCTGCATTTTAACAACTGCCCAGGTGGTCCATATATGCATTAATGTTTGAGATGCAATGGATTAACCTCCTCCTTTCTCCTCCTCCTCCTCCTCCTCCTCCTCCTCCTCCTCCTCCTCCTCCTCCTCCTCCTCCTCCTCTTCTTCTTCTTCTTCTTCTTCTTCTTCTTTCTTCTCTTCCTTCTTCTTCTTCTTACTTCTCTTCTTCTTCTTCTTCTTCTTCTTCCTCGGCTTCTTCCTCCTCCTCCTCCTTCTCCTCCTCCTTCTTCCCTTCCTCCTCCTTCTCCTCCTCATCCTTCTTCCTCTCCTCCTCCTTCTCCTCCTCATCCTTCTTCCCCTCCTCCTTCTCCTCCTCCTTCTCCTCCTCCTCCTCCTTCTTCTTTCTTCTTCTTCTTCTCTTCTTCTTCTTCCTCTCATTTTTTTTTCTTTGAGACAGACTTTCACTCTGCCACCCAGGTTGGAGTGCAGTGGTATGATCTTGGCTCACTGCAACCTCCATCTCCCAGGTATGAGCAATTCTCCTGCTTCAGCCTCCCAAGCAGCTGGAATTACAGGCATGCACCACCATGCCCAGCTAATTATTGTATTTTTAGTAGAGACAGGGTTTTACCATGTTGGCCAGGCTGGTCTCAAACTCCTGACCTCAGGTGATCCATCTGCCTTGGCCTTCCAAGGTGCTGGGATTATGGGCATGAGCCACTGCTCCTGGTCTCTTACTATTTTTTAATCATATGCAATTGAAAGCATTATGGGACAGTTGCACAAGCTAGCCCAGTGTCCAAGTTGAAACTTTAAAGTGTATTTTTTCCTTAAGCCCACTATCTTATGATGTACGTAATCAATTACCATAGACAAAATAGATAGATGATATTTCTAGATTTTGTAAAGGATGCTTTCTTACTCAGAATGGTGAATTTACGTAGATTGGCCCCCAATCCTCTATTCCACTTTGTTTCTGTAGACAGTACAGTTGGTGAAGGTTACATGCTTGCCATCAATCTGTACCATGTCTGAAATGACAAAGTGTTTATAATTTTTCCATTCCACATTTTTCCCAGTTGCAGAAGTAGAGAAAGGAAACCAAGCCTTTCTACTTGTTTGTGTTTTCACAAACATTATTTTCTCATTGGACTGCAGAGATTATTATTATTTTTTACAAACACTCAGTATTTGTCTAATGTTTGCCTAGGTTATTCAGCATATTGGGTGACTTTAGCAAAAGATTGCTGTTGCTCACTGAGGGTATCAACTTAAAATCATGAGATTTATAAATATGGAAAGGAAAGGTTTATGTCATATGAAGGGCTGCAACCTGCAGCTGGGGAGCAAAATATTCAGCTGAGACTAAAAGCAGGTGCTTTGCCAGAATAGCAATGGGACAGGAGTTTTCTGCTAAATGAGTTGGCTAAACATACATATTTAACACAGGATATACGAATATTCATGAAGGGAGTTTGCATGCATGCATGGTAAGTGAACATGTATGCTACATACATCCTATATTTACACTGGGGTGGAGACAACATTAAAATGCAGTAAAATTGGGCTCTATATATCAAAAAGATGAAATGTAGGACAAAAGGTGCTTTGTACGCAGCCTCTGTAAATTGGCCAGAGCTAGTGTATGGTTGGTGGTCATTTATCAGGAAGGAATGCTTTGTGAAACTGGTCAGCTGCCATGTCCAAACTGCAAAAAGGAGGGAAGTCTTCCCATGGCAGCAGGCAATTGGTAAAAGTTGAAGTCAATGGAGGAGTCTCCCAGTTTTGGTTTCTCAGGGCTGGTTTCTGTTTAACTCTTAGGAAAAAAATCTGGTATCAGTTAGAGAGGAAGAGAATGTACTGAGGCATGACCAAACTCTCTTTGGCCAAGAGTGGTTCGTTCAGTCAATCAGGGGACTTAAAATTTTATTTTTACTCCACAAGGGCATGTTTTTGGCAAGCCAACTCTTCAAATCCTAACTTCACAAAGACCTATTTGAATTCTGTAGCGTTTGGCTATCTGCACAGCTCCTACTTTGCTCTACTCTCTTTTTCATGTCTGCTAATTACATGTGTATTAGTCTGTTTTCCCACTACTATACAGAACTACCGGAGACTGGGTAATTTATAAAGAGGCTAAATTGACTCAGTTCCACAGACTTAACAGGAAGTATGGCTGGGAGCCCTCAGGAAACTTACAATCATGGCAGAAGCCAAAGAGGAAGCAAGTAATTTTTTCACATGGTGGCAGGAGAGAGAGAGAGAGTGAAGGGGAAGTGCCACACACTTTTAAACCATCAGATCTCATGAGAACTCATTATCATGAGAACAGCAAGGGGAAAGTCAGTCTCCTATGAACCAATCACCTCCCACCAGTAACCTCCTCAAATTCAACATGAGATTTGGATGGGGACACAAATACAAACCATATCAGCATGCAACACTTTACAAACAGCTGAAAGGAGTGGGGAATGCTGTGTGCCATATGTGAGTCCTTCTCTTTTGCATCTCCTACATTTGAGGGCAGATGTCAAATGTCCTCTTGTTACCTTCTCAGACAGTTTATAACATGATATATCCATTAGGCCACATGGAACCACAGAAGAGATCAGATAAGAATCTTTTCGGGATACTAAAATATTTTTTTCTGTTAACTTAGACAGTCTAGCAAAAGTCATATGTCTTAATACTAGCACCCAATCCCTCTCTCCTCAATGTGACTGTCAGGCCTCTGAGCCCAAGCCAAGCCATCACATCCCCTGTGACTTGCACATATACACCCAGATGGCCTGAAGTAACTGAAGAATCACAAAATAAGTGAAAATGCCCTGTCTCGCCTTAACTGATGACATTCCACCACAAAAGAAGTGAAAATGGCCGGTCCTTGCCTTAAGTGTTGACATTACCTTGTGAAAGTCCTTTTCCTGGCTCATCCGGGCTCAAAGAGCTCCCCACTGAGCACCTTGTGACCCCCACTCCTGCCCACCAGAGAACAAACCCCTTTGACTGTAATTTTCCTTTACCTACCCAAATCCTATGAAACGACCCCACCCCTATCTCCCTTGGCTGACTCTTTTTGGACTCAGCCCGCCTGCACCCAGCTGATTAAAAATCTTTATTGCTAACACAAAGCCTGTTTGGTGATCTCTTCACATGGACACGCATGACATTTTGCTGCCGTGACTCGGATCGGGGGAACCTCCCTTGGGAGATAAATTAATTTTCCTCCTGCTCTTTGCTCCATGAGAAAGATCCACCTATGACCTCTGGTCCTCAGACCAACCAGCCCAAGGAAAATCTCACCAATTTTAAGTGGCCCCTCTTTTTACTCTCTTCTCCAACCTCTCTCACTATCCCTTAACCTCTTTCTCCTTTCAATCTTGATGTCACACTTCAATCTTTCCCTTCTCTTAATTTCAGTTCCTTTCCTTTTCTGGTAGAGATGAAGGAGATGCATTGTATCCATGGACCCAAAACTCTGGCCCTGGTCACGGACTCGAGAAGGCAGTCTTCACTTGGTGTTTAATCATTACAGGGATGCCTCTTTGATTATTCACCCATGTTTCAGTGGTGTCAGACCACACAGGGACGCCTGCCTTGGTCCTTCACCCTTAGCGGCAAGTCCTGCTTTTCTGGGAGAGGGGCTGGGACCCTGACCCCTCCTCTCCCTGTCTCTACCCCTTCTCTGCTTTTCTGGGGAAGGGGCAAGAACCCTAACCCCTTCTCTTCCTGTCTCTACCCCTTCTCTGCTTTTCTGGGAGCTAGAATCTCCCAACCCCTTATTTCTGCACCCCAACCTCTTATCTCTGTGCCCCAACCCCTTATTTCTGTACCCCAACCTCTTATCTCTGCACCCCAACCCCTTATTTCCATGCTCCAACCTCTTATCTCTGTGCCCCAACCCCTTATCTCTGCACCCCAACCCCTTTCCTGCTTTTCTGGAGGGTGTGAACCCCTGAGCCCCTTCTCTCCATATCTCTACTCTGTCTTTTCTCTGGGCTTGCCTCCCTCACTACAGGCAACATTCCACCCTCCATTCCTCCTTCTCCCTTAGCCTGTGTTCTCAAGAACTTAAAACCTCTTCAACTCACATCTGACCTAAAACCTAAATGCCTTATTTTCTTCTACAATGGCACTTGACCCCAATACAAACTCAACAGTAGTTCCAAATAGCCAGAAAATGGCACTTTCGATTTTTCCATCCTACAAGATCTAAATAATTCTTGTTGTAAAATAGGCAAATGGTCTGAGGTACCTGACATCCAGGCATTCTTTTACACATCGGTCCCTCCCTAGTCTCTGTTCCCATGCAACATGTCCCAAATCTTCCTTTTTTCCCTCCCACCTGTCCCCTCAGTCCCAACCCCAAGTGTCATTGAGTCCTTCTAATTTTCCTTTTCTACAGACCCATCTGACCTCTCCCCTCCTTGCCAGGCCAAGCTAGGTCCCAGTTTTTCTCAGCCTCTGCCTACCCACTCTATAATCCTTTTATCACCCCCCTCCTTACACCCAGTCTGGCTTACAGTTTCATTCCACAACTAGCCCTCCCACACCTGGCCAGCAATTTCCTTCTTTAAAAGGTGGCTGAAGCTAAAGGCATAGTCAAGGTTAATGCTCCTTCTTCTTTATCCAACCTCTCCCAAATCAGTTAGCATTTAGGCTCTTTTTCATCAAATATGAAAAACCCAGTGCAGTTCATGGCCCATTTAGCAGCAACCCTGAGACGCTTTATAGCCCTAGACCCTAAAAGGTCAAAAGGCCATCTTATTCTCAATATACATTTTATTATGCAATCCACTCCCAACATTAAATAAAGCTCCAAAAATTAAATTCCAGCCCTCAAACCCCACAACAGGACTTAATGAACCTTGCCTTCAAGGTGTACAATAATAGAGTAGAGGCAGCCAAGTAGCAACTTATTTCTGAGTTGTAATTCCTTGCCTCCACTGTGAGACAAACCCCAGTCACATCTCCAGCACACAACTCCAAATGCCTGAACCACAGCTGCCAGAGGTTCCTCCAGAACCTCCTCCCCCAGGAGCTTGCTACAAGTGCTGGAAATCTGGCCACTGGGCCAAGGAATGCCCATAGCCTGGGATTCCTCCTAAGCCATGTCCCATCTGTGTGGGACCTCACTGGAAATTGGACTATCCAACTCACCTGGCAGCCACTCCCAGAGCCCCTGGAGCTCTGGCCCAAGGCTCTCTGATGACTCCTTTCCAGACCTTCTCGGCTTAGTGGCTGAAGATTGACACTGCCCCACCACCTCAGAAGCCTCCTGGACCATCACAGATGCTTTGGGTAACTCTTACAGTGGAAGGTAAGTCCGTCCCCTTCTTAATTAATACAGAGGCTACCCACTCCGCATTACCTTCTTTTCAAGGGCCTGTTTCCCTTGCCTCTATAACTGTTGTGGGTATTGACGGCCAGGCTTCTAAAACTCTTAAAACTCCCCAACTCTGGTGCCAACTTGGACAACATTCTTTTATGCACTCCTTTTTAGTTATCCCCACCTGCCCAGTTCCCTTATTAGGCCAAGACATTTTAACTAAATTATCTGCTTCCTTGACTATTCCTAGGCTACAGTCACACCTCATTGCTGCCTTTTCTCCCAGTTCAAAACCTCCTTCACATCTTCCTCTCATATCCCCTGACCTTAACCCACAAGTATGGGACATCTCTACTCCCTACCATCCCATTAAAACCTAATCACCCCACTCATCACCGATATCCCATCTCACAGCATGCTTTAAAATGATTAAAGCCTGTTATCACTCACCTGCTATAACATGTGCTTCTAAAACCTATAAACTCTCCTTACATTTTACCTGTCCAAAAAACCAGACAAGTCTTACAGATTTGTTCAGGATCTGTGCTTTATCAACCAAATCGTTTTGCCTATCCACCCTGTGGTGCCCAACCCGTACACTCTTTTGTCCTTAATATCTTCCTCCACAACTCACTATTCCATTCTTGATCTTAAAGATGCTTTTTTCACTATTCCCCTGCACCCCTCATCACAGCCTCTCTTTGCTTTCACCTGGTCTGACCCTGACACCCATCAGTCCCAGCAGCTTACATAGGCTGTACTGCTGCAAGGCTTCACAGACAGCCCCCGTTACTTCAGTCAAGCCCAAATTTCTTCCTCATCTGTTACCTATCTCAGCATAATTGTCATAAAAACACACTTGCTCTCCCTGTTGATCATGTCCGGCTAATCTCCCAAACCCCTATCTCTTTTACAAAACAACAACTCCTTTCTTTCCTAGGCATGGTTAGTGTGGTCAGAATTCTTACACAAGCCTTTCTGTCCAAACAATTTGACCTTACTGTTTTAGCCTAGCTCTCATGTCTGCGTGCAGTAGCTACCACTGCTTTAATACTTTTAGAGGCCCTAAAAATCACAAACTATGCTCATCTCACTCTCTACAGTTCTCATAACTTCCAAAATCTGTTTTCTTCCTCTCAGCTGCTACATATACTTTCTGCTCCCCAGCTCCTTCAGCTATACTCACTCTTTGTTGAGTCTCCCACAGTTACCATTGTTCCTGGCCTGGACTTCAGTCCGGCATCCCACATTATTCTGGATACCACAACTGACCCCCGTGACTGTATGTCTGTGATCCACCTGACATTCACTCCATTTCCCATATCTCCTTCTTCCCTGTTCCTCACCCTGATCACATTTAGTTTATTGATGGCAGTTCCACCAGGCCTAATCGCCACTCACCAGCAAAGGCAGGCTATGCAATAGTATCTTCCACATCTATCATTGAGGCTACTGCTCTGCCACCCTCCGCTACCTCTCAGCAAGCCAAGCTAGTTGGCTTAACTCAGGCCCTCACTCTTTCAAAAGAACTACGTGTCAATATCTATACTGACTCTAAATATGCCTTCCATATTATGCACCACCATGCTGTTATATAGGCTGATAGAGATTTACACACTGTGCAAAAGTCCTCCATCATTAATGCCTCTTTAATAAAAATGCTTCTCAAAGCCACTTTACTTCCAAAGGAAGCTGGAGTCATTCACTGCAAGGGACATCATAAGGTGTCAGATCCCATTGCTCTAGGCAATGCTTATGCTGATAAGGTAGCTAAAAAAGCAGCTAGTGTTCCAACTTCTATCCCTCAAGGCAGTTTTCCTCCTTCACATCGGCCACTCCCACCTACTCCCCGCTGAAACTTCCACCTATCAATCTCTTCCCACACAACGGAAATGGTTCTTAGATCAAGGAAAATATCTCCTTCCAGCCTCACAGTACTATTCTATTCTGTCGTCATTTCATAACCTCTTGCATGTAGGTTACAAACCGCTAGCCCGTCTCTTAGAACCTCTCATTTCCTTTCCATCATGGAAATCTATCCTCAAGGAGATCATTTCTCAATGTTCCATCTGCTATTCTACTACCCCTCAGGGATTGTTCAGGCCCCCTCCCTTTCCTACACATCAAACTCAGGGATTTGCCCCTGCCCAGGACTGGCAAATTGACTTTACTCACATGTCCCAAGTCAGTAAACTAAAATATCTCTTAGTCTGAGTAGACACTTTCACTGGATGAGTAGAGGCCTTTCCCACAGGGTCTGAGAAGGCCACTGCGGTCATTTCTTCCCTTCTGTCAGACATAATTCCTTGGTTTGGCCTTCACACTTGTATACAGTCTGATAACGGACCAGCCTTTAATAGTCAAATCACCCAAACAGTTTCTCAGGCTCTTGGTGTTCAGTGAAACCTTTACATCGTTTACCATCCTCAATCTTCAGGAAAGGTAGAATGGACTAATGGTCTTTTAAAAACACACCTCACCAAGCTCAGTCACCAACTTAAAAAGGACTAGACAATACTTTCACCACTTTCCCTTCTCAGAATTCAGACCTGTCCTCAGAATGCTACAGGTTCCAGTCCATTTGAGTTCCTGTGTGGACACTCCTTTTTATTAGGTCACAGTCTCATTCTAGACACCAAAACAACTTGGACTACACCCCAAAAAACTTGTCATCCCTACTATCTTCTGTCTAGTCATATTCCTATTCACTGTTCTCAACTACTCAAAAATGTCCTGCTCGTGTTTACACTGCCAGTTTACACTGTTTCTCCAAGCCATCACAGCTGATATCTCCTGGTGCTATCCCAAACTACCACTCTAAATTCCCTCTTAAAGTAAATAATCTTTGCTGGCAAGGCTATGCTGAACATCCTTGGGCACTCTCTAATTAGATATTCTAGGTCCTTCCAATTCTTAGTCCTTCAATACCTGTTTTTTCTCCTTCTGTTACTCAGACCTTGTGTCTTCCATTTAGTTTTTCAATTCATACAAAACCGCATCCAGGCCATCACCAATCATTCTATACGACAAACGTTTCTTCTAACAATCCCACAATATCACCCCTTACCACAAAATCTTCCTTCAGCTTAATCTCTCCCACTCTAGGTTCCCACACTGCCCCAATCCCGCTTGAAGCAGCCCTAAGAAACATCGCCCATTCTCTCTCCATACCACCCCCTAAAAATTTTTGATGCCCCAACACTTCAACACTATTTTGTTTTATTTTTCTTATTAATATAAGAAGGCAGGAATGTCAGTCCTCTGAGCCCAAGCCAAGCCATCGCATCCCCTTTGACTTGCATGTATATATGCCCAGATGGCCTGAAGTAACTGAAGAATCACAAAAGAAGTGAAAATGCCCTGCCTCGCCTTAACTGATGACATTCCACCACAAAAGAAGTGAAAATGGCCGGTCCTTGCCTTAAGTGATGACATTACCTTGTGAAAGTCCATTTCCTGGCTCATCCGGGCTCAAAGAGCTCCCCACTGAGCACCTTGTGACCCCCACTCCTGCCCACCAGAGAACAAACCCCTTTGACTGTAATTTTCCTTTACCTACCCAAATCCTATAAAACAGCCCCACCCTTATCTCCCTTGGCTGACTCTCTTTTCAGATTCAGCCCGCCGGCACCCAGATGATTAAAAAGCTTTATTGCTCACACAAACCTGTTTGGTGGTTTTTTCACTTCTTTTGTGATTCTTCAGTTACTTCAGGCCATCTGGATGTATTCATGCAGGTCACAGGGGATATGATGGCTTAGCTTGGGCTCAGAGGTCTGAAAGACACATTAAAAGGAGAAAAGGCATACAAATTTATTACATACATACACACAGGGGTCTCACAAAATATGGCTTAAAGAAGTATCAGATGATCAAAGTTTAAGGAGTTTTGAGCCTCAGAAAGAAATGGTAGCTTGGGGGTCTCTGAGGAGGGGTAGTGACAGGTTATGTGATATTGAGGGGAGAAAATACATGAGAAAAGGCTGTCTTGTTATGCAGAAATGTCTCAGGTAGCAGTACTCAGAAGAATAGGTGGTAGTCACCTCTTTAAAATTTTTCCAGTGAGTTAATCTTTCTCATTTCATGATATTATAAGGAAGAGGCCAAGAACACTGCATTCCTTCTGAAGAACTTCCCTCAGTCAGATGAGGGACCTTCGGAGAAAGCCCTTCCTGGATTTGCTGTTCCCCAGGTGCTATCAGTTTGAAGTTCAAAGTTGCATATTTTGGAGTATCATTTACTAAGCCCCAACAAGATCATGAGGGTGGAGCCCTCATAAATGAAATTAGTGCCTTATAAGAAGAGACATGAGAGAGATGGTTTATCTCTGTCTACCATGTGAGAATACAGTAAAAAGGCAGTTGTCTGAAAACCAGGAAGAGGGCCCCACCAGACATTGAATCTGCTGGCCTCTTGATCTTAGACTTCCCAAGATCCAGAACTGTGAAAAATAATTTTTTTTAAATCAAACAATGTTTAAGCCACTCTGTCAATGATATTTAAACATATATACATACATACATACATACATTTTTTAAGAATAAAAATAAAATAAAATAAAGTGCCCATGTACACCATCCAACTTAAAAATGTAGAATATAACTAGCATATTTGAAGCCCCATGAGTTTACTCTTCACTGATGTCTCCCTGCCTCCATCACACCCTACCAACCCAGGGGTAACCAAACTCTTATAATTTTAGTCAGTCATTCTCTTTCTTTCCTGTATAGCTTTACCACATATGCATGTATCCCAACACAGTATGTCTGATTTTTCTCTACATAATTTTGCACTTTATGTAAATGAATCACACAGTGTGTTTCTGTGACTTGCTTTTTCCCTAAACATTTCGAAATTCAAACACTAATGTATGAGGCTGTGGATCATGCTTTCTCATCCCTAGTTCATATTTTGCTGTGAGTATAACATAATTTGTTTATCTGTTTTGCTGTTAATGGATATTTTGTGCTTCAATAGCCAGTGCTGCTTTGGAATCTGCATGTGGTTCCTGGTAATCATGCATAAAAGTTTGTCTAGGGAATATATTGTAAGAGCCATTAAGGCTATTCCCATATATTCTGCCGCTGTTTCCTGTCAAAGTTCCTGTTAGGATTGCACTTCACTGCCCACTTAATTTAGGTGTGGCCATATTGGATTAATGAAATGTGAGCTAAGTGATGTGTGACCTTTCTGGGAAGAAGTTTTGTGAGGCAATACGTGCAATGTTCTTTTCTCCCTTCTATAGTAACTGGAAGTGTTCTGCCTAGCAGCTGCTTCATCAGCATGGGTCCACAAGTAAGGCTGGCAAAGACATGGAGTTGACACTCCAGTCAACCCACAATGACAATGAAGCAAGAGTGAAACAAAAATCTTTGTTGTTTTAAGCCACTTTGGGTATGTTGTCTAAAGCACTGTCTAGCTTATCCTTATACAGAAATTAGTATTGAGTGGATTTCCTTGGAAGATATCTATTCAATTTTAATAAATAATGTCAAGCTGTATTCAAAAGAGGTGGAGCCAATTTTAATACTACTTACCAAGAGTGGATGACAGTTACTGTTATTTCACAGCCTTGCCAATACTTGGTATTCTTAGACTATACTTTGCTCTGATAAAACCTTACAAAGTGATGTCTATTGTTTTCATTTTTATTTTCCTGAGGATTAGTGATACATTTTTATGTTTATTAGGCATTCAGGTTTCTTCTTCTGTGAAATGTCCATTTAGTTTATGCCTGTATTTCTATTGAGTTGCTTTCTGAATTTCTGTGCTGTTAATCATTTTCTTTTGATTAACATAAGTTCTTTAAATCTGCTCTCCATGCCTCCTTATCCATTCTTCCTGTCTTATTTTTCTCGATAATATTTATTAGCATTTTATAGATTATTTATTTACTTGTTCATTTATTGTATCTCTCTTAAGCTATGATGGCACCTCCATGAGGTTAGGGACTGTTTTTCCACTGGTAACTCCTCAGTGCCTAGGGATACATCTAGCACACAATAGGCATCAGGTTGAATGAATGAAAACGTATGTGACCATTGAGTTTGTTGACCTTGGTCAGTTTCACCATATAGGTAGGTTTTGTCCTGAAATATATAGTTCCTTGAGCTTGATGTCTTACTGGCCTAATAGGGACCAGACTGAAGGTGGAGCTTCTCACTTCCACTGTCTGTTATGTCACAGCAATTGTTTCTTCCTCCCTTCTTTTTATTAATTGAAATGTGGCAAATTTAATCTGATATTTTTGAAAGAGGGGGATAACCTTAGATATGAAGTCCATTTGTGCAGATATTATCAAAACCATTTAAAAAACAGATATTCACATTGATATAATTTTTAACAAGTTCACAAAGAGATTTTTCACATAAAATATCACTTTGGATTTCTTCACTTAAAGAACAAAATGAACATAAAATCTCCTGTGGCATCTTTTAGCAAACTACCTGCATGACAGACAAGTTCACAAAAGTTTTTCTTTAGCTACTTCAGACTCTGTCCTGCTAACTTAGCCAGCACAGTAACAACACACATTTGGTGAAGTTCCCCTAAAGAAGTTTGGTTAAACACTACAAGGTGTTAAGTACAGAGTGCCAGGAATTTGTTGATATCTTTATTTATCACAGTCTGTGTTTTTGGAACAGAGCACTTATTCTGGTAACTATGGCTGAGCATGTTTTAAACCAAGAGCTGTAGCCTTGAAATATTGAACATGGCAGAAGTTTTATCATACTGGAGTCTATGATGAGATCCATACTAGCAAGGGCATCTGAATGCCGCCTGGAGATATTTTTTTCTACTCTCCTGCCCTGCCACAGCCTTCAGTCACTGTTACTGCACATGTGGTGAAGACCTCATGTGTCTCATTTAGATGTCTCTTCTCTCTCCCATCCCATCCCCAATCTGAGTATCTTGTACTTGATGAAGGTCCATAGGAAAGAGTTGATGAATGGTTGTAGATTCTTCTGTGGCTACAACTTCTAATCCACCATGGCAGCCTATATGTAGACACTGAATTCCTTCTAAGTTTGAGTGGTTTCTTCTTTACCTATATATGGGAGATTCCTCCACCTTCTACTCTTGTGCTAGGGAGGAAAACGGCCATGGATCTCTTCTCTCCTAGGAAGGTGTAATATAGGAGCCAATCAACATTTTTTTCCCACTACTATACTCTCAGCAATCTTAATTCCTCATTTTTGACACCAGATGTATGGGAGTTTCTTCCACATTAACCAATTCTCTAACAGCAGATGGATGTCCTATCATTCAACTTAATTCTCCTGGAGACAGCACAGACTCCACAGGTGAATGGCTCAGTCCCACAAGACTTCAACCCATCTCAGATGCCAGTTGCAAGTAGTAAGTTCCCAGTTACCCACAATTTCTGTCTGACTTGGCTACAAATCAAAGATTCCCACAATCCTCTCTTTGGGTTTGATCACTTGCTAGAGTGGCTCATGGAACCCAGGAAAACAGTTTATTTATTGTTGGTGATTTATTGTTACAAAGGTTATATTAAAGAATACAAATAAATAGCCAGATAAGGAGACATACAGGGTAAGTCTGTGAGAAGAGGTGCAGAAGTTTTATGCCCTCTTTGGCTGTCCTACCCTTACCTCCACATGCTCAATAACTCAGAAGCTCTTTAAACTTTGTCCCTTTAGGTTGATACAGAGGTCTTATTACATAGGCATAACTGATTAAAGCAATGGCCATTGGTGATTGACTCAATCTTCAATGTCTCCACCCTGGTGAGGTGGGACAGGAAAAGCTGAAAGTCCCAGCCCTCTAATCTCAGGATTGGATCCTCTGGCAAGCTGCTCCCATCCTAGGATATGCAGGGAATCCCCAGCTATACTAGCCATCTCACTAGACTACGGAAAGACACATCATTTTAGAGATCTCAAGGGTTTTGGGAGCTGTGTACCAGGAAACCGGATGAAGATCAAATATATATTTCACATTATCACAGTGAAAGACCCACCACTTTTCAGGAATTTGTTCATTTGGGTTTCTTTAAGTCCTTAGATCTCTGAATTGATTTTTGTTTTGTTTTTTTTTTTTTTAAATTATAGTTCTTTGGCTGACATGCTTATTCTTATTGTTAGGGTGTGTATTAGTCCATTTTCATGCTGCTGATAAAGGCATACCCAAGACTGGGAAGAAAAGAAGTTTCACTGGACTTATAGTTCCATGTGTCTGGGGAAGTCTCAGAATCATGTTGAAAAGTGAAATGTACTTCTTACATGGAGGTGGCAAGAGAAAATGAGGAAGAAGCAAAAGAGGAAACTCCTGATAAACCCCTCAGATCTCATGAGACGTATTCACTATCACGAGAATAGCATGGGAAAGACCAGTTTCCATAATTCAATTACCTCCCCCTAGGTCCCTCCCAAAATAAATGAGAATTCTGGGAGATATAATTCAAATTAAGATTTGGGTGAGGACACAGTCAAACCATATCATTCTGCCCCCTGGCTCCTCTAAATCTCATGTCCTCACATTTAAAAACCAATCATACCTTCCCAACAGTCCCCCAAAGTCTTAATTCATTTCAACATTAACCCAAAAGTTCATAGTCCAAAGTCTTATCTGAGACAAGGCAAGTCCCTTCTGCCTATGAGCCAGTAAAATCAAAAGCAAGTGAGTTACTTCCTATATACAATGGGGATACAAGTATTGGATAAATACAGCCATTCCAAATAGGATAAATTGGCCAAAACAAAGGGCACTAAGTCCCTAGGATGCACACAGGGTGGGGATCCTGGGCCCAGCCCGCAAAACCACTTTTTCCTCCTGGGCCTCCAGGCCTGTGATATAAGGGGCTGCTGTGAAGGTCTCTGACATAGCCTGGAGATATCTTCCCCATGGTCTTGGGGATTAACCTTAGGCTCTTTGTTATCTATGCAAATTTCTGCAGCCAGCTGGAATTTCTCCCTAGAAAATGAGTTGTTTTTTTTTTTTTTTTCTCACATAGCCAAGCTGGAAGGTTTTCAAACTTTTACTCTCTGCCTCCCTTATAAAACTGAACGCCTTTAACAGCACCCAAATCACATCTTGAATCCTTTGCTGCTTAGAAATTTCTTCTACCAGATACCCTAAGTCATCTCTCTCAACTTCAAAGTTCCACAAATCTCTAGGGCAGGGGCAAAACGCCAACAGTCTCTTTGCTAAAACATAACAAGAATCACCTTTGCTCCAGTTCCCAACAAGTTCCTCATCTCCATCTAAGACCACTTCAGCCTGGAACTTATTTTTCATATTGCTATCAGTCTTTTGGGCAAAGCTATTCAACAAGTCTTTAGGAAGTTCCAAACTTTCCCACATTTTCCTATCTTGTTCTGAGGCCTCCAAACTGTTCCATCCTCTGCCTATTACCCAGTTCCAAAGTTGCTTCCACATTTTTGGGTATCTTTTCAGCAACATCCCAGTCTACTGGTACCAATTTACTGTATTAGTCTATTTTCCCACTGCTGATAAAGACATACCTGAGAATGGGAAGAAAAAGAGGTTTAATTGGACTTACAGTTCCATATGGCTGGGGAGGCCTCAGAATCATGGTGGGAGGTAAGATGCATTTCTTAAATGGCAACAGAAAGAGGAAATGAGGAAGAAGCAAAAGTTGAAACCCCTGACAAACCCATTAGCTCTCTTGAGACTTATTCACTATCATGAGAATAGCACTGGAAAGACTGGACCCCATGATTCCATTACTTCCCCCTGGGCCCATCCCACAACACATGGGAACTCTGGGAGACACAATTCAAGTTGAGATTTGGGTGGGGACACAGCCAAACCATATGAGGGTAGGAGCTCTCATCTCCAGTGACTTTCTAAATGGAAGTAGAAACTCTGCCATAGATATATGGACAAACATAAGCTTATAAATATTCCAAGTAAATATTATTTTTCTGTGAATATTCTTAGGATAAGAAAAAGCGAGCACTGAAACATTTCCAGGCATATGAAATATCAAAGGATAATATATGAGAATTAACAACCTTTAACTTCTCAGCTGTCACATCTACTCTCTGAAATTAAAAAGTTCTAATTACCTGCCAAATGAGATAATACATTGATTAAATTTTATTTCTAATAGAAAAACTAAAAATATTTATTTAAAAACATGGAGCAATATTAATTCTTTAGAAACCTATATGATACAAATATCGGGTATAATTTTTATTCAATTTATGAAGCCAGAAATGTTCTATATTCTGCTATATATAAAACAGTAACTTAAATTTTGTTTTGGTTACAAAAGAAGCAGTAATACCTTTTAATGGCATTTCTAGAATTGTTTTTTTATAACAGAGTTTAGATTATTGTGAGTTTTTGGGCTCTTGCTTTTTTCTTTCAATCATTTTGATATACATAATAAAAATAACAAAACCATTAGTTTATAATAAGTAAAAATGTTGAAGAAACCCTGAAATTCTTTGCCTAATTTTTGTGTACAATATTCCAATTATTCTAACAAAAATCAAATGGAAACATGTATAATGTTACATAACAAATGTGTAATATAAACATGTGTGTAATATCTAATATAATGATAATAGTAATATGTGGGGGCGGCGCAAGATGGCCGAATAGGAACAGCTCCAGTCTCCAACTCCCAGTGCGAGCGACACAGAAGACCGGTGATTTCTGCATTTTCAACTGAGGTACTGGGGTCATCTCACTAGGGAGTGCCGGACAATGGGTGCTGGTCAGCTGCTGCAGCCTGACCAGCGAGAGCTGAAGCAGGGCGAGGCATTGCCTCACCTGGAAGCCAAGGGGGAAGGGAATCCGTTTTCCTAGCCAGGGGAACTGAGACACACAACACCTGGAAAATCGGGTAACTCCCACCCCAATACTGCACTTTAAGCAGACAGGCACACCAGGAGAATATATCCCACACCTAGCCGGGAGAGTCCCACGCCCACGGAGCCTCCCTCACTGCTAAAACAGCAGTCTGCAGCGATCTATCCGCAAGGCAGCAGCGAGGCTGGGGGAGGGGCGCCCGCCATTGCTGAGGCTTAAGTAGGTAAACAAAGCCGCTGGGAAGCTCGAACTGGGTGGAGCTCACAGCAGCTCAAGGAAGCCTGCCTGTCTCTGTAGTCTCCACCTCTGGGGACAGCGCACAGCTGAAGACCAACAGGGGAAGCAGCGGGGGCCGGTGCAGACGCGAACGACTCTGTCTGACAGCTTTGGGAAGAGCCGTGGATCTCCCAACGCGGAGGTTGAGATCTGAGAACGGACAGACTGCCTGCTCAGGTGGGTCCCTGACCCCTGAGTAGCCTAGCTGGGAGACATCCCCCACTAGGGGCAGTCTGACACCCCACACCTCACAGGGTGGAGTACACCCCAGAGAGGAAACTTCCAAAGGAAGAATCAGACAGGTACACTCGCTGTTCAGCAATATTCTATCTTCGGCAACCTCTGCTGCTGATACCCAGGCAAACAGGGTCTGGAGTGGACATCAAGCAATCTCCAACAGACCAACAGACAGTCCTTCTGACTGTCAGAAGGAAAACTATCAAACAGGAAGGACACCTATACCAAAACCCCATCAGTACGCCACCATCATCAAAGACCAGAGACAGATAAAACCACAAAGATGGGGAAGAAGCAGGGCAGAAAAGCTGGAAATTCAAAAAATAAGAGCGCATCTCCCACTGCAAAGGAGCGCAGCCAATCGCCAGCAATGGATCAAAGCTGGTCAGAGAATGACTTGGACGAGAGGAGAGAAGAAGGCTTCAGTCCATCAAACTTCTCAGAGCTAAAGGAGGAATTACGTACCCAGCACAAAGAAACTAAAAATCTTGAAAAAAGAGTGGAAGAATTGACAGCTAGACTAATTAATGCAGAGAAGGTCATAAACGAAATGACAGAGAGGAAAACCATGACACGAGAAATACGTGACAAATGCACAAGCTTCAGTAACCGACTCGATCAACTGGAAGAAAGAGTATCAGCGATTGAGGATCAAATGAATGAAATGAAGCGAGAAGAGAAACCAAAAGAAAAAAGAAGAAAAAGAAATGAACAAAGCCTGCAAGAAGTATGGGATTATGTAAAAAGACCAAATCTACGTCTGATTGGGGTACCTGAAAGTGAGGGGGAAAATGGAACCAAGTTGGAAAACACTCTTCAGGATATCATCCAGGAGAACTTCCCTAACCTAGTAGGGCAGGCCAACATTCAAATTCAGGAAATACAGAGAACGCCACAAAGATACTCCTCCAGAAGAGAAACTCCAAGACACATAATTGCCAGATTGACCAAAGTTGAAATGAAGGAAAAAATCTTAAGGGCAGCCAGAGAGAAAGGTCGGGTTACCCACAAAGGGAAGCCCATGAGACTAACAGCAGATCTCTCGGCAGAAACTCTACAAGCCAGAAGAGAGTGGGGGCCAATATTCAACGTTCTTAAAGAAAAGAATTTTCAACCCAGAATTTCATATCCAGCCAAACTAAGATTCATCAGTGAAGGAGAAATAAAATCCTTTACAGATAAGTAAATGCTTAGAGATTTTGTCACCACCAGGCCTGCCTTACAAGAGACCCTGAAGGAAGCCCTAAACAAGGAAAGGAACAACCAGTACCAGCCATTGCAAAAACATGCCAAAATGTAAAGACCATCGAGGGTAGGAAGAAACTGCATCAACTAACGAGCAAAATACCCAGTCAATATCATAATGACAGGATCAAGTTCACACATAACAATATTAACCTTAAATGTAAATGGACTAAATGCTCCAATTAAAAGACACAGACTGGCAAACTGGATAAAGAGTGAAGACCCATCAGTCTGCTGTATTCAGGAGACCCATCTCACATGCAGAGACATACAAAGGCTCAAAATAAAGGGATGGAGGAAGATCTACCAAGCAAATGGAGAACAAAAAAAAGCAGGGGTTGCAATCCTAGTCTCTGATAAAACAGACTTTAAACCATCAAAGATCAAAAGAGACAAAGAAGGCCATTACATAATGGTAAAGGGATCAATTCAACAGGAAGAGCTAACCCTCCTAAATATATATGCACCCAATACAGGAGCACCCAGATTCATAAAGCAAGTCCTTAGAGACTTACAAAGAGACTTAGACTCCCATACAACAATAATGGGAGACTTCAACACTCCACTGTCAACATTAGACAGATCAACGAGACAGAAAGTTAACAAGGATATCCAGGAATTGAACTCATCTCTGCACCAAGCGGACCTAATAGACATCTATAGAACTCTCCACCCCAAATCAACAGAATATACATTCTTCTCAGCACCACATCGCACTTATTCCAAAATTGACCACATAATTGGAAGTAAAGCACTCCTCAGCAAATGTAAAAGAACAGAAATTATAACAAACTGTCTCTCAGACCACAGTGCAATCAAACTAGAACTCAGGACTAAGAAACTCAATCAAAACCGCTCAACTACATGGAAACTGAACAACCTGCTCCTGAATGACTACTGGGTACATAACGAAATGAAAGCAGAAATAAAGATGTTCTTTGAAACCAATGAGAACAAAGATACAACATACCAGAATCTCTGGGACACATTTAAAGCAGTGTGTAGAGGGAAATTTATAGCACTAAATGCCCACAAGAGAAAGCAGGAAAGATCTAAAATTGACACTCTAACATCACAATTAAAAGAACTAGAGAGGCAAGAGCAAACACATTCAAAAGCTAGCAGAAGGCAAGAAATAACTAAGATCAGAGCAGAACTGAAGGAGATAGAGACACAAAAAACCCTCCAAAAAATCAATGAATCCAAGAGTTGGTTTTTTGAAAAGATCAACAAAATTGACAGACCGCTAGCAAGACTAATAAAGAAGAAAAGAGAGAGGAATCAAATAGATGCAATAAAAAATGATAAAGGGTATATCACCACCGACCCCACAGAAATACAAACAACTATCAGAGAATACTATAAACGCCTTTACGCTAATCAACTAGAAAATCTAGAAGAAATGGATAATCTCCTGGACACTTACACTCTCCCAAGACTAAACCAGGAAGAAGTTGAATCCCTGAATAGACCAATAGCAGGCTCTGAAATTGAGGCAACAATTAATAGCCTACCCACCAAAAAAAGTCCAGGACCAGATGGATTCCAGCTGAATTCTACCAGAGGTACAAGGAGGAGCTGGTACCATTCCTTCTGAAACTATTCCAATCAATAGAAAAAGAGGGAATGCTCCCTAACTCATTTTATGAGGCCAACATCATCCTGATACCAAAGCCTGGCAGAGACACAACAAAAAAAGAGAATTTTAGACCAATATCCCTGATGAACATCGATGCAAAAATTCTCAATAAAATACTGGCAAACCGGATTCAGCAGCACATCCAAAGGCTTATCCACCATGATCAAGTGGGCTTCATCCCTGGGATGCAAGGCTGGTTCAACATTCGCAAATCAATAAACGTAATCCAGCACAGAAACAGAACCAAAGACAAGAACCACATGATTATCTCAATAGATGCAGAAAAGGCTTTTGACAAAATTCAACAGCCCTTCATGCTAAAAACGCTCAATAAATTCGGTATTGATGGAACGTACCCCAAAATAATAAGAGCTATTTATGACAAACCCACAGCTAATATCATTCTAAATGGGCAAAAACTGGAAAAATTCCCTTTGAAAACTGGCACAAGACAGGGATGCCCTCTCTCACCACTCCTATTCAACATAGTGTTGGAAGTTCTGGCTAGGGCAATCAGGCAAGAGAAAGAAATCAAGGGTATCCAGTTAGGAAAAGAAGAAGTCAAATTGTCCCTGTTTGCAGATGACATGATTGTATATTTAGAAAACCCCATTGTCTCAGCCCAAAATCTCCTTAAGCTGATAAGCAACTTCAGCAAAGTCTCAGGTGACAAAATTAATGTGCAAAAATCACAAGCATTCTTATACACCAGTAACAGACAAGCAGAGAGCCAAATCAGGAATGAACTTCCATTCACAATTGCTTCAAAGAGAATAAAATACCTAGGAATCCAGCTTACAAGGGATGTAAAGGACCTCTTCAAGAAGAACTACAAACCACTGCTTAGTGAAATAAAAGAGGACACAAACAAATGGAAGAACATACCATGCTCATGGATAGGAAGAATCAATATCGTGAAAATGGCCATACTGCCCAAGGTTATTTATAGATTCAATGCCATCCCCATCAAGCTACCAATGAGTTTCTTCACAGAATTGGAAAAAACTGCTTTAAAGTTCATATGGAACCAAAAAAGAGCCCGCATTGCCAAGAGAATCCTAAGTCAAAAGGACAAAGCTGGAGGCTTCACGCTACCTGACTTCAAACTATACTACAAGGCTACAGTAACCAAAACAGCATGGTACTGGTACCAAAACAGAGATATAGACCAATGGAACAGAACAGAGTCCTCAGAAATAATACCACACATCTACAACCATCTGATCTTTGACAAACCTGAGAGAAACAAGAAATGGGGAAAGGATTCCCTATTTAATAAATGGTGCTGGGAAAATTGGCTAGCCATAAGTAGAAAGCTGAAACTGGATCCTTTCCTTACCCCTTATACGAAGATTAATTCAAGATGGATTAGAGACTTAAATGTTAGACCTAATACCATAAAAACCCTAGAAGAAAATCTAGGTAGTACCATTCAGGACATAGGCATGGGCAAGGACTTCATGTCTAAAACACCAAAAGCAACGGCAGCAAAAACCAAAATTGACAAATGGTATCTCATTAAACTAAAGAGCTTCTGCACAGCAAAAGAAACTACCATCAGAGTGAACAGGCAACCTACAGAATGGGAGAAAATTTTTGCAACCTACTCATCTGACAAAGGGCTAATATCCAGAATCTATAAAGAACTGAAACAAATATACAAGAAAAAAACACACAACCCCATCAAAAAGTGGGCAAAGGATATGAACAGACATTTCTCAAAAGAAGACATTCATACAGCCAACAGACACATGAAAAAATGCTCATCATCACTCGCCATCAGAGAAATGCAAATCAAAACCACAATGAGATACCATCTCACACCAGTTAGAATGGCAATCATTAAGAAGTCAGGAAACAACAGGTGTTGGAGAGGATGTGGAGAAATAGGAACACTTTTACACTGTTGGTGGGATTGTAAACTAGTTCAACCATTATGGAAAACAGTATGGCAATTCCTCAAGGATCTAGAACTAGATGTACCATATGACCCAGCCATCCCACTACTGGGTATATACCCAAAGGATTATAAATTAGTCTACTACAAAGACACATGCACACGTATGTTTATTGTGGCACTATTCACAATACCAAAGACTTGGAATCAACCCAAATGTCCATCTGTGACAGACTGGATGAAGAAAATGTGGCACATATACACCATGGAATACTATGCAGCCATAAAAAATGATGAGTTTGCGTCCTTTGTAGGGACATGGATGCAGCTGGAAACCATCATTCTTAGCAAACTATCACAAGAAAAGAAAACCAAACACCGCATGTTCTCACTCATAGGTGGGAACTGAACAATGAGATCACTTGGACTCGGGAAGGGGAACATCACACACTGGGGCCTATCATGGGGAGGGGGGAGGAGGGAGGGATTGCACTGGGGAGTTATACATGATATAAATGATGAATTGATGGGTGCTGACGAGTTGATGGGTGCAGCACTACAACATGGCATAAGTATACATATGTAACAAACCTGCACGTTATGCACATGTACCCTAGAACTTAAAGTATAATTAAAAAAAAAATAGTAATATACATGGAGGGAGAATCATAGAAATAGAAGATATCTTGGAAAACATCTGATGCAAAAATACTAATTTACAGAAGAAATTGAGACCCCAAAAGGAAAAGAGCTTTGTCTAAACTCATATAGCTGATTGGTAGCAAAGCTAGGACTAGAAATCAAGTATTATAGGTTCTTATACAAATTCTCTTTTCCTCTGCAATAAACTTGCCTCTCATGGTGTAATACACAGCTTCTTTAACTATTAGCAGAAGCTAGTTGGAGACTTCATAACTTTAAGCAGGAGAAGCCTAAAATCTCAGTGGCCACCCATGGCTGCTTTCCTCCGAGAAACCTCCACCCACAACAATGACTCTGCTTCAAGCAGCCATCACACCAAGAATACCGACTTATATGTGAATGGACATCTGACCCAAGCTTGGGCAAGTGCTAAGTTATCTGTGTTGGTAGAGCCCTGTGTTGGTAGTGCTAAGTTATCAACATGTGCCTCTTCATTTTGCTCACAATGGTAGGGCAGTGAGTGCCCTTGCGAATGAAGGGGAAAGGCAAGGGAGCAGTTACCATAACTCAGAATATATGTATACAATGTTTATATAATAGAATATACAGTGTGTATATATATACAATTTATATATGTATACAATGTGTATATAAACACAATGGAATATTATTCAGTCATAAAAGGAACAGAAATTCTGTCATTTGCAGCAATGTGGATGGAGCTGGAAGTTATTATATTAAGTGAAATAAGCCAGGCATAGAAAGACAAATATCCCATGTTCTTACTCATATGTGAGAGCTAAACAAAAAGTGAATCTCATGGAGGTAGAAAGTTCTTATTGGCTCTGATGACTGGTTGCTGGTCCTACTGGTTCTTTAAATGACATATTCTGTCCATCAACTTCAGCTGGGGTGGTTACCAGAGGCAAAGAAGGGTAAGCAGGAGAGGGTATGAAGAGAGTTTCATTAATGAGTACAACAATATAGTTAGATAGAAGGATAAGGTCTGGTGTTTGATAGTACGTAGGGAAACTATAATTGACAGCAATTTATCATATATTTCAAAAGAGCTAGAATAATTAGAATGTTCACAACATAAAGAAAAAGTAAATATTTAGAATTTAATTATTACACATTACATGCATATATCAAAATATCACATATGCCTCCCCAAATACATACAATTACTATGAATCAATTTTAAAAAAGAAAAATGTAAAAGAAAAGTCCAGGATAAACCGAATTTAAAAGTTTTCAGATTGACAGAATTGTGGATTAAATCTTACATTCAGAGAATTGGTAATTGCCCTTAGGTCTTTTCTGAACATTTCTTCAATCCAACAGGTCTCTCTTCCTCATGAAGATACTTGAGTTAGATAAAGAAGCAAGGATGATAGTTGCTTCTGAACAGTGCCAGTGAAGGATGAAGGAAGTTCCACATCAGGGTTGGGAGCCCTGACTGTGACAAGAGAAAGAACACAAGTTGTACCAGCTGTGAGGACTCCAGCTGAAGCTGATGCAAAGACAGAATATGCCACCTAAAGACCCAGTAGGACCAGGCCCCTGTCATCAGAGCCAATGAGAAGTGGGGGATTACACCAGAATGCTTCATCAGCTGCCTCCTGAAACCGAACACTGCCACAAAGTGGAGTAGGAGGCAAAGCAAGACCCTTCTGAGGAAAACAGCCCTGAGGCAGTTTAACCTCTGTACTGACTGCCCTCTAATGACTGTTTCTAATCTGAAGTGACTAAGTTATGCTGAAATGTGTTTGGATGAACGGAGGCAAGATGGTGCACTTCCGGGTTCTTCATCACCAACTTTTCCCGTGCACGCGAAAATGCAGCCGGCACCTGGGAAGGTGCAGACCAACCAGGCATGCGCCAGGTGACGTCAATCCGAAGAGACCAAGATTTACCTGGTCACACCTGCGGAAGGCCCCCCTCCCCCGACATGCCCGTGCCCCGCCTATTGCCCTCCCACTCCCAGAAAAGCCGCTCCCCGCCAGCGCCCCGCGCGGACTTCCCAGCCCCACTCCTGTCGGGATGTCGGGACTGTGTCAGGAACTCCACCCGAGAGCCCCACCGGGGGACTCTGTCGGCCTCCTTTGCCGGAGGTGACCTGAAGCTAGGTGACCAAAAATAAATGTGCAGTTTTGCTCCTACCCTTGCCTACTCGCTGGTTCTTTTGTGCCCGCTCTGGTGGTCTTAGAAAAAACAAATCAAAATGCAAGATTAAGAGCTGTCTACTCTTAAATGAATAAAATAAATTCAGAGCTATGTTGAATTCAGTTATGGAAAAATAAAGTTACATTTCTGACTAGCTAGCTCTTAAGTGTGAAATTATAAATCTATGAAATTTATAAACTTTGTCATACAACTGTTGTTATCCTTATTACCATGATCATAACTACTTTTAATATAACTTTTATTGCTAAGTAAATCTGTGTTCTGTTTGAAATATAAAAACAAAAATATTCACTGTGTTTAGTCATTTAGGGCTAATGATGACCTCAGAAAGACACAATGTGGGAACAGGTGTTTGTGCTTATGAAAGCCAGAAGGGAGTGAAGAATGAATGTGTGGAAAAGAAATTATTGGAGTTGGTGGAGACAACTTTCTTGAAAAAATTGTGCTTAATTAGCGTTTTGGTTATAGCTGTTTTAGTTAATACACTAGCAGCTTGATATCATGAACATGTTAATTCTACCTAAAATAATAGTCTTTAAAAAATTTTTGTAAATCTTTTAAATAAGGTTTGATTTTTGTACAATGAAATTCATAATTATTAAGTACACAGTTAGATGCATTTTTAGATATGTTTGAGCTACGTAACTACCACCCAGATTAAGATATAAAATAGTTTCATCATTCCAGAGTTACCTTCATGTTCCTTCCTAGTCATTAGCCTTCCGCAGAGATAACTACTATTTTGATTTCTGTCACCATAGATGAGTTTTCTGTTCTGCTTTGAACTTTGTGTAAATAGAATTATGTAGTATATACTCTTTTGTGTCTGATTTATTTTTCTGATTATAATGTTCTCGTTATTCACATATGCTGTTGTATGTATTAATAGTTCTATTTTTCCTTGTTTTTCTTTCTTTTGCTTTGAAGCATCGCATTGTATGAATATGTTTTGATCCATTCTCCTCTTGATGGACATTTGGGCCATTTCCATTATTTGACTGTTATAAACAAAAGCTGCTACAAATATGTTTGTACATATCTTTCAGTGGAAAAGCCACAAATTTCTCTTCGTTATATACTTAAGAGTGGATTTGTTGGGTTATTAGGTCATTTGACTCTATAAAATGCTGTCTAATTGTTTTCCCAAGTGGTTGAACCAAATGAGTTTCTCTTCAACAATATAAGAAAATTCCAGTTTCTCCATACTCTCAACACTATATACGTATGTGTGTGTGTGTGTGTGTGTGTAGATAGAGAGAGCCAGTTTTTAAAAATTGTAACTGTCTCAGTAGGTGTGATGTGGTATATCGGTGTGGTTCTACTTTGCCCTTCTCTGATGTCTAATCATTTTGAGCCATTTTATATGCTTAATGGCTGTGTCTTTTGTGAAGTGCCTGTTCAAGTCCTTGCCAATTTTTTAAATTGGCACTTTGTCTTTATCTTATTAGTTTTAAAAGTTTCTTCAATAGTCTGTATACAAGATCTTCGTATTATAAATCACTTCTTATCTGTGGATTTCCTACTCACATATTTAATACTTTTTCTGAGGTCACAGAAATGGTCTAATAGAATGTTTTTTTTTTTTTCACTTTTATGCTTCGTATGTTTTGTGTCTTGTTTAAGAATCATGTTTTACTCCATGGTCATGAAAATATTTTTCTGTCTTTTACTAGAGCTTAATTTATTTTTAGTTTTCACTAGGTCAATATTCTACTTTTGTGTATGGTTTGAATATAAGAGTCAAAGATTCTGTTTTTTTCCCCATGTGTGTTTCCAATTTTATTAGAACTATTCATTGAAAAGACCATCTTTTCTCCTCACTGAGTTAAAGCGGCATCGTTGCATAAACCACATGATCGTGTATGTGTGTGTGTGTGTGTGTGTGTGTGTGCAAATTTCTAGCCTCTCTGTTTTCTATTGTTCTATTTGTATATCTTTATTTCAAGATCAAACTGTCCTAATTACTGTGGCAATACTAATATGGGCAGGAGGCAGAGAAATACTAGGTAGAAAAGGGCAATCTCCAGCGAGAGCCACGGCATCAAGCCTGGACCTGCAGCCCAAAGTGAGAATGTGCATTCCTGTTCTCTTCTCCAAATGTTGCCTTTTCCAAAACCACTCTGTCCTGCCCCACCCCACATCCTGTACCCATTAAAACTCCAGGCCCCACCAATGGACTGACAGAACAGTAGAGAAGGAGAGAAGAGAAGCAGCAGCTAGACATTGGACAGAAGCTGCTTGATTTCAGAGAGATGGCTTGATGGTGGGACCTCGGAGAAGAGCTCAGCCAGCGATAGTCAAACTCCAGGAGAAGACCACCTTCCCACACCATCCCTTTTCCAGCTCCTCATCCCACTGAGAGCTACTTCCACTGCTCAATAAAATCCTCTACATTCACCACCCTTCAATTTGTTCACGTGACCTGATTCTTCCTGGATGCCGGACAAGGGCCTGGATGTGGTGCAAGAGACTGTTACGCCGACCCTCCACGGAGCTGTTTAACACTTAGGTCATCCTTGGATGGCAAAGCTAAAACAGCACACTGTAACACATGCCCTCTGGGGCTCCAGGGGTCACAGGCAACCCCTAGACACTGCTGTGGGCTGGCACAGACTTTTGCTCCTGCTGGTTGCCCAGAAACGCGCGTCCCGGCCTCTGCACCTGCTCACTTACACGCTCTTCCTCTCACAAGGGATAGAGAGCTGCAAGCTCAGTAAACAAGCCAAACCCTTCAAAAGTCCCATGAAAGGATCAAGGGAAGTATCCCATTTCATTACAACTTTACAGTAAGTCAGAATCTGGTAGAGGAAAATCTCCAGCTTTGTTTTGTTTTACAACTGCCTTGTCTATCTATGTTCTTTGTATTCTCATATATATTTTAGAACTATGCCTGCCAATTTTCACCTAAAACAACCTAATAATTTTAATTAGGCTTACACTGAGCCCACAGAACAATCTAGGGAGGATGGACAACTTAGCCATATTGCATCTTCCAATCCATGAATACATAATATCTCTCCATTTATCATTCTTCAGTTAGGTCTTTGATTTCTTCTTTGTTATTTTAATAATTAAGGATTTTACAAGCATTTTTAAAGATTTATTCCTAGATGTTTGATGTTTTTTATGCTAGTATAAGTGTTATTTTTAAAAATTTATTTTCAAATTGTTGTTGCTATTATATAGAAATACAATTGATTTTTAAATTTTGACCTTTGTGTGGAAAAAACAAACTGTTTTTTTCTCTGCTCAACACAGAAGACTTCTGTTACCAAATGTGTGGGGGTTTCTTCCCACCAAGCAAGTAATCAGTTCTGCTGTGGACATCATTTGGTGTTCTCCAATCCAGTTTAATTCTGATATTATCTATCTAGAGATAGTGTTAGATCCCACAGGGTGAGGGTTTCGTCACACAAGACTGCTACCACTGTCAATGCCAATCACCGCCTTCAGATTGTTTACGTGTGCTTCTGAATAACTGGCTGTAAATTAGAGTTCTCACACTTCCCCTCCTTGGGTTTAATTCCCTCCTTAGGATTAATTTGCTAGAGTAGCTCACAGAACTGAGGGAAACACATTTATCAGTTTATTATAAAAGATATTAAAAGATACAGATGAAGAGATGCACAGGATGAGGTGTAGAAGAAGGGTGCAGAGTTTCCATGCCTTTGTCAGGCTCCCTTTAGGAGACTCAGAGTGTTCAGCTACCCACCCTCATGGGCCTGTGATAAAGACTTCATTGCATGGGCATAATTGAGGCAAGGACAATAGTATAAAAATATTATTGGACAAAAAGGTTACTGTTACAGGTAGTTAGGAGTAAGCATGGCAAGAGCGATCTCTCCCTACCCACTAGAATGTCGGGTGATGGTTTGGCAATTATCACATTGCCTCTCTAAAAATAATTCAGCAGCCATCAAGCTCCTAATGGTCCACACCTGTTAACATTACACGTGTTAATTGAATGCAGACCCCAAGGAGGAAAAGCTCCCTGGGCATGAGTGTTAAGAACGAAAGGGTGAAATAAATGTGATCTTCCAGGTACACTCCACCGGAAAAAGGAAGAAAACCTCAGATGGTCATACATATAACTCCCTAAATACTCTGCATGTGCTCCCTTCCCAAGTTAAAGAGGGCTCTGCACCTGGGGAAAGCTCACCCTAAGGGAAGAATTATGGAAAAGAGGCAAACTTATGAAAGTCCTAGGATCATGGTTAAATGGGGCACTTGACGTCTCTTTAACCTTCATGTGCCCACTTGGTTCTCTTCCAAGTGCACCTTCCTTTCTTTCCTGTTTTAAAGTCTTTTTTTCTTTAATTGTTATTTATTTACTTTTTGAGACAGAGTCTTGCTCTGTTGCCCAGACTGGAGCGTGGTGGCACGATCTCAGCTCACTGCAACCTCTGCTTCCCAAGTTCAAGCAATTCTCCTGCCTTAGCCTCCTGAGTAGCTGGGATTACAGGCACCTGCCACCACGCCCAGCTAATTTTTGTATTTTTAGTAGAAACGGAGTTTCACCGTGTTGGCCAGGTTGGTCTCAAACTCTTGCCCTCATGATCTGGCCGCCTTGGCCTCCCAAAGTGCTGGGATTACAGGTGTGAGCCACCGTGCCCGGCCTAAAGTCTTTTTAATAAACTTCCACTCCTGCTCTGAAACTTGCCTCAGTCTTTTTTTCTGCTTTATGCCCCTCAGTCGAATTCTTTCTTTTGAGGAGGCAAGGACTGAAGTTGCTCTGGACCTGTATATATTCACCACCAGTAACTCAGGGTAACTCGGGTCTCTTCCACCGGTAACATTATGAGCTAATACTGACAGATTGAGTACGGAAATCCGGGGGCAAGACCCGTCCAGATTTTTCTTGGCCTATCTGTGTGACTTTCCTTCCTCCTGGAGGTGGGGCAGGACTGCTTCTGAAATTGAGTTCTTATGACCTACAATCAGACAAAAAAATTTCTTTATGACCAGTTCTAACACAGAAATGTGGGAGAAGATTACAGCATATTTTTAGCTTCTATGGCCTGCCTTGGGGAAAAAAGTAGCAGGTGCAAGAAGGGCAGAAGAAGGTCAGATAGAGAGATTCTGATTTTTGAGGCCTACTCCTGAGGCCTAAAGCATTCCAATATTATAACAATTATAACAAAAGACTGTCTTTCACCTTTATTACTCTGAAGCTATTCTGAAGCCACTTCAGGAAACAAAGACAAAAGGCCAAATGCTTTAACAAAAGATATGCTTGTTGTTTTAGTCACTTAGGATATAACAAGTGTTATCATAGTTATAAGCCAGGAACTGTGGACAAAAATATATATATATATATTATGATATATATTGATTGATATTATGATATATATATATCATAATATCACAACCTTGTATTTCTAAATTCACTCGTGATTTATAGCAGTCTATAAATTCTATTGGATTCCCTGTGAAACAATCACATTATTTGAGAATAAAAATGTTTTCTTTTTCCTTTTTAATCTGTAAGCCTATTGTTTCTTTCTCTTTCATTATTTCCTTGGCTTGTACCTCCTCTGAGTAGAAGTAGTGATAGTAAACATCCTTGTCTTGTTACCAGTCTCATCAGTTTCAAGGGGAAAGCATTCAATATTTTAACATTAAGTAAGTGTGGAGGTGACTGTCCTTCTGAGACCCACTTTTAAAGGCTAGGACCTTCGGTGAAAGAAAAAATGAAAATTCTTTTCACCAGTACGAAGAACAGTGATAAAGGAATTTTTATCATGGCCACAGTTCTGGGTAGGATGTTTAGAATCTGTCATAATCACATGCCTGTATCATATAAGTTGTGATTTGAATTCACACTACCTACATGGTGTAGAAATTCCCCAAATAGAAATTAACTTAAAAGTTGGTTTTGGGAACATTTAGCATAATTAAATACAAAGCCTCTCTGGAGATAAGTATTCCTGGCCCACAGGGCACAAGATTTTCATAGATAAAAGCTCACTGAGGATGAACTCACAATTTAGAACTACAAACCACAGGAGAAAAATATCCAATATTATCAAGAGTTATTAGACAGAATGAAATATGATCTTTAGATGTTTAAGAACTGTATATAATATTACCTGATAGACACCAAAAAATAAGCATGTTAAAAACAATAGAAATCTGACTAAATCAGCTCATTATGTGTCTCAGGGTTAGACAAAGAAATAAAAACACAAAATTTCTCATCTTGAAAAAGCAATGAGTCAATAAATACCTTTTTCATTTCTGAAATTAATAGACACAATCTGGTTTACATATGTTTTTGCAAAACTTAGAAGTTGGTCCTAATAAAATTAAAACAGAATAATGGATATATTCCAAATTACTATTGAAAAGAAGAGCAAATAATAAATAAGAAAATAACGGCTTACTATGTGCTAGTTGCTGTTCTAAGTACTTTAAATGAACTAACTCCCTTAGTACTCACAAAATCTGTACTATCTGCATTTGACTCATGAGAAAACTGAGGCACACGGTGTTTAAATAACTTGTCCAAGATCACATAAGATTGAAGCCCAGAAAGTCTGAATGTATAACCTGCTCTTGTAAAGAAATGCTGATGCTGCTTCCTAAGAAACTGTTAAGGGGAGAGAGGAGTACCAAATAAAAATAAAAGACAAGAAGCATAAAATCAGAAAACCTATTAAGTATATTGACTATGATTCAGAAACCAGAATGTATTAGTTTTCTATTTCTAACAGATTACCACAAACCTAGTGGCTTAAAACATCACATATTTATTATTTTATAGTTCTGTTGGTCAGAAGTCTGCCACAGTTCTCACTGGGCTAACATCAAGGTATTAGGAGGGCTGAATTACCTTTTTGGGACTTCCAGAGAGAATCTGTTTCCTGCTCCTTCAGGCTTTTGGCAGAATTCAGTCTCTTGCTGCAGTACATTGTAGGCTGAGTCCCCCATTTCCTTGCAGGAGGTCAACTCAGGGCCATTCTGAACTGCTAGAGGCTCCCTAGTTTCTTGGTCCACTTCCTCAATTTCCAAGCCACAGCTGAGTCCATTTCAACCTTCAAATTGTTTTTGCCTCTTCTTAGCTTTCATCTGTTGCTGTTTAACCAGATTTCACTGCTATGTATCCAGGAATTAGGTACTGATTAAATTATGCTACATCCACATGAGGAGATACTAAGCAGCCATTAAGAAATTTTAGTCCAAATTTGTTTTTTTGCCCAGCTTTTACAAGCAGTTTTTGTATTTAAGTTCTAAACTACAATATTGACCTAATTTTTAAAATTCTGAGATGATATTTTGAAAAATTTGTTCCTAAATATTGAATATAATTTTAAATGAATAAGCTCACATTAAATCTAACAAGTATGGAAGGATAATTTTATATATATATATATGCTAAAAAAAATCATTAGTTCACTTGGCAATTATTTCAATTTTTCTAGAATGGAAATTTCTTTATTTGTATAATAAGACCATTTAAAATTATAATTTTAGAACAATGGTGACAGGAAATGCTCATAATAACTATCAAAACTCAAATCAGAAAAGAAAAATGGGTCATTTTATTTTGCTACACTGGGTGGTCTTTTTGGCATGGATGGTCTTGATTATGACTGGCTTTTATTTTCTGATTTATACTCTTTTGTAAAATAAAATGTTTAAATAATCAAACTTGTTAAAACAATATCTACACAAAACGGAGCTTGGGTTTGAAAGCATTTTTACTTACATTATTTTCATTTAAGCCTCACAACTCCAGCTCTTCCCAGCATCCTATGAAGCCTCACTACAAAATCATGTGCATGTCTTCTTGAGGACTGCTGTCATTCAGGAAGGGAGTTGAAATTGCATCATCTTGGACACCATATTCTTTTAGTAGCCCATTTTTAAAAGAACAAGTGCAAGAATCTATCTTAGTCCGTTTAGGCTGCTGTAACAAAATACCACAAACTTGGTATCTTACACACAATAGAAATTGATTTCTCCAGTGTGGAGGCTGTAAGTTTAAGATCTGGAAAATTTTGTGCCTGATTAGGCTTACTTTTGGATCATAGAACAACAGCTTTCTGCTGTACCCTCATGTAGTAGAAGGTGCAGGGCAGCTCTCTGGGGCCTCTTTTATAAGGACAGTAAGCTAATTCACGACAGTTCCACTTCATGACTGAATTACATCCCTATGTCCTCACTTCCCAAATTCATCACATTGGTGATTAGGATTCAACATAGAAATTGTCAGGGGACACAAACTTTCAGACCAGAGCAGCACCTTAAAATTTTTACTATATTCTATTTAAATGGCTTTACAACTATTATATTCAAATCCATACAAAGCATTAAAAAGCATCCACTAACATGGAAGTATTTCAACAACATAATGTTGCATATAAAAAGCAGATGGCAAAGGAACATAGATAATACAAAGCTGCCTATGTAAAGTTATCTTTCTATGGATCTAGAAAGGCATATGGTGGTATGCACAGAGAGAGGTCTGGAAGAATGCTCACCAAAATGTTGATAGTGATTATTTCTGGGTGGTAGCATTTCCAGAGATTTTTGCTTTCATTTTTGTAGCTTTAAAAAAAATGTGTATTTAAACGTTTATAAACAGAAAAATTAAAGACTAAAAAAGGCCTAACTCAAACTTTGTAACTATTTTATTTTTTTAAAAGCAGTGTCTGGTATAAAACACCAGAAGAGCTCTTAATGTTTAACGAGGAGATTTAAGCAATTGGTGGAAATTGGGAAGAGCAGCTTGATAGCCTCAAAGGCCTTCTCAAACCTCCACAGCTTAGTCTTCCTACTAATATTTATGCTTGGCTCTGGGAGACAGAAGGTGAAGAAACCATAAACATTTAGAGTTGATAGGGGTATAGAGAAGAAAACAGGATTAATAGGAGATTCTATAACCCTGAGAATCCAGGTATGGTGGGATCTCAGCTCCAAGTTGACACAGGAACACAGTTCTCCACAACCAAGCTATAGACAAATCTTAAGACTTCAGAGACCTGAGCAAGAGGAAGGTATCTTAGCAGTGACTGTGTCCAACCCTTTCCCATGGTATATGGTCTCCTTAGCAGTGGATCTGGTAAGTGACCATTCAGCCTTTGTTTGAATGCCTGTGGGAATAAAAAAAATTCACCATCCCACAAGTATATTTTCATTTGATCTTCAGATGGCACAGATTGTTTAGATGTTGATTCTTTATGTAATCTGATTTCTGCTCCCTGTGCCTTCAGCCCTCTGGCTCTAGATCTGGAAAAAGGCCACATGCCTTTTTTATAGGAGAGTTTTAGATATTTGAAACACACCTCAGGATCCATTTCTCTACCTCCTTTCTGGAACACAGCTTCATTCTCCAGCTTAAATACCCACCACCATGGTCATAAGTCTCATGCACATAATTCAGTTTATCTTTACTGTCTGTTCAGCATAGAATAGAGTGACAATTACCTCCCCCACCCCCTTTCTGGAGCTTTGGATTCTAATTCAAATAAAAATCACATTAGTTTGGAGAGAGGGGCAGCCTTTTCACATGACTGAGTATTTACACTGACTTTTTCAACCAAGAAAAAAAAAACTTTATAGGCCGGACTTGGTGGCTCACGCTTGTAACACCAGCACTGTGGGAGGCTGAGGTGGGCAAATCACAAGGTCAGGAGATTGAGACCATTCTGACTGACACAGTGAAATCCCATCTCTACTAAAAATCCAAAAAAGAAGAGAAAAAACAAAAACATTAGCCAGGCGTGGTGGCAGGCACCTGTAGTCCCAGCTACTCGGGAGACTGAGGCAGGAGAATGGCATGAACCTGGGAGCTGGAGCTTGCAGTGAGCGGAGACCGCGCCACTGCACTCCAGCCTGGGAGACAGAGTGAGACTCCATCAAAAAAACAAAACAAAACAAAACAAAAACCTTATCGATAAGTGATATTGTTCAGTCAACTCTCTCCTACAATATACATACAGTTGGTGTTCTTAACTCAGACGCTGGCCATTCACTTAAATCTATTGAATGTTTCATATTAGAATAAGAACATCACTCTTTTAAATACTGAATCTGTCATCTGATGTTTTCTATATTCCCCAGTTAGAAGACATCTTCAAATTTGTTACTTATCTCCTGTCTTCATCCAAATCATTGATGAAATATTCAATGAAGCAAAGTCATGAATATATTTCTAAACCATGAATAAATTATTTGACCTTTTTTTCCATCCTTCAACCCATTGGGGATCTACTTGGGCTTACTGCTAATATTTTCCTGAAAGTCTGCATTTCTAACAAGCATATGGGTCAGTGGTTCAAGGCTACAGATCACACTTTGAGAAGTAAGAATGATCAGTTGGGTAGTATTGAAGTTCACATGTACCTTAAAGCTCCCTATGTCTGCAGCCCTCTGGTGCTATATCTGGAAGAAAGCCACATCACTCTTTTGATAGGAGAGAAGCACAAATCCAGAGCATTGATTCTCAACCTTGCTTACACATTTGAACCACCTAATAAATGCTTAAAAACAACACCCAGAGATCCCTGTTTTTAAAAAGCTTACCAGGTGATTCTGATGCACAGTGAAGATTAAGAACTACTGCTGTAAATCTAAATGCATAGCATGATAGCAAATGTTGCAATTATAAATAATTCACATTGCCTTTGTTTCTAATTTCACTTAGAAAGGGAAAATAACCACAAAACAAAAATCCTGACTATTGTGTAGTAAGTAAGGCTGGTGCCACAGCTGAAAACATACAAATCAAGATTCTGATGGGAAGCACACAGGGATTTGAACTAAATTGAGCCACGTGAACCCAAAGTCAAATTAGAAATCTCATCAGCATAATTTACCCAATATGATTTCCAAGGTTTCAGGTTAAGTTCTTCAATAATCAACTTAGGAAAGTGTTAGAGGTGACATACATCCCAACTAGAATTGCCTAAGTGTTTGGTCTCAACAGAGCCAGAGGCCATCAGTCAGAAAAATTTAAGCACACAATCTTTGGAGGCATAGGAATTGAGAAAGTAATCATCAGTTTTTCTTAGCGTTAGCTCCATTACTTCAGAGCAGGACAGGTCAGAAGTAAACTGCATTCAATTTAGGTTGGAAGACTTTGTAAACAATCAAAGGCTGAAAAGTGTCAGTGCTTACAGAGTCCTGATGTTAAAATACCATCAATGACTTCAATTATGTCTTTTCTTCCACCATCTGGACAGGACACTAAATTGGATGGGGATGGCGGCTGGCTGCATTTCATAGAACAACAGAAAATGCACTGAAGCCTGTGAAAGTGCAATTTTCTTTGTTATGACAACAAGAGGGCACAAGGCACATGAAGAGGCAGTTTGGTGACTTTGCCATAGCTCTCTGGGTCTCCTTGGGTTGCTTCTTGTGCATGACTGTCTATGGTAAGCATGTGAGAAGCCCATGGAGGTCTCTGCTGGGCTTTGTTTCTGCGTTACACATTACAATGGGCAGGACTGGCTCCTTATAAGTAGATGAAATCCAAACATCATGACACAGAAAAGACAGAGAAGGAATGGAAATCTAGAGACCTGGACTTACTTAGACCTAGATCTACTGCCTAGTTTGAGAATGTTAACACTTCTCAATCAGGTTCTGCTTTTGTAAAATGAAATAAGTAGAAACCTTTTTGTCCCTAGCATGATATGAGTTCTAATATTAATAATAATGGTAACAATAATTAAGCTAACAATTATTAAATACTTACTATGTGTTAGCAACTATTTTTTTTTTTTTTTTTGGTAGAGATGGGATCTCACTATGTTGCCCAGGCTGGTCTCAATCCCTTGGTCTCAAGCAATCCTCCCACCTTGACCTCTCAAAGTGCAGGGATTACAGGTGTGAACTTCTGTGCCCAACCTATTCTAAATACTATATGGGTATTGACTTAACCATTTTTTAGTAGATACCATTTTATGGCAGTTTTATAAATGGGAAAACAGGGTTCACAGAGGTTAAATGACTTACTCAAAGCCATACAACTCATAAGTAGAAGGGAGACAAGATTTTAACCTAATAACCCAACCTCAGAACCTGAGCCCTTAGCCACTACATTCATTTTTCTCATGCTGATATTTGCATTTACCATTCTCTGAACATGGAATTGTGAAAAAAAGTTCCACTTATGATCATATAAAATTATCTAACTATAACTATTAGATAGCATGAGCCAAAATGAGCAAGAAAAGAGGCAGAATTCAGCAAAGGAATCAGCTAAGTTCCTCCACAGAATTGTTTGTTTCCATAGCTTCCTCTCTGTTTAGCTTTCCACCCAGCTCTCTCATGGCAGCTGCTGTCTGACATCACTGATATTCTTCTTTCACCTTCTCTTCATTGCTTCCCTTTCACTCAGCAGGCTTCTCTTCACGGTTTTCTTTCCATTATGGATTTCATGCTCTGTCACATCAACTATTGTCTTACCAACTTCTTTGCCTATTTTCTTTCCATTGATTCATTTAGGAAAAAACCCAACCCTCAATGAATCCACGTGCCTAGTTCTCTGAATCCATAGTAGGCTGATGGAGAAAAATCACACAGTTTCCTAGACGGGCTCCACTCAAAAATCACAAGCACCGACTTGATCAGCGCCCTTCGTGCCACAGGGAAAATTTCTATCAATCCCTAATCAACCATTCCTCCATTCACTGAAGGAACTATTTCAGATCTTCTTTACTTTTCACAGCTCTAATTCTGCTACTTTACCCTTGTCCACAGCAGACAGTCTCATTTCATTCTCAGAGAATATAGAATCCACCAGACTGTACCTTTCTCAACTCCTCGACTAAACCTGCAAATTCATCTGCATCCACACCCACACTTTCCTAATTTCCTTCCATTCACAAAAAAAGAGTCTCTTTCCCTATCTAACATTAATTCTGCACAGTGTGCTAGTTCCCTGAATTTTGTCTTCCTACTTTCTCGAGGACATGTATCTTTCAGGTACCTACCTCCTTTCCCTTGTATCTTCCACATTTCACTCTCTAATGGCTCCTTTCCACTGGCATTTAAACATGCTCAACTGCTCTCATCTCGAGAGAAGATGAGGGGATGCTCCATCTCTCTATCAAATATTGAATTCTTTATTCTTAGTCATCCCTTCACTCCTCTTCCTCCTCCTTTTCTTCATTTTTGTCTTCATCTTCATCTTGTTCTTCTTTTCTTTAGGGGTGGTGTCTTGCTATGTTACCCAGGCTGGAGTGCAGTGGCTATTCACAGTCCCAATCTCACTACTAATCAGCAAAGGAGTTTTGACCTGCTCTGTTTCTGACCTGGACCAGCTCACCCCTCCTTAGCAACCTGGTGGTTCTCTGCTTTGGGGAGGTCACCATATTGATGCCAAACACCTGATTGGTATACATACTAGAGCCCAGAACTCCTGGGCTCCAGCCATTCTCTCCCTTCAACCTCTCCAGTAGCTAGGACTGCAGTTGCACCCACTGTGCCTGGACAAACTTCTTGACAGAATTATCCTCCTTTGCTGTCTCCACATTCTTTTTCCTAACTATTCCTTCTCACTGCAAAATGTCTTCCAATTTATTTATTCTTTTCCTTTTCAAGTTTAAAACATTTATTTAAAACATAATTTACAAAATGCTTAATATGCTGACTTAGGAGCCCGCGGCGCAGGGGGAGGTGGGGTGGGCAGCTGCCCACTACACCAGCAGAGCAAGACTGCAAGTGTGTATAGCAAGCCATCAGTACTGCTGGCCTCCCTCCCATGCCCTCTGTTCAGACACCCAAGGGGTCCATGTGCACCTCTGGTATCACACGACCAGAAAACAGGACCCCAGAGGTTTCTTGAGTCTCTGCTTACCAGAAAAGCTGAGTGTAGCCCTGCCAGCCCATCCTTGAGCAGGGTATCCTTAGATAGGCCAGAGCAGGGTATAGCTGGGCTGTGCAGGGCAGGTGGATTCTAGAAGGGGCTTATGGTAGCAGATGCAGTTTTATTTCCTGCATGTAGGTAGAGATCACCCTGATTGAGTGGGCTGAGAAGCATTGGTCACCAGACCTGGACCACCAGCTCCTTTGCTTACAGGCTGACATCAGACCAGTGGCTCATGGGAAGCAGTTAGCTGGAAGGTCTGAGGCCTGACTTGTGGGGTTAGAGAGGAGCTGGGGAAAAGGGACAGTAGCATGAAGGCAAATAAAGGGGTGGTAGCCTTAGGCTTCTGCCCCCCATCCCCTTGGGGTTTTCCAAGCTGAAGTCTGCAACTTACTGAAAAAAGAAGAAGAAGAAGAAGAAGAAGAAGAAGAAGAAGAAGAAGAAGAAGAAGAAGAAGAAGAAGAAGAAGAAGAAGAAGAAGAAGAAGAAAGAAAGAAAGTTAAAAAGAAAAGAAAAAAAAGTTACAGACTACCCCCCCAAAAAAAACCACACACACACATACAAAATCAAAACTATTTTATCATCTCCCCTCCCATCTCCTCCCAAAACAATAGTTTTATCTTTTCTTTCTTTCTCTTTTAAAATTTTTGCCTGCAACCTCTCTATCTGGGAAGTCCAGGGCATTACTACTGGTGGGTGTTGACAGGCACATAGTGGGCAAAACCCCATCTTTGGCCAGAGGTAGGTGTGTGCACTAGTCCCTGCCCCATCATGAATCTGCAGACACCCAACAGCCAGCCTTCTCTTTAGCTCCCTCTAGAGGGGTGGAGGCAAAGCAAAAACAGGTGGTCCCAACTGCTGAGCCATCAGCACTGCTGGCCTTTCCACCTGATCTACTTCTGCATACTTCTCCAATTGAAATGACAGTCTCGTCTTGGGCCAGAAACTACTCTTACATGAGGGATGGACATTATACATTTAAGATGTGGACACTTGGTCAGGGCAGTGGAACAATAAAGATAGCAGACAACTTTTTTCCTTGACCAATCTTGGGGGTCATTCCCCTTCTTACTGACTGAAACTGTGTTCCAGCTCTGCTCATGAACAGTTTCTGGCTTCACACAGTTATAAGGCTGTCCTATGGACTAGTCACTGACTCAACTGGTAGCTGGCCTTTCCTCCTAAGGGGAAGATGTTGTGGAACATGGTTTGCTGGTTTTGGATGGCCTGGCATTCCCAAAGGGCAAGGCTGAGAGCCAGATGAACCAAAGGTAGAGTGAGCTGTGAAACCTAGCTTGCCACCTTGGGCACCCTAAATGCTGCCCTAATTGCAAAACCACACCAACCACTCCAGAATGTATTTGCTGATTAGGAGTGGGGAGGCCATCTGGCTGGCTAAGGGATAAGGCACAGTGCAAGGGAAGGAATCAGAAAGCCTGAGAGGAGCCGGGTTGTACTGAGAGCAGCCAGAGCTGCTCCGGGCAGCTGTCCTTCTAACCTCTTCCACCTCAAGGAGCCAAAGCAAATATACAGGAGTCAGGGACAGAAGAGAAACAGCGTCGATTCCAGGCCTTTACTCTGGCAAAAGGGTGAAGGGTAGTCTAGGCCTCTGGAGAACCACTCTGTTATCAATCTGCAGTGCAAAACTTTAATTTTCTCAATTTTATTCAGAATGGTCTGCTCCCAAGGTACTGATTTCACAGAGGAAATGTGCCAGGTATAGTTACTGAGCTGGGGCCATCAGTGGAGATGAAGCACCACAGATCCTTAAGAGTTCAAGCCTTGTTGGAGTCGGAAGATCTATTCACCCTCTGACCATACCAGGTAGATGGCTGAGAGTCCTGGAGCCAGACTCTTCTGGTCTTCCTTGTGCTGACAGTGAAATATTGAACAAGTCTCACATCTTTTGCTTCTAAGCCCAGGAGTGCCTTCCCACTCTCTGACACTTCCTGCTCTTTTCTAGAATTAGTAAACTTGACTGGTAGAGAACCACCCTGAAGAGTATGGGATGGGGAAGTCTGCTCATTTTCTCTATCTCCCAAAATACCTCCCCAGGCTCTCTGACCCTATAGAACTAACTTGGTCTCTAGGCAAGGCCAAGATGCTCTGGAACTTAGCTGGGGTGGGGAGGTCTAGGCCTGGTGTGCTAATTTGTCTTGGGGCTATAGAGCCCTGCCCCTTTTCTGGGAGGCAGTAGCAATACTGAAGCTAAGCTCACTCAAATCCTGTTGGTTAATGTTTCTAGTGAGTTTCCCAAAAACATTTTAAAGTCAAATACCAAATTACCCTTTCTCAATTAAAAGTTCAATAAACTGCTAAAATCCCACCCATGCACTTTTTCTTACAAATCAAATATTTGTATGAACAAAAGAAAGTAAGAAAAAAAAAAAAGGAAGGATGTTTTCAAATGGAACTTTTTAAGTGATTAAGACACCGACTTGAGGGTGAGTGGGCTGGAGTTCATATTTGTGTTTTGAAATCCCAAATTAATGAGCATGATAAACTGTTATTCCACTGGCTTTACCCCAAGTGGCCAAGTGGCACTGTCTGACTCTCTACCCTAAGTCCTTGATAGGTCCCCCCAACCCTTCCCTGATTCCCACCGTTTCCCTTTCCATTGACTTAGAGGAGCCCTTGTAGATGTGCCAATCACAGAGGGAAGACATAAAGGGAGAAGGACACAGTGTGTGAGGTTCGAGGTCCCAATGGGCACAACAAGGAGGAACACAGCACAAGTAAGTTAGGTGTTCTCTGCTCTAATCCAGCTGTTTGCCAGGTCAGTGAAGCCTGTGGAGGATGACCTGGGAGGCACTGAGGGTGGCACCTTTTCTTGCCTGAATTTAACTGCACTGTTTGAAGCCTTGTGACTCATCAGGACCAAGAGTGTCTGATCACATTATTGGGCTGGCTCTTGTCTTTGGGTTGGGCTATCCGGTTGGCCTGTCAAGCATGAATTTCTCCTGCTCCTCCTCCAGCAAGGCCCAGGATCCACTTCTGTACTGCTGTGTGCTGTGTCCCTGCTGTGCCAGGGACTTGACTGGGAGGGCTGGCCCTGCACTGTGCTTGGGACTTGACCAGAGGGCTGGCTTCTGCTGTGCTAGGGGCTTGACTGGGAGGACTGGCTGCTGGTGGAGCAGAGGCTATTGATCCCACCAATCTGGCGGGCCTCTGGAGTATGTGGATCTGTGGAGCGGGCCCTATGGGAAGACCATTGTCCTGAATCACCATGGCTACTTTGGGAAGAAATTTGGATTTCCAGTTATCTGCTGCCTCCTCTCAACTCTCAGTGACTTCCTCATTTTCCATCTACTTGCCACTTTCTCTCCTCCTTCCATTCTTTTTTATTCATATTTGATTTATTAGTCACTGTGTTGACACTGGAGACCATTGAATCCTCCTGAAAATGCTTTTTCCCCCCTCACAGGTTTCCATGTCACCACCCTCTCATCACTTTCTTCTTAATTCCCTGGCATTCTGTCTCAGTCTTTTCAGAGCTCTGATCTCTTCATACTCTTCCTGGGATGTCCCATCTCTTCTCATGGCTTCAATTGTCATGTTTATGCTGGTAAGTCAAGAACATATATATGCAGCTCAGACATCTCTACTGGGCTTCCAACTCACATATCCAACTACTTGGGCATCTCCACTTAGAAGTACCATACATGCTACAAACCTGCCCCAAATGAAATGGAATTCAGTATCTCCTGCCTCAGACCTATTGTTCTTTTGTGCTCCCTAATGGTAATGGCAGCTATCTTAGCAAGAAACTTCACAGTGGTCATCATCTCTTCCTTTACCTCAATCACTTACATCTATTAATCAGTCTCCAAGTATGATTGAATCTATGTCCAGACTCACTTTCTCCATTGTCACTGCTACTACTCCTTTTCAGGTCACCATTTTCACTAACTTGGACAACTGAAACAGCCTGTTAACTTGTTTACATGCTTCCCATCACCACCTCCCCTTTGTTTTCCACATTGTAGCTAGATAACATTTTCTAAATACAAATCTATTTTTCTCCTCTTTTTAACACCCTTCAATGTCTGCTCTTTACCTTGGAATAATGTCACTTAATCAAGCATAGATCTTCCTGAAGGAAAGGAAGCAAGAGAAATGTGTCTCTTCTCTTCCTACACAGGCCTATATTTAACCTACTGTGTTTGTCTGAGTGGTTAGATTCCATGGAGATTGGTGCCATAGAAATCAATGAAAGAACCAAACAGTGCAGGCAATGGCACAAACATGCAAAGAAGGAATGAGAGAAAGAAAGTAAGAGAAAGGAGAAGAGATAGTGAGAGAGAAGAGGAGCAATGGAGAAAGAAAGCAAGAGCAAGAAATAGCTAGCAATAGAGAACACAAGAGCAAGTGCCTAAGAATCTTGAAGGTGAAGTGCTGGGGAGACAGGCAGTGGGGCAGCAGCCTCTTTGGCAACCAGCGCTCTCTGGCAGTGGCAGTGCTGCCTATGCAGTCCACCCTGGCCCCTTGTATTTCTCTGGAGAGGTTGGGGGAATTACAATTGGCCTTAGAGCATCTTCAAGGTCCTTAAACAGATTGTCAGATATGAGTGATCTCACAGCAGAGATGGCCCCTGACATATTCCAAACTGCCTCAATCTGTGGTGTAAGTAGGGGAATGTCAGAGTAGGACATTAAGATTTTTGTTTTTCAAAAACAAAGTATAAGCACCTGAACTGAAAGAATAAATAAATAAGGTTATTTTACTCTCAAATTGTCCACATTTCAAAATATAAATTCAGTTTGTGTTGAATACATATGTAGACATGAGAGCACAAACATTTCTTCCTTCCAATTAACTACCACAAAAGCATATATCTGTGCCAATGTGACTTACTTGGTCCGCTGAAAATAAAGAAGCAAAGATAAAAAATTCTTGATTTTTTTTTCTACAAAACTTGTCAGAAACTAAGTTTGACCATCCATGTAGTCTTATTTCATAAAGGCTGAAATGAAATATACCATTTTTCCCTGGCTTCCTCAATGAAAGATGAATCTATAAAGGAAGTGAGGAGGCTGAGGAGAAAGAGAAAAAATATTTTAAGCAACAAGAGAAGTCCAGTTCTGAAACGTGTACATTTTTAAGTCTGAACTGTCATAGTACATGAAGGACCAATAAAAATTACAAGTATTAGAGGTGTCATTATAATACACCTTGTTATAATTCAGATTAAAATCCTATAAAATCTTAATGATGACTAGCTACAATTTTTTCAAGTGCTTACTAATGTAGTCACTGCATTAAGTGTTGTAAATCAAGATTTTGATCCTCTCAATAAAGCTGAATTTACCAATGAAGACTCAAGGCTCAGTGAAGTTAAACAGCTTATACAGATGCACACCACAGAAAAAGGTAGAGCTGACATTTGAGTGACAGTAGCCTGACTCTAGAACTCTCAAGTGTTATACTACATCCCTTATCCCCTGAAATATCCCTTGCCTAGAAAATGTGATGTATAATTTGTTTAGCCCATAGAAGAGGTGCGTATGAATTATATTGCCTAAAAGCTGCAAAATAAGTTCCATTCTTCAACAAAATGTTCTTCAAATATTAAAATGTAGCTGTGGAATGGAAGGGGAAAGACTGGAAAGATGGAAAATAACTACATAAAGAAGCACATGGAAGGCATTCTGTTGGATGTCAGTTTTTAACTCAATCCTACTGATTTGTTAGCACAACTTTTTAACATTTTAGCTATTTTTAAATTTTTAATTTAAAAAAACAGCTTTATTAAGATACAAGTCACAGATTATAGAATTCACCCATTTAAAGTGTATAATCCAGTGGTTCTTAGTATGTTTACAGTTGTGGTGATGGTAGCACAGCTTTTTGATAAGAAAGTCTTTTGGATCTCTCCTCCCCTAGAAACAGTATCAAAAGCCATGAATATTTGCATATTAAATAAATACACAAACAGAAGTTCATTATGTCAGTGTTGCCCATTCTCTAAGCCAAATAGCCTGCTGTTATGACAATTGGATTGGGGTATGGACTGTCACAGGATTAAAGTGTTCCCAGGTGAGTCTGTACCCTTTCCATGAGTAACAACTAGCATTGATTGTAAGTCAACAGTACTTAGAACTGCTCCCCACGTTGCATCGGGGTGTTAGATCACAAGTCATAGGCTTGGTTTTGCCTATGATGAAGTCTACTATTTGTAATACCGCCTATTAGGTCATTTCTTAGATAGTCCTCTGTACCCTTGTCAAAGCACATACTATTAATACTATGATGATAAGCACCTCAATGTGGTTTCTTATATACATTAGGTAAAAAATATTTGTTACATAAATTATGAGAGTCACTACTATTTATTGAATATGTACTTTGACATGTACTTCACAAATATCTGCCAATATCAGAGGAATCATGCAAAGAAGGCAATATCATAGTAACTTTTCAGATATGGAAACTAAAGACTCAAGGCTAAATGGCTAGTGTCTTGCAGAACAGAGATTTAAGGCCTATTCAGGCTGATTCGGTTCGCTTGTTTCTACTATGGAAGGAAAGGGAGGGAGGAAGAGAGAGAAGGAAAGAAAGGAAGAGGGAGAAAAGGAGATGATCTAAAACAATTTTTTTGAACTTGCACAACTTCAGGATTTCACCTCTGCATGCATTTTGACAACAATTATCAAAAGAGGAAATTATAATTTGTGAGTTTTCAGTTAACCAAATTGTTTGCATGACATGCAAAACATTGATCAGACATGCCCATAATTAGTGAAAAGAAACAGTGTAGGCAGATGTTTTTCAAAAGGCAAATAAGGGTAAGCAGGGTGTTGAAGATATTAATTTTCATGATTGCTGCCTTTGTTGTTTGGCTTCATTGTTCTTCACCCTGCCTGGTCTAAAAATACAAAATAACACGAGGGGAAATTAATTTTCAGGGCCAGTTATTTTTTTAAAAGAGATCAGAAAAATGAGAATCAAGGGTAGAACATCTCTTTTTCCCTACAGTTTCCACACCTGGCCTCACAGTGGGTATATGTGGCTCTACCTCAGCTTGTCCCACTGACAGGCCATTCGTCATCAAATTCAAAGACCAAGAGATAAACTCAAAAGGATTGCAGCCTAAGAACAACTTGAGTGTTGGTGAATCCCAAATTGGTTTTCCTCTTAAAAATGGCTTCCATACATTTCTTTTTTCTTCAATGAACAATAGCTAACTTTTAAAAGAAATGTGAACCTGCTTGGTCAAGAGTTTAGGAAGAAGAGAAGGCTTTGCCATCTGTGAATAGTACATTATAATAGAATCTCTCTGGGAAAAGGTTGTCTGTGTTGCTTGCCTTTATGAGTGAGATGACATTTAAATAAAAGTACTGGTTCACTTTTTATTGGTCTTTGTACATTACAAGGCATTTTGAAGGAAAATGTGGTGTGAATAGCAGAATCACGTGCTGTTTGTACAGACGGAGAGCCTCACAGGCTCTGTGTGCCCATCAGTGGTGGCTGTAAACTATTGAAGGAAATTGGGATCCTGGGTCTTCCCGCCTATGCTGTTTATCTCACAAAAATTCAACACACAGATGCATAGTCATTTCCATAGTCTTTTTATTTCAAGATCTCGAAAACAAGTTTCTATAGGTATATGTTGTATAGGGGGCTGCTGGGGTACTAATAATGAGGAAGGGGAGATGGAAAGAGAAAGAGAGCACAAGAGCTCACAACTTAGGGTAACATTTTTGATATTTAAGCTATCTAATGTTCAAACTTATGATTTTCTGGCTGGGTGTAGTGGCTCACTCCTGTAATCCTAGCATTCTGTGAGGCCGAGGTGGGCACATTGCTTGATCCCACTTCAAGACTAGCCTGGGTAACATGGTGAAATCCCATCTATACAAAAAATATAAAAATAAGCTAGCCGTGGTTGTATGCACCTGTAGTCCCAGTTACTCAGGAGGCTGAGTAGGGAGGATCACCTGAGTCCAGGCAGTTGAGGCTGCAGTGAGCCATGATTGTGCCACTGCACTACAGCCTGAGTGGCAGAGTGAGACCTTGTCTCAAAAAAAAAAAAAAAGATTTCCTTTGCCTAGAGATGACGCTGATCTTGGTTACCCAGTTTCCTTATAAACTACCACATTAGGAATACATTCACTCACTTACGAGCTGAAGACATATCTGAGAAAATTCTGTCTTAAACTGGAAAAAGCGGACCCAATTCATGTAGCAGAAAGCTGCCCCTCCCTAACTTAGCTGACCAAGCTGAATTCACAGCCATAATACAAGAACCTGTTTGTCTCCTTGAATTACTTCTGCCAAGCTTGCTGAAGTGGGAGTCTGTTTCTGATAAGAGCCTGACCAGATGCAGGAGGCTAAGGACAAGACAGACTCCAGTGCTGACCTTCACCAAATTTTTCCATGTTATAATATCATTATAATATCAAAATCACACCCAGAATAACATGATAATGAGACATGTGACCCACGGAGAAGGAGGTGCTAAAATTTCCCCACCTTTACACGCCTACACGTTGCTCCTTTTTCCACCTCAACTTCTTAAAATGACAAGAACCACACTTTTCAGAGAGCTAGTGCCAGGATCCCATTCCCATACACTGCTCTCTCGCATTGCCAGAGATGCAACCCTATTAAACTTTGCCTGAGGTAAGTTTTGGTTTGGCGTGGTGTTAATTTCTATTTATGTGTGAGCCAAGAACTTAGGGTCCAAGCTGTGATCACACAGGTTTCCCTTTCTTACCCAGCCTGTACTCAAACTTCCTTATCTCTTGCTATAATCTTCCTTTTAGCTTGCAGTTTACTACCCGAGGGTACTCACCTTCGTTACTTTTAAAACGGAAGTAGACCATTTGCGATGGGAAATGACATTTTGCAAATATTAAATAAATGCCTCTTACCTTTCTTTTAAAATCTTAGTATCTTGTAGACTTCTACCCTCTGAGCAAACCTTGAAGTTTAAGTCCCAGGGCAAAACAGTAAGCTTAAATGGCAGGCCAAAGGGACAGTTTTCCAAATTTATTCAGTTTATCAAGAACTAAGTCTTGAGATCTCAGGAGATTGAGTTGTCTCCCCTAAGGGGGAAGGGGCATGGCTACACTAGGCAGTGTAGCCCATAATTAATATGCAAGTAGAGATACGTATAGAGTAACTAAAGGGAGAGAGACAGAGAAATGGAGAGGCAGAGAAGAAAAAGATGAACTTCCAAGAATATGGGGTTTGTTTGAGCCTTTTCTCAAGGTGTATTTATTTTCTTTATGATTTCTGTGTAGGCATTCTACAGATCCCTTGGGTTATTCAGGGTAAGATTTAGGACTGTGTATCCACCAACAGACAGAATAAACAAACAAACAACAATAATGATAAGACTAAGTGGATGTAAAGGTAATCCTGTTCCTTTCCCTGAGTTCCAGCCAGGATTCTAAAAATAGGAGCTTCCAACTCCTGTAATCTTTTAAGGAAATATTAGGAACATAGCTGGTGTGTGACTTCCTGCCCCCATAGAAGGGGTGACAGACTCACCTAGGGAAACCAGTGAGAGGTTAATACCATTGGGCTGGCATTTCATCTCTGGGCAGGCATGCATTAGCAATCACCACTCACTTGTCACTCTGCCTCTCATAATCTAGCTTGTGCTTCTTGTCCCATGGATCAGCAAGGCTCCAGCTCTCCAGCACCTCTCATTTCCCATGCAATAGCCAGAGCCTTGTGCCTTCTCAATCAGAGTCCAATTTAAGCTGTTTGTCACTACATCCAAACCATTAATGGAACAGATATTTTGGTCTTATATGGTCCCTTGTTTCTGTTGGTTGTTCAGAACCCAAAAGAGAGATGTCATCAATTAAACTGCCAAATCCCCAAAATGGAGAGCCAGATTTCCACTTTGTTTTTGCAAAAACCTGAACATTTTCTTCCTTCCTAAGGGCTATTTCCAGTGTTCTAGTTTCCCTTGGATATGCTGGCAGATGTAAAACTAGATAGGTTAAACCTCTTATGCATTCATTCGGCCTATGTCAAACCCTTAACAAGATGTTCTTACTCTAGGGGGTCCACAGAGGGGGTGCAAGTGCCCATGAATCTCTTAAATGCAGGAGCATATGTACTTTTTTTCTAGCATATGTAATTATTTTTCTAGAGGGCAAAACCTTTTCACTGATTCCTAAATACTTCCATAACATAAAAAGGTCCTGTTGGGACCCTCGAAGAAGTAAAGAAGCAATTATAGTGTAGGACAGAGGATCCCAGACTTTGTTGCCCTTATCATCTCAGTGTTTTGATGTGCCCCTAGGCTAAAAAGTAAAACCTAAATGGTTCAGTTGTTGAGTAGCTAGGTCCAAGTAAAAGGTGGAAGGAGAATGTGTGGTAAGAGGAGGCTCCTGGTAGGTATGCCCCAGTGTATGCAAGATCTTTTAACTGTGCCAAACAATTTAAACTTTATCTCTTGTTTAGAAGATCCTTTGAAATGGTCTACAAAGTACAGTGACATGATCAGATTTGAGCATTAGCAAGCTCTGTCTGGCTGTAGAATAGAAAATGGGCTTAAGGCAGCAACACCGAAGGTGATAAGGCCAGTTAGTCTCCAAGTATGCCAAGTAAGAAGCAATAAGTGGGACAATGTAAAAGGGGAAAAAAGAGGAGTACTAAGTCTTTCTCCTCTCTGTCTTTGAACAATTCCAACTTCCAATAACAATAATAACAATTGTCTGAGTGAAGCCTTATCTATGTGCTAGACCTGGGCAAGGACATTGTATACATTATTGCAAATTCTTACAACAACTGTGTAAAAATGGTATTTTTTATTTTTGATTAACTAATGAGAAAAGTAAAGCAGTCCTTCCCAAGTCAACTGGGTACGGCTTAGTTTTATGAACAGAAGTAGAGTCTAATTTACTCTTGTATCATTTAGGATTCAAATTAATTTTAGAGCTTTATTGCTGCCAACTTCCTATTCCTTTCATGATTATGTTATCTTGCATTTCTTACAAAACAACGTGAGAAAGTTTTGTAAACTATCCCAGTTAGATATCTAGAAAGTGATGAAGCCAGGATTTAAAGAAAGCCCGCCTGATTCCAAAGCCCGTTCCCATTCTAATACCACATTGCCTCTCAGTAATTTTCCTTATATGTTGCTTGAGTCTCATTGGAATGCAAAACGAACTAGGGCAAGATTTTAGTCCACTTTGGCACAATTAGTGCCCAGAATAGTATCTGGCACATTGTAGATACTTAATAAATATGAGGTGAATAAACAAGTGTTTTTTATTCCCCCCTTATGAACTGAGTTCTTTGTAGAGAGCTTGGTAGGTGCTTAATCAATCCTACTCCTGATGTACAATCTTCTCCCAGCTTTTGCTGTCTTTCCTGAAGACATATTTTTCACTGTCTTACCTAAGAAACAGACTTGGAACTACTCCCACTCAAGATTATAGACACTTTGGCTTCTAATATCAGAACCCTCCCTGGATTCACCAGGCTATTATTATCATAATGCTTATCCAAATTTTTCCTTTATATTTCTGGATTAAATAATGTTTATGGCCCTAAAATATACAAATTAGAATATGTCAGGATCTTCTAAATATTATATATAATATTATAAATCAATCCTCCCTATAGCTTCAAATGCCAAAAAGCTAAGGAAGTTTGGCTACCTCCTGGTTAGGAACACTCAATCTGGAAGTGTGCCAATCACCAAATGCTAGAAGCAGAGAAGTGGACTCATGGCATTTGGGTCTATGCTAATTGGCAAGCCTGGACATAATTTGACATTGCTTCCTACTGGCACCATGGCTCCTGTCCCACCCAGCTGGTGACTGGGAAAATGTAGTCGTAAGAGGCAGAGCAGAGTATACCCGAGGTATCTCTGTAGAGGGAAGGCTCAGTGTTATCAAAGACAGTTCATCAGTGCCCAAGAGTCCTGAAATAAGCTTGACCCTTGCTTAATTTTTATTCGCTTTAGGGCTAAAACCCTAGGACGTGCCTCTAGAGTCTTAAGAATGCCAATATTATCGTGGTTTAAACCCAAGTGTTACATGCGTATCAGCAGGGGTGATAAATAGCAATTCAGTTTGCACTACCTGAAGTTGGAAGCACCACCATAATGTGAGAGGGATGCAGCACTAGCTTTGTGGAGAGAATTAACTGAAGTGCCAACATCAGTGTCCATGCTGAACAAGTAGAACCTGTAGGGAAGGGAGGCAATGTGCTTGTGTGAGTTGTGTAGCTGGTGTAGGCCAGTGACCTGGCTCTTCCAGGCCAAAATCTTCTACTTGTTCTAAATACATCCCCCAACCCTGCACACACACATGCACCATGTTTTGGTGCCACTACTACACACTACTCTGCTACTAGAATAATACACACATGCTAGTCTGCTACTAAAATAATTATCTAAATATGCACTTGCTGATTCTTCAGTCCTTCCCAAGTCTCCTGGGTAGAGCTTGGTTTGGTGAATGCAACAGTGCCTATTTTACCCTTACTTCCTTTAAGATTCAAATTATGTTTAGAGCTTTATTGCTGCCAACTTCCTATTCCTTTCATGACTATATTGTCATGTTGTCTTTCTTACAAAACAACAAAATGATGGTATTAGCATAATCATCTCTTGATTTCAAGGGCTAGGAGTATTTTGTTGACCTTATATGTATTCTTATCCTGGATTTGTGCAGAGAATCATGTTGCTGACTTTGTATCTAAATTATCTGCTCTCTTAAAAATCATCAGTTAAATTCTTCAGGTTCATTAGAACAGTGATTTAGGGGTATTCAGTATAGTTTAAAAAAAAGTTCATTATGTTTTGGGAGTTAGCTTTTGACTTGGACTCTGTGATGAAAGTCTGAAGTAGAGTAGTTCAGAATACCAGATAATGTGAGCATTAGTAAAAAAAATGTATAGATCCTGTAGTACAACCTCCTCATAAAAATCTCAGGTTCTGAGAAGACAGTTAAGTTCGCACAGCTGGCTAGTAGATATCTGGGTCTCTAAAATCACCCCAGGCTAGGCTAAATATTAAAAATATTTAACAACACACAGGACACTAGCAAATGACAAAGCCTCTGGAATCTACAGATGGCTGGTAACAATGAGTGCCAGCTGGGTATCATCCATGACCCAGACTGGTGCCTTCTTTGAATCTCAGAGCCACTCCACTCATTATCACACCGCGGAGCTAAGCTGTCCATCATCATTTAGTTCCCATGTTCCTAAAAATCTTCAGGTCTTCTCTACTTCTCCCTGGGTGCTAAAAGGGCAATTACAGAGATTGTGAATTTAACCAGTGTGCCTGAGTGAGTAAATTGTTCTAAAGCATTTTCTTTTCCTGTAGTTAGAGTGTCTTTTGTTCAGAGCCAGATCCTTGGTATTGAACTAAGACTTCCTAAATTTGGTCCAATTTCTCCTCGTTGCCACATCCCACATCATTTTGCAAATGAAGAATCCAGGGCACAAAAATCCTAGTAAGTTAATAGCACCCCTGAAACAGAGCCCAGATTCCAGAATCTTCTCTCTATTTCTGTCAGTGCCCATATTGTTCTAAGGCTATTTAATAAGCTATTATTTGATTTAATACAAAGAATAAAAACAGCTAAGAGTCTCCCTCCCTTCTTTTCAGCATTCCATTTTCCTTTTGTACATCCTCCCCCAAAGAAGTTTTTCTTTTGAAAAGACAAAGTTAACACCCATTTCAAGTGCCCATTAAGAAGAACTTTCCTCCATTGGCTCTGCTAAGCTAATGAAGGGTAATTGCTGTCACCCGCAGACCACAGACTTTAGTACCAGTGAGCCATCAGGCTGATGCTTCCCAGCGTGACAACTTACTTTTCTCAAGGGTTTCCCCAGGGAATCTATAGTGGCACTTGAAAAGCATATAATTAAGAGCAATAAATAGCAAAATCCCCCAGAGAAATATAAATTATTCATAATAGTAACTGTGCAGGCTGGCTGAAGTAGGGGTGTTTTTATTACGTGCAAGAATTTTCTGAATCTGCTCAAATATGTTTTAAAATCTCTCATTTAAAAGATAGTTCTTCCTTTAAGCCAAACATAGTCACTCTTCAAGGATCCTTTAAAAGGCCAAAGTATCAAATTTGTTATTGATTTTTTTCTTCATTCTTCTTTATATTAGTTCTCAAAATATTTTAATCTTACTATACTACTCAGGTCTCCTACATCACTATTGGTCATTCTTCAGGCTCAGTAGCACATCTTAGGCTTGGGAAGAAGGATGGGATTTGGAGGAATAAAGTAAATGGTATAACTCATTGATCTGAAGTATAATGCAATTTTTAGTTGGGTTCCCTTGAGCAAGTAACAATTGCTGAGCCTTAGTTTCATCATTGATAATTCTGGCGGTAATCCATTCTTCATCATAGGGCATTGTAAGACTTGAAGGAGATGATGTGTATACATGTATTTTTAAACAATAAAATACCAAACAACTAGTTAAATGAAGTGTAACCATTTCTGACTGCTTCTATGCATTGTGTTCTACAAGTGCCATCGAGTCACTTTTGAAACTTAATTTTCCTCATCTTTAAGATCTTCTTGAGAAGTCTCCTCAGTGATTCCTAGTAGCTTAGGAATCTTTATGTGAAGAATTTTTATATGCATATATCTTATCCTCTCTTGATGGGATTGTGGTCTAGATTTGGGATGCAGACAATATGCAATGTTGGGAGACTTGAGAGGACAATCAGCAAAAAAGAGTACAGGTGTTTCTCCAACTGCTCTTGGTATAGATTCTTGCTATTACAATCTTAAAAGTCCTTTCTCAATAATATTCAGGGAACTGGCATCTTCAGGCCATGATTATAGTCTCTGCTCTGAAATGTTCCCCATCTCTCTACTTATGTCAAGGTGTCCCCTGAAATTTTGGCAGAGTGGAGGAGTGGAGCACAATGTGTGTTCTCTGCAGCTGGACACATTGCAACAAGAAAGGAGAGAGGGAAGGACTGAGCCAGGAGGCACACTCAGATTCTCTCTTTAAACTTTCTAATTAAAGAAGTAAATCCTCTTGCCTTAGGGAGGGCAGCGTAAGTAATGAATGTTAAGAGAAATAGCTTTCTTCATGGAAATCAGAAGTAGATGACAAGCACCCCACTCCAACCTTGATCATGAATGAATACAGGATCCAGTCTGAACTATTTAGTGATTTTTCTGTAGGCACAGAGGAAGGAGAGAGTTGGTTTCATACAAGATTTTGTTTTTAGCAGACAAGGAGACAGAAAGAGAGGCACTAGAACTTAGACTACTGGTAAGAAGGCTGTTGAAATTATGGACGATGGAATCTAGGTTGGATAAGAGTGGAAGATAAATGCAGTAAGACAAACTTGAAGGAAGGATCAATTGCCTGAAGGTCCTAATGAAGGTGGAGAAAAGTTTCAGTGGGTATAGTCTCACAAATAAGCTGAAAGGAAAGGCGGTTTTATTTAGAAGGCTGAACTAGTGATTATGAAGGTGGCAGCAATGTCTTGAATGTGACAGTGGGATTGGTAGCAGAGATGAGTGGGTGAGAGGTCACAGATGATGAGGCAGTGAAGGAACTAGGAAGCTTCATGTGCTAGACATTTATTTATCTGTCTATACTTGCCTCTCACTTTCATTGTCTTGTTATGAAATGGACTTTTCTAGGAACTATGGAGCCAGGTAGAGGTTGGTTTTAGCTACCACATTTTTGTCGAGGTTCATATGATATAAAATTATATTCAAGTTAATTTCCATAATAATTGATATAAAGGTGATCCTTTAAGTGTGTCTTAACAATAGCAAAGCCATTTGAAATCTGGGACACTGTGAAATGAAGGTCAATTAATGGCTTTTTTCACTGTTATGAATTATTTATAACACTTGAAATATTATAAATTTAATAATATAAATTTAATGGTTGTAATAATGATATAACACAAGAATAAAAAGATGACATTCTATAATATTGAATTTGAAAATTATTTTATATTAATAAGTCAATGAAGAAATAGAATAAAGTGGATGGAAGTCTAATTGTGATTCCAAGGACATGTCCTCATAGAAAGGCTTTCATGGGTTACCAAACCTCCTGAGAACTATAAGACATTGCTTAACATAGACCATTGGCAAAAAGGACACCAATTGATAGTCTCAAGAGATTCTAGCAAAACTAAGATAGCAAAGTATCAACAGAGACACAGGTCTTCAAGAAAGCCACACTTCAGTTCTGTATAAACTCCACCACATCACAAGAGCATTCCATCAAAGCCGCAAGTACAGATACAACACCAAAAGCACAATTGATGAAATAATTGATAAGATAAACTTTATGAACATTAAAATTTCTGCTCAAAGACATCATCAAAAGAATAAAAAGAATAAGTCACAGGCTTGGAGAAAATATTTGCAAAGGACATATTTGATAAAGGACTGGTTTTGTTGTTATTGCTGTTGTTGTTTTTTGAGATGGAGTCTCGCTCTGTCACTCAGGCTGGAGTGCAGTGATGTGATCTCAACTCACCGCAACCTCCGCCTCCTGATTCAAGCAATTCTCCCTACCTCAGCCTTCTGAGTAGCTGGGATTACAGGCACCCATGACCATGCCAGGCTAAGTTTCGTATTTTTTAATAGAGATGGGGTTTCACCATGTTGGCCAGGCTGGTCTCCAATCCCTGACCTCAGGTGATCTGCCCGCCTGGGCTTCCCAAAGTGCTGGGATTACAGGTGTGAGCCACTGTGGCTGGCCAGGACTGTTCTTTAAATATACAAAGAACTCTTAAGCTTCTACAATAAGAAAAAACAACCCGATTAAAAAATGGGCCAAATATTTCGACAGACACCTTACCAAAGAAGGTATGCAGATGATGAATATGCATACTTTAAGAAGCCCCACAATATATGTCATCAGGAAAATGAAATTAAAGCAACAGCGAGATGGCATCACACATCTATTAGAATAGCTCAAATCCAGAATGCTGAGAACACCTACTGCGGGTGACGATGTGGAGCAATAGAAACTCCAATTCATTACTGGAGAAGACACAAAATAATACAGCCACTTTGGAAGACAGTGTGATGGTTTCTTACAAAACTAAACACACTCATACCATATGAATCAGCAACTGTGCTGTTTAGTATTTATGCAAATAAATTGAAAACATGTTCACACAAAAACCTGTACACAAATGTTTATAGCAGCTTTATTCATAATTGCCAAAACTTGGAAGCAGTCAAGATATCCTTCAGCAGGTGGATGGATGGATGGTGGAATATTATTTGGGGCTAAAAAGAAATGAGCTATGAAAAAATATGAAGAAAATTTAAATTCATATGACTAAGTGAACGAAGCCAACCTGAAAAGACTATGTGACTATGTACTGTATGATTCCACTTATATAACATTCTGAAAAAGATAAAACTATGAATACAGTAAATAGATCAGTGATTGCTAGGAATTAGTGGGTAGGGAGGGATGAATAGACAGAGCACAGAGGATTCTCAAGGCAGGGAAATGACTTTTATATCATAATGGGGTATACATGTCATTACAAATTTGTTCAAACCAACGGAATATACAACACCAAGAGTGAACCCTAATGTACACTATGGACTCTGGGTAATAATAATGTGTAAACGCATCATTTGTAGCAAATGTACCACTTTGGTGGAGGATGTTGATTATGGTGGGGGCTTTGGGAAGGGGGAAGGGGTAGAGGGTATATGGGAAATCTCTGTACCTTCTGCTAAATTTTGCTATGAAGTTAAAATTGCTTTTAAAAATAAAGTGTGTGTGTGTGTGTGTGTGTGTGTGTGTGTGTGTGTGTGTATTTTTTTAAATACCACAGATATCTGTTAGTCCCTTCTTACTAGCTCTAATCCCTCAGGAAAGATCTCTAACCAGTGGTAACTGGTGACTCACTACTGAACCATATAATGTCTGTAGTTGGTGATGCAACTTTGTGACAATGCTATTAAAAATAGGAATTTCATGTCACACTCCAAAATGTTAAATTGCTTAATTTGACAGAAGTGTCTTTTTGATAGGCAGCTCTCACTGATTTTTCAGCCTTACCTCTGGAGGACTTATCAGATCAATAAAAGGAAAGAAGAAATATTTCTTGTCTGGGTATCACATTTTCTCAAGTAGAGATTATCTTTCTAGAATAGAATGGAAGATGTTTTCTAATTAAGAGGCTTTGAGAGGTTAAAATGTGTGTGGGCAATGAGAAAGGGATGTTCCATGCAGCGGGGCACCAGAATGCAGAGTTGGAGATGCTGAGCAGGTTCAGGTGTTGGTTGAGATTAACCTAATGTAGGTTTTCCAATGACAACAACAACAACAACAACAACAACAGCAACAACAACGTTTTTCCTAAGCCCTGTATGTGCCTTGCCTGTTCTCTTATTATTTAATCCTACAGATTCCTCATATGAGTACACTTTGAAGAGTAAATGAAGAAAGTTTACATTTCTTTTGGTACTTACTATATGTATATAACATTTTCTCTATTTAAACTCTATAAAAGTATATAATATTCTTTCTTTAGTGAAGAGAAGCATCAAATCCAATGTCTATGTCCTTTTCTACAGATAACAAGTTAATCCAACAAAAGAGATACCTCTTTACAAATAAGAATAAAAATGAGAAGTTAAAATTTGGAGGAACTTGAGGTATGAACGAAAGTGAGAACTATGTTTTGGGAGAAAATGTTATCACTTGATAACATCCGTCCTCATCTATTTATTGAATATTTAATATATCCCAAATTTTGCATACCACAAAACTCCTTTTCCTTTTCCAGCACAATAGCAGATAGTCTAACAACAATGTCTATGATAGATAGGTATATTAGAAAATAAAGAAAAAATTTGAGAAAGACAAAAATCACCCAGCTTCATTGCTTTTCTTACTCTAGAATAGCTAGCCACCTATCCACCTTTTCTATTTTTGAGCAAATCAAGTATCTGTTTTATTTGGTACTTACAGCAGTAAGCTGAGAACTGAAGATTTCAGGCAGTCTTCTGCCTGGACAACTTGCGCCATGAAGCAACTGGTACTCATCTCTCCATCGCCCCTCTCCTACTGCCGGGAGTGAGTCTGTTCTCTTCACCTTCTCCCACTACCAGCTCCCCCAGCTCTGCTCCCAGGCCTTAGGAGAACACACAGCCCACAGGTTCTAAGTGATCTCTGGGAAGCTCAGGGGCTTAAGGTTCAAGTGATCTCCAGACCAGGTCTCTCAGAGGAGCTACAAAATGGATTAAATAGGTTGTTGAGGCTTTGTCTGGAAAGCTTTTCACCAATTATAATATGTGAGTGCCAATAAATGTTTATAACAGAGCTCTTTTTTATATTGGTAATCACTTTTACCTGCATTTGTTGTGAGACCTTGTCTCTCTGTGGAAGGAACCTGTAGATGAACTTGGGAAGATTCAACTCAGCCAAGTAAAAAGTGTGTGTTAAAATTTTTAATATTAAAGCATACTAAATTCTGAAGATGAGCAGGAATACTTTGAAATCTCCACTATCCATTCACTGTCAGGTAGTTGATACTAAACTAAAACAGCTTGAATGCTAAGATTTCTGCATTTAGACTTTCCCTTTAAAAAAATGTGTCTAGTCACTTACTCTTGATTATCTCTGTTTTTCTCACCTATAGGTCTTTAATCCTGAAAGAAAAAATGTGGACTTCCCTCCAGTACATAAACATTAAGTAACTTTGGGTCTGAAAGGGGTAATGCCAATCACAATTTTACAAAGTGATGTTCCTCATTAATAAAGAATACATGAAGCCTTAGGGAAATGCTTATCATAAGCAAACCCCCAATCCAATTGTACATGATTTATTCTAATGTGAGCCTGGGTCAAACATCCACATGTGATGTTTGGGACATCTCATTGCTTTTTTCCTGCAGTTTTTTGGCTTATCTTTTTGAGGTTAACCTAGAATGCAACATAAACCATATACAGACTGGTGGGATAAAAATTCTGAACTCTTACCTCAGGGCACCTGATGATTTGGGTCAAAGAAATATCTTTCTTTGACATTATTTGTTATAATTTAGGAGCCCCAGGGTACCCAATCTGTCTCCAGTCATGCTCATAGCTTCGTCAACTTCCTAATAAGTGTTTACATAGATGTAGTCGTATAATACTATCTGATGCCACTGAGCACCACCACTCCCTCCTTGAATTCCCTCTGCCTTGAACTTGCAAGTTCCTGCCTCTGGAGTACTCAGGACAGCTCCTCAGTTCCCTTGAGTTTAAAGAGAGGAGGTGGTAATTAATGCAATGTCACTTCAGGTACACCAGAGAAGTTCCCTGCAAGCCTTCTTAGACTTCTCTTCTTACATACACTGTCTTGGCATAGCCAACCACTCAAGGGGACTCTTTACTTAGAGCTGAAAGATATATAGCAGCACACGTATGAAATCTATGAAATACGTACCAAGATAGCAAATGCTTGATATCAGCGGCTTAAATCCCTCATGACACCCCCCGGAATACACAAAAGCCTCTGTGACCATCACTGCCTGCCACTGTCTCCTTCTACAGTATGAGATGGGGGTGCTTCCTTCTCAACTTCTGCCCAGCTCAAGGCCAACAGATACTGTGCTTTTGAAAGGATTCTAACCCTTAATCTGTGACCAGTTTTCATGTTAGAGTTTATGTTTCTCTCTCACTCAAAGAAAAAAATGATGAAAACAAGTGTGAATGATCATAATAAAAGTGTGCAAGATGATAAGTATCAATTGTGTTAAACCAACATCTTGGGGCATCAGACAGCATGCATTTTTCAGTTCTTTTCCCTAATCTGCCATTCCCGGTCTCCTATTCAGACAGAAAAACATGGGCAGGCATTTGCTCAAGGGAAATGGCATTTCATTCAATAGTACTTTACTTGGGAGATTCAATCTCTGAGCACCAAGAGTGAGGGGGGAAAAGGAGAAGAAGTTGGCCCCTCTTATTCATGGGTCCTACAAGGCTGACTGAAAGACTTGAGCATCCATGGATTTTGGTATCCTTGGGGGATGCTGGAACCAATCCCTTGGTGATACCAAGGGATGACTATACAAGGAGATAGTTTAACGTGCTGGCCACTGCTGCTCAGTAGGTCAAGAAAAGACACAGGTGTTTATACTCAATCATGCAGGATGACTCTGGACAGGCTATGCAAAGAAGTCAGAACACTGAACGTTCTATTAGTGCAGAAAGGAAACAGAAGTGATATGACCTTAAATTCTCATAGAGATTTACTGCCCCACCACCACTTTTTGGATGCATGTTTCATACAAGCCATAGAGATTTTCTTCTGAGCCCTGCTATTTATTTGCCTGGATTGCTCCTGTCAACTATGTCCTATTGATTAAAGTTTTCACCATAGAAACTAACCCTCCCATACTTACAGTTCGCAACATCCAGTCCTTTTCCTTTCGTCACCTCTCATAAAGTTAGATCCCACTTCCTGAAGTGTGCTGTAGTGTTAAGTACACGTTTAAAGGTGGCAGAAGGAGCCAGAGACTGTAGGAATTTGAAAGTTTGTTGGCCACAGCAATAAAGGATAAGAGGGCTGATGTGGGACTGCTAACTGAGAGTCTAACAGAGAAGTGAAGATGATAAAATCTGATAGGGCACACAACATGTTTCTAAAAAAATAATTTTACATGTAACTGAGCAAGGAAGACACGCCTGGCTGCTAAATCCGCACTTCTTCCACTGATCCTGACAGAGTTGGTACTTATAACTTTGTTCACCTATTTCCAATTCCATAACCCTTTGCTATCATTCAGTTAAGGTTCTTACCCTAACAAACTAACCCAAGCCTTCATTCCTAAAGAGTACATGATCTTAGCAGTATTGTCAATTTGAGGTTACTTAAATGTCAACTGTTAGAAATGGACATAAAAATACTAAAAGCCCCCCCAGCAAGACTCCCTGTGTTCTAGTAGCACTCATTACTATCCCCGTTATGTAGCAGCAACCCTGTTATTCATGATTTATTAGATCACTTCAGCCAAAACTGGATTTTTAAAATCTGTTTACTCAAATACATGAAGAGGAAGTACAAGTGGTTGAGTTCATGCATTATGTCCTACACAGCTACCATCATGATCCAAAGGAACAAGCATTGGGGTGGCTGGGCAGAGCTGCCGAAAGACACACATAGCATAGGTTGCCTTTACCCCGATTATTGAGAACCTTCTCTGCAGAGGGGATCTTTCTATGAGCATTCACAAACACCCTCTTGACCCATTCAGAAGAGGTTTATTGCTGTCTTCTTTCTCTAACTTCTTGGTTGGTCATCCTCCATTATTTTTCCTTTCAAGTCCCTGACCATTCAGGAAAACAATTAGTCATTACCCATGATTTGGTGTGCATCCTTACCTGTAGTTATTTCTTTTTGAAGGCAAAGAGGACACTCAGATGTATCAACTCAATGTTCTACCCATTAGATGGGTAGAATAACCTTCAGAGCCACATTTTAATGCATCTGTAAATCTGTAGTGGTTCATTTCTGTACGGTGTCAGGATATTTACAAAGCCTCCTATAAATGGAAACCAAACTTTTTTCTTCTTAGTCAAGTAATCTTAGAGAACTTCCCATTAATCAGTGAGTATGGGTCAAGGAGAGTTGGTAATGTGTCAGGATTAGGTGCATTAGAAGCATTAACCAGCAGTTCACGCACTTATTTGTGACCCCAAGACTTCTCCAAGCCTGATAATGTTTATGTCACTTCCATTTTACAATGGAATACTTTCAGGAATCTCATATTATTGATGACATATTGGATAACATTTCCTGTGTGATGGGAAATTCAAGTCAAAGTTCACTTGCCATTTTTTTTTTCACTGCCACGGATGATATACCAAGACCTAGTAGTAAATCAGGAGAATATTTTCTGAAAAAGCCATGACTTTGTTTGAAAGTTCTAGAACCTCTGCTGTGATTATTCTATTATGACTGCTATTGGATCCATACAGTGCATCAAACTCTCTCAGACATATTGAGCAACATTGACTTTACTGAGTCATAAGGGCAGACTCTGTGTACTGCAACCTGCATAACCTTTTCTTGCTTGAAGCACACTCCAAGACAGTGATCTTATAGATTTAAAAAGTGGATCAGAGAAGTACAAATATACTCTGAAAAGTGACATATATTACCTCCAAAACAGAACAGAAGAATATTCATTAAACAGCGTGCCTCTTTTCTTAAGTCAAGAAGCATAAGATGCAGTGACTTATGTTTCACTTTGGAGGTGATACTCTAAATAACTCTATATGCAGAAACTCTCCTGAAGTGGCATTCCCTTGAATTCTCATAGAGTAGTTTTTGTTTGTTTGTTTTTACCTACACCCTGGATGCATGTATCTTACAAGCCATAGAGAAATCCTCCCAAGTTAAACTCTCCACAAGATCTTAGCAACATGATTTCATGTAAGTCATACAGTATTATATCTTGTGGAATAATGGAATGTTCTTGGTTCCTGTGGACCATTATAACAAAGAGCCATAGAGCTGATGTAGCACTGAGGCAAAACATGCATTGCTGAACCTTTCAGGTAATGCCACTGGATCTGGTATTCTCTGACTATTGAATTAGGGAAAGTAATAATAACATTTGTCAACTCTATAGCTGTATGACAATTGTCAAATGATTTGTTGTGCTAGCAAAGGCATGACATCTAAGAGAGCAACTGTAACTCAAGCCACCAGCTAATTAGACTTCTGGAATAAGTTGTTATTAATCCTACATTTTTTTTTTTTTTTTTTTTTTGCACAGGTCAAACGAGTAGGCAAAAAAAGAATGTGATGACAATCACTGTTCCCTCTGTTCCATCCCACATGTCTTTTCAGCTTTGTTATGTGGTTCAGAAGATGTCAGGGACTTCCATTTGAACTTCCAATTGGCATGTTATACTAAATCCATAGGTTAAAGAACAAAAATAGGGATGCTGTGGGCCAATGAGTATAATCATTAATTGTATACCCAGGAACACAGGATGGTCTGTTGGACCCACTCCATCCACTTTAAGATACTTCTCATTACAGATGAGAAAACTCAGGTAAAGTAACTTGCCGAAGTCTAAGTAAGCAGTGGCAGTCAGGATGAGAGCCCATGTCAGTGTTTCCTAGGACAGTGCTAATAAAAACTACCCTAAAGTGATTTCTGTGATTTAAAATAGCTATTTGTTTAGTTTATGGACTGTGTTGTGTTTCTGAATGTTTCAAAGTGTTTGTCCTGTCCCTGAGAAGTAAATTTCCTTCACAGCTGTGGCTTATGGAAATGAGAATAGTTTAAAAGAGAATATTCTTATCAATGGAATCTTGCATTAACTTAAGAGGCACTAAAGTGATGCAGTCTAAACAAAACAAGTTAACATTGTCACTGGAAGTCATCTGTGATTTGCTTAGACTGCAACACTTTAGTGCTCCTAAAGTTAATGCATTCTCTGCCACTTCTCTGCACTAACATATAGTCATTCTAGTCATCACAGGGACAAGGACATGATCTACCTTCTACTATATTCTTGGTGCAACTAATGTATCATCAGACTGGAAATTTTTAAGTTTCATGGTGCATATCAAAACGAATATTAAACTCCTTTCTAGAGCTGAATATCATTTCGAGCTTGTGAAAAAGCAACATATTCTGTTCTCGATCTTGGTATGCTTTAAGCATTTTACAAAGTCTTTTCTCTCTCTGTTATTGGCCTGAATTGTCTTTATAATTTCAAGGGAATATTATTTATTTCTCCATTAATTTAAATATCTGCATCAAGTTTTCATTCCAGTAATTTCATACTAACAAAGTAGCTGAGAGGCTGAAAAGGCAAGAGTCACAACCACTCAAGTCCATGTCTGGAGAAAATGACAGCTTCTGAGGCATATGGGAGATGTCACAAAGACACAGTCTCAATCTCCATGCCTGGAGCTGCCTCCCAGGACCGTATGAACCTGCCCCACCCCTGTGAGTCTCTTCTCTGTCTTAGATGTTGGAGAATTTAGCCCAGTCTTTATAAAAGCCATATTTACCAGTTCCTTATGTCCTTAAAATAATGAGTTCATGAAGATGCCACAGAGATGACAACAAGTTGGTTATCAGACTTATCTATCTTAATCACCCCAAAATAGCTTTATTCACTGTATGATCTTTTAAGTACCACATTTAAACAAAGGACAGCAGGAGAAATATGAAATGGGAGCAAGACTAGAGGGTCAGATTAGCAGTTAGGCATAATTTCTATCAAGTATAAACTTCAGAACAAAGAGAAACATAAATCTCCACAGTCTTGTGATTAACAATTTGAATCTCTAGCACTTTATTATTTCTGCTTTATGCTACTTCTTTCTTATTACTCCCTCCATTATTCTTCTGCCAATGGGGAAAATTCCAAGAACTACCCTAGGCTGGTGTTTCTCAAACTATGATGTACATATAACTCACCTGGGGATCTTATTAAAAACCAGAATCTGATTTGGTATTTAGGTAGGACCTGAAATTCTGCATAACAAGCTGCCAGATGAAGCTGATGCTGCTGGTCCACAGATCATGGGCCACTCCTTGAACAGTGAGGTAGGGGACAAACTCCTGGGGAGAGGGAAGATGCTTTCCTCACTGCCGTCTCCACTTTCCTGCTCACCCCCTACCCCCACCCCAGGTCTCAATACCAACAAATAGCTCAGCTAGTGTTTGTTAGCTCATCAGTCAATGGGCAGACATTATGCCTAGTCATGGCTTTGGGGCATAGTAACATCCTATTGGATGTAACATCTGTCCAGCTGCACAAGTCCTGGCAATTTCTCTTCTAAATATCACTTACATGTTCTCTCCTTTGTATCTGTACTACACACCAGTTTTTTGACTGGTCTTCCTACTTTTCCAGCCTCTCTTCTCTCTAATCCATTCTCTTCACTTCTGCCAGAATGATAATCCAGAAACTGGATTCTCACTGCCCGCAATGCAAACTCTAAGCTCTCTACTCCTATGGTTTAAAAAACCCCTTTTCCTTCTGGGTGATGTCCAAACTTCCAGGCTGATAGCACACCACTGCCTCACATAAATCCTGGGTCCCTGCTCTACAAAGAAGTTCATGGCTCCTAGAAGAGGACATGTTCTTTCCCTGCTTTGTACATGCCTTATTTTCTCTCTGAAATGTTCTTCCCTTCTCTCATCCCTTCTTTTGATATTAAACACTTCCTTCAAAATCCAGCTCCAGTGTCATCTGCTTATTAAGGCTTTTCTGAATTTCTTTCTACTCTCAGGTATGGTACAGTTGTGTGTTCTCTCCTGTATGCCCATGCTAAACCCTATGTGTCCCTCCAAACACACATTTTACAGTGGTCTATTAGATTCCCTTACATAGCGGTCCATCTCCACTAACACTGTGGGTTGTTTGAATATAAATGGTGCCTCGTTCATCTTTTCTCCTGCTAAAGTAAAAAACAGTGTTTGTTTTATAGAAGGTGCTCAATATTTTTTTGCTGCATAAATCAGCGGGGAGCTACATAACTGTAGAAACACATAGCAACAACTTTCTCACCTAGGGGCTGGTGGCTATAGTGAAACCTGCTTCCCTACCATGATTTCCTCTCATAGCACTTTGCCTGGCCTCTAACATGGAGAAGAACTTCAGTAGTGGGAAGAGGAAGGAGTTATAAAGAAGCGCCGAAGGGGCCCAAGAAGCTCCAGTCTTCATATGAATGTTTGGGTGTCCCATTTGGAAATGTAATTGAGCACAATTTCGAAGATGTCACACCAAAATTATTTTCAAGAGATTAAATTTGGAAGAAAGAAAGAGAGAAAGTAAGAAAGAAAAGAAGAAAAGAAAAAAAAAGAAAAGAAAGAAGGGAGGAGAAGAGCGGAATGAGAGAGGGAGATAAAAAGAAAGAGGAGGAAAAGAGAGAGAAAGGGAGGGATGGAGGAAGGAAAGAGGGGCTGAAGGGAAAGAGAGGGCATGAAGAGAGAGAGGGAGGGAGAGAATGAGAAAGAGAAAAAGAAAAAGAAAGGAAGAAAGAAAGAAAAGAAAAGGAAAAAGAAAGAAAGAGAGGGAACAAAAGAAAAAGAAAGAGTGAGGAGAGAGAAAGAAAAGGAAAAAAGAGAGGGAGTCAGGGAGGAAGGAAAAAAGCAGGCAAACGAGCAAATGAGCTTTAAAAGTAAAGACTTCTTCCTTTCTTCCCCCCAAACACGATATTTGCAATCTTTGTGTGAGATGTGGGAGGCATTTCACAGGACTTATCTATGACTAATGATTATCTTCTCCTCTAGGAAAGGTGTGATGCATGTGGAGTGGGTTCAGCCTCCTCTGAAACTGTCATTTCTCAGTTGGATTTAAAGTCCCACACTCCTGGTGAAGCCCCTCCTTTCTCTGGGCTGGGCAGACTAGAATGTGTGCTGTGTGCATAGCCACAGCTCCTTCCACTGTGGAACTGCCATGAAATCCTAAAGGAAGAGGCCTTTGCACTCAGTGCCCAGGGGCATTTCTTTTCTTGAAGGACTTGTTCTGAGTGAGAAAGTTCTCTTGACTGGTTCTGGCACTTGTTTGGGTGTCCCTGCTTATCTTACTTCCCATAATCCATATGAAAAACACATCTAAAACAGACAGCATTGAAGTATAATTTATTTTAAATGCTGTTCAATTGCAATGTTTTCTTCATACCAATCAGGTTATTAAGAAATAGACAACTTAGATCTCCTCATTTTGTGGATGAAATGACAGACCTAGAGAAAGAGAGGATCTGAGAGAGGTGACTCTGAATGGTGACAGGGCTACAACTAGAATCCATATTTACGGAGTGCTGGGCAACCTCAATCTCTAATGTATAGAATATACTGTGTGCTTTTTATTAAACTATGTGGTTTTTTAGTTTGGAATCAGAAGACCTGTGTTCAAACCCAAGACCTATGATTTTCTAGTTTTTCCTGTTTTTATACTGAATCCAGTATTCTCCGCTATAAAACAGGTATAACAGTTACTACTCCCACAAGGTTATTGAGACAAACAAATGCAATTATTAATAAAGATGCATTTTATAAAGACATCATATAAACATTAATTACTGTTACTTCTAACAGTTTGCTAATTTTTTGCATAAAGATTCTAATATAATTTTGTGCCAGCCGCAAAACTAATACAAACTGATTTTAAAAGTTCAAAAGTGCACCTGTGTCCTATATAAGATGATGGAATTTCTTAGTGAGCTATAAAATTGTCTTTAGTATGTCCTTTTTACAGATGGCCATGCCTCAACACACCTTTTAATCAGTGTTGAGTATGTCATTTGGGAATTAGCCAGCATGTTCCAGACACTGGTTCTTCTTGTCATCTTACCCTACGTCATTTTTCCCCACTTTGGGACATTTAATGCCAAACAGAATTCTAAGATTTTGTCAAAGAAATGATCCATGGGAATTTCCCACACCAAGTTTCCCTGGAATTCAACAATTCAACAGAAGTAGTTTATCAAGTACCAACTGTAAGAATGAAAATTCACACTTGCATAGACTCTAAGAATATGTAGTCTGCTCTGGCTGCTATAGCAAAATAGCACAGACTGGATGATTTAAGCAACAGAAATGTATTTTCTCACATTTCTGCAGGCTGGAAGTCTATGATCCAGGTACAGGAAATTCATTTCCTGGTGAGGGCTTTTTCTGACTTGTAGATGGCCACCTTCTCACCATGTCCTCACATGGCCTTTTCTTGGCACATGTGGAGAGAGTGAGCTTTGGTGTCTCTTATAATGACACAAATCCCATCAGATCAGGAACACACCCTTATGAGCTTATTTAACCCTAAGTACTTTCCTAGAGACCTTATCTCCAAATGCAGTCACACCGAGGATTAAGCCTTCAACATGTGAATTTGCAGGGACACAAACACTCAGTCCATAGCAATCACTAACAAAGCCATCATCTCTATAGTCTGCAGAGATCACAAACATCTTTTCCCATTTCACGGAGACATCTCAGTGATGTAAAGTAACTTCTTCAGGTTCCTTGGCAGCAAGTTCTGATGCTAAATGGAATATGTTTCTTATTTCAACACAAACTGTTGCCTCTGGCTATTCCTAAGATTTAAAAGAAATCATAATATCTTGCAGATAGAGTATAGAGTTCATGGGTACAAATAAGGGTGGGAGAAGGTCTGTCACTCTGAGACTCCTTTAGTCCCTAATTTGTAAATCCTTATGCAGTATATTACATGTAAGACTATTAGCATCCATGCTAAAGCAAAACAGTCAAATGAAAGACATTAAGGACAGCTGGCCATTATAGTTGTTTTTGTGTAATACACCTTTCTCTGTGACATGTGAGCATGAAGAAAGGAGGAAAGTGCACATTGGTGTTTCTTTCAGCCTCCACGAGGACAGGCTCAAAGTTGGAAGCTGAGGGTGGGAAGCAAAGGATGTTCTGCCTGTGAATCTCACTCTATTTGGCAGATGTGGGCAGAGAGAGCTGTGAAGTTTAGATGCATGTCGTGATAATGTGTGCCAGCTGCTGCCCAGATGGGACACAGTTCCAACCTCCAATAATATCTTTGCTTTCCTGTCTCATGGCCTCCATTTACCCTAGGGTTGACATAGCAAAAGCATCAAGATCTCTCATATTGTTTTAGACATCTGGTGCAAAGAGAAATTTTCCCTGGGCTACTTGAAAACACACAAGATGTGGTTTCGCTGATCAGAAGAGTTTGGAGCTCAAGTTCAGCAATAATAGTATAAGAAGTTGACAGCATGACAGGAAATACCACAGCTCAGACACTGTACATCACACATACCTGGATTTACCAGCTGCCAGCACTTGTCCTTTCTTCTTCCAGGGCCATTTCCGACTCCTCACAGGAACCATATAAAGGCCAGAAAATGGACTAGGAAGCTTCACTGGGAATCACTGTCCTTCAGACTTGTTAGTGTCTTCATCAAGGCAGTCTTCGAATATCCACCTGGGCTCTATATAACCCGGCCTGGTCCTCACTTTAATGAGCCTCCTCTAGTTCATCTGAGCTAAATTCAAAATCAGTGACTCCTATTCTCTTCCTGATTTTAAGGTTGCCCTGTTGCTGAAGATTTCTCCGCTCTATCTGGGAGAAGCAGGCCTGGCTATATAGCTTGCACAGTCCAGGGCAAAATGAAAATGCAGGAAACCCCTTCTCCAAAAGCAGGAAATAAAGTATTATAAAGAGTACTAGAGGGGGCGGAGCAAGATGGCCGAATAGGAACAGCTCCAGTCTCCAACTCCCAGAGCGAGCGACACAGAAGACCGGTGATTTCTGCATTTTCAACTGAGGTACTGGGGTCATCTCACTAGGGAGTGCTGGAAAATTGGTACTGGTCAGCTGCTGCAGCCTGACCAGTGAGATCTGAAGTAGGGCAAGGCATTGCCTCACCTGGAAGCGCAAGGGGGAAGGGAATCCCTTTTCCTAGCCAGGGGAACTGAGACACACAACACCTGGATAATCGGGTAACTCCCACCCCAATACTGTGCTTTAAGCAAACAGGCACACCAGGAGAATATATCACACACCTGGCCGGGAGGGTCCCATGCCTATGGAGCCTCCCTCATTGCTAACACAGCAGTCTGCCGCGATCTATCCGCAAGGCAGCAGCGAGGCTGGGGGAGGGGCGCCCACCATTGCTGAGGCTTAAGTAGGTAAACAAAGCCGCTGGGAAGCTCGAACTGGGTGGAGCTCACAGCAGCTCAAGGAAGCCTGCCTATCTCTGTAGACTCCACCTCTGGGGACAGCGCACAGCTGAAGACCAACAGGGGAAGCAGCGGGGACCTGTGCAGATGCTAACGACTCTGTCTGACAGCTGAGGGGAGAGCCGTGGATCTCCCAACGTGGAGGTTGAGATCTGAGAACGGACAGACTGCCTGCTCAGGTGGGTCCCTGACCCCTGAGTAGCCTAGCTGGGAGACATCCCCCACTAGGGGCAGTCTGACACCCCACACCTCACAGGGTGGAGTACACCCCTGAGAGGAAGCTTCCAAAGGAAGAATCAGACAGGTACACTCGCTGTTCAGCAATATTCTATCTTCTGCAACCTCTGCTGCTGATACCCAGGCAAACAGGGTCGGGAGTGGACCTCAAGCAATCTCCAACAGACCTATAGCTGAGGGTCCTGACTATCAGAAGGAAAACTATCAAACAGGAAGGACACCTATACCAAAACCCCATCAGTACATCACAATCATCAAAGACCAGAGACAGATAAAACCACAAAGATGGGGAAAAAGCAGGGCAGAAAAGCTGGAAATTCAAAAAATAAGAGCGCATCTCCCCTGCAAAAGAGCGCAGCCCATCACCAGCAACGGATCGAAGCTGGTCAGAGAATGACTTTGACGAGATGAGAGAAGAAGGCTTCAGTCCATCAAACTTCTCAGAGCTAAAGGAGGAATTACGTACCCAGCGCAAAGAAACTAAAAATCTTGAAAAAAGAGTGGAAGAATTGACAGCTAGACTAATTAATGCAGAGAAGGTCATAAACGAAATGACAGAGATGAAAACCATGACACGAGAAATACGTGAAAAATGCACAAGCTTCAGTAACCGACTTGATCAACTGGAAGAAAGAGTATCAGCGATTGAGGATCAAATCAATGAAATGAAGCGAGAAGAGAAACCAAAAGAAAAAAGAAAAAGAAATGAACAAAGCCTGCAAGAAGTATGGGATTATGTAAAAACACCAAATCTACGTCTGATTGGGGTGCCTGAAAGTGAGGGGGAAAATGGAACCAAGTTGGAAAAAACTCTTCAGGATATCATCCAGGAGAACTTCCCCAACCTAGTAGGGCAGGCCAACATTCAAATTCAGGAAATACAGAGAACGCCACAAAGATACTCCTCCAGAAGAGCAACTCCAAGACACATAATTGCCAGATTCACCAAAGTTGAAATGAAGGAAAAAATCTTAAGGGCAGCCAGAGAGAAAGGTCGGGTTACCCACAAAGGGAAGCCCATGAGACTAACAGCAGATCTCTCGGCAGAAACTCTACAAGCCAGAAGAGAGTGGGGGCCAATATTCAACGTTCTTTTTTTTTTTTTTTTTTTTTTGAGGCGGAGTCTCGCTCTGTCGCCCGGACTGGAGTGCATTGGCGGGATCTCAGCTCACTGCAAGCTCCGCCTCCCGGGTTTACGCCATTCTCCTGCCTCAGCCTCCCGAGGAGCTGGGACTACAGGCGCCCGCCACCTCGCCCGGCTAGTTTTTGTATTTTTTTTTTTTAGTAGAGACGGGGTTTCGCCGTGTTAGCCAGGATGGTCTCGACCTCCTGTCCTCGTGATCCGCCCGTCTCGGCCACCCAAAGTGCTGGGATTACAGGCTTGAGCCACCGCACCCGGCCTCAACGTTCTTAAAGAAAAGAATTTTAAACCCAGAATTTCATATCCAGCCAAACTAAGTTTCATAAGTGAAGGAGAAATAAAATCCTTTACAGATAAGCAAATGCTTAGAGATTTTGTCACCACCAGGCCTGCCTTACAAGAGACCCTGACGGAAGCCCTAAACATGGAAAGGAACAACCGGTACCAGCCATCGCAAAAACATGCCAAAATGTAAAGACCATCGAGGCTAGGAAGAAACTGCATCAACTAACGAGCAAAATAACCAGTTAATATCATAATGGCAGGATCAAGTTCACACATAACAATATTAACCTTAAATGTTAATGGACTAAATGCTCCAATTAAAAGACACAGACTGGCAAACTGGATAAAGAGTCAAGACCCATCAGTCTGCTGTATTCAGGAGACCCATCTCACATGCAGAGACATACATAGGCTCAAAATAAAGGGATGGAGGAAGATCTACCAAGCAAATGGAGAACAAAAAAAAGCAGGGGTTGCATTCCTAGTCTCTGATAAAACAGACTTTAAACCATCAAAGATCAAAAGAGACAAAGAAGGCCATTACATAATGGTAAAGGGATCAATTCAACAGGAAGAGCTTACTCTCCTAAATATATATGCACCCAATACAGGAGCACCCAGATTCATGAAGCAAGTCCTTAGAGACTTACAAAGAGACTTAGACTCCCATACAATAATAATGGGAGACTTCAACACTCCACTGTTAACATCAGACAGATCAACGAGACAGAAAGTTAACAAGGATATCTAGGAATTGAACTCATCTCTGCACCAAGCGGACCTAATAGACATCTATAGAACTCTCCACCCCAAATCAACAGAATATACATTCTTCTCAGCACCACATCACACTTACTCCAAAATTGACCACATAATTGGAAGTAAAGCACTCCTCAGCAAATGGAAAAGAACAGAAATTATAACAAACTGTCTCTCAGACCACAGTGCAATCAAACTAGAACTCAGGACTAAGAAACGTAATCAAAACCACTCACTACATGGAAACTGAACAACCTGCTCCTGAATGACTACTGGGTACACAACGAAATGAAGGCAGAAATAAAGATGTTCTTTGAAACCAATGAGAACAAAGATACAACATACCAGAATCTCTGGGACACATTTAAAGCAGTGTGTAGAGGGAAATTTACAGCACTAAATGCCCACAAGAGAAAGCTGGAAAGATCTAAAATTGACACTCTAACATCACAATTAAAAGAACTGGAGAAGCAAGAGCAAACACATTCAAAAGCTAGCAGAAGGCAAGAAATAACTAAGATCAGAGCAGAACTGAAGGAGATAGAGACACAAAAAACCCTCCAAAAAATCAACGAATCCAGGAGTTGGTTTTTTGAAAAGATCAACAAAATTGACAGACCGCTAGCAAGGCTAATAAAGAAGAAAAGAGAGAGGAATCAAATAGACGCAATAAAAAATGATAAAGGGATATCACCACCGACCCCACAGAAATACAAACAACCATCAGAGAATACTATAAATGCCTCTACGCAAATCAACTAGAAAATCTAGAAGAAATGGATAATTTCCTGGACACTTATACTCTCCCAAGACTAAACCAGGAAGAAGTTGAATCCCTGAATAGACCAATAGCAGGCTCTGAAATTGAGGCAACAATTAATAGCCTACCCACCAAAAAAAGTCCAGGACCAGATGGATTCACAGCTGAATTCTACCAGAGGTACAAGGAAGAGCTGGTACCATTCCTTCTGAAACTATTCCAATGAATAGAAAAAGAGGGAATCCTCCCTAACTCATTGTATGAGGCCAACATCATCCTGATACCAAAGCCTGGCAGAGACACAACAAAAAAAGAGAATTTTAGACCAATATCCCTGATGAACATCGATGCAAAAATTCTCAATAAAATACTGGCAAACCGGATTCAGCAGCACATCAAAAAGCTTATCCACCATGATCAAGTGGGCTTCATCCCTGGGATGCAAGGCTGGTTCAACATTCGCAAATCAATAAACGTAATCCAGCATATAAACAGAACCAAAGACAAGAACCACATGATTGTCTCAATAGATGCAGAAAAAGCTTTTGACAAAATTCAACAGCCCTTCATGCTAAAAACTCTCAATAAATTCAGTAATGATGGAACGTATCTCAAAATAATAAGAGCTATTTATGACAAACCCACAGCTAATATCATACTGAATGGGCAAAAACTGGAAAAATTGCCTTTGAAAACTGGCACAAGACAGGGATGCCCTCTCTCACCACTCCTATTCAACATAGTCTTGGAAGTTCTGGCTAGGGCAATCAGGCAAGAGAAAGAAATCAAGGGTATCCAGTTAGGAAAAGAAGAAGTCAAATTGTCCCTGTTTGCAGATGACATGATTGTATATTTAGAAAACCCCATTGTCTCAGCCCAAAATCTCCTTAAGCTGATAAGCAACTTCAGCAAAGTCTCAGGATACAAAATTAATGTGCAAAAATCACAAGCATTTTTATACACCAGTAACAGACAAGCAGAGAGCCAAATCAGGAATGAACTTCCATTCACAATTGCGTCAAAGAGAATAAAATACCTAGGAATCCAGCTTACAAGGGATGTAAAGGACCTCTTCAAGGAGAACTACAAACCACTGCTCAGTGAAATAAGAGAGGACACTAACAAATGGAAGAACATACCATGCTCATGGATAGGAAGAATCAATATCGTGAAAATGGCCATACTGCCCAAGGTTATTTATAGATTCCATGCCATGCCCATCAAGCTACCAATGAGTTTCCTCACAGAATTGGAAAAAACTGCTTTAAAGTTCATATGGAACCAAAAAAGAGCCCGCATTGCCAAGACAATCCTAAGTCAAAAGGACAAAGCTGGAGGCATCATGCTACCTGACTTCAAACTATACTACAAGGCTACAGTCACCAAAACAGCATGGTACTGGTACCAAAAGAGAGATATAGACCAATGGAACAGAACAGAGTCCTCAGAAATAATACCACACATTTGATCTTTGACAAACGTGAGAGAAACAAGAAACGGGGAAAGGATTCCCTATTCAATAAATGGTGCTGGGAAAATTGGCTAGCCGTAAGTAGAAAGCTGAAACTTCATCCTTTCCTTACTCCTTATATGAAGATTAATTCAAGATGGATTAGAGACTTAAATGTTAGACCTAATACCATAAAAACCCTAGAAGAAAATCTAGGTAGTACCATTCAGGACATAGGCATGGGCAAGGACTTCATGTCTAAAACACCAAAAGCAACGGCAGCAAAAGCCAAAATTGACTAATGGGATCTAATTAAACTAAAGAGCTTCTGCACAGCAAAAGAAACTACCATCAGAGTGAAGAGGCAACTTACAGAATGGGAGAAAATTTTTGCAACCTACTCATCTGACAAAGGGCTAATATCCAGAATCTACAAAGAACTCAAACAAATATACAAGAGAAAAACAAACAACCCCATCAAAAAGTGGGCAAAGGATATGAACAGTCATTTCTGAAAAGAAGACATTCATACAGCCAACAGACACATGAAAACATGCTCATCATCACTCACCGTCAGAGAAATGCAAATCAAAACCACAATGAGATACCATCTCACACCAGTTAGAATGGCAATCATTAAGAAGTCAGCAAACAACAGGTGTTGGAGAGGATGTGGAGAAATAGGAACACTTTTACACTGTTGGTGGGATTGTAAACTAGTTCAACCATTATGGAAAACAGTATGGCAATTCCTCAGGGATCTAGAACTAGATGTATCATATGACCCAGCCATCCCACTACTGGGTATATACCCAAAGGATTATAAATTATTCTACTACAAAGACACATGCACACGTATGTTTATTGTGGCACTATTCACAATAGCAAAGACTTGGAATCAACCCAAATGTCCATCTGTGACTGACTGGATTAAGAAAATGTGGCACATATACACCATGGAATACTATGCAGACATAAAAAACGATGAGTTTGCGTCCTTTGTAGGGACATGGATGCAGCTGGAAACCATCATTCTTAGCAAACTATCACAAGAAGAGAAAACCAAACACCGCATGTTCTCACTCATAGGTGGGAACTGAACAATGAGATCACTTGGACTTGGGAAGGGGAACATCACACACTGGGGCCTATCATGGGGAGGGGGGAGGAGGGAGGGATTGCACTGGGGAGTTATACATGATATAAATGATGAATTGATGGGTGCTGACGAGTTGATGGGTGCAGCACACCAACATGGCATAAGTATACATATGTAACAAACCTGCACGTTATGCACATGTACCCTAGAACTTAAAGTATAATTAAAAAAAAAAAAGAGTACTAGAATATAAAGATTTTTCTTTCTTTCTCTTTCCACTTATCATGATGTGTTTTTTAAATATTTAATGTTATTCTAAGTAGAGAAAAATTAATACTTTATATTATTAGCTTGAATGTTACCATTGATCTTTTTATTATACATGCTAGTTTTAAATTCAAGGATAAGAGTATTTAACTCATTCGCGGATCATCAAAATTACACAATTTGTATTTCATGACATATACATGCATATCTTTTTTGTTCTTTCCACAACATTGGAAACACTGCACAAAGCCAAATCGACTGTTTTTCTTTTACTTCTTTGTATACACACATTCTACTTAACCTCTCTACCCTCAGCTTACTAATGAGAAAGAAAGAATGAAATAAGAAACTATAGATTTCCTTATCTTTCCCTTTTCTTGAATGCCATCATTAAATAGTGAAATAAGAAACTATAGATTTCCTTATCTTTCCCTTTTCTTTAATATCATCATATTCAGCATCAGTGATTGACTAATCCAAGGAAGTAACATGAATAAGAAGGAATATGATGGAGTTCCTCGATCATTCCTGTTTCCGAAAATGCTATTGTCTTCCTTTTGCATTTGAAGCAAGTTCTGATTAGAATGGAAAGTGTGATCTATTAGAATTGTCATAATTGCAACTTAGTAATTGCTGTGGTTTTTATCTGTGTCTCTGCCTAAATTTCAGGTCAAATTGTAATCCCCAGTATTGGAGGAGGGGCCTGGTGTGAGGTAATCGGATCATGCGGGCAGAGTTCTCACTAATGGGTTAGCACCATCCCCTCTGTACTGTCCTTGTGTTAGTGAGTGAGTTATCATGAGATCTGGTTGTTTAAAAGTGTGTACCAGACCCCACTCTTCACTCTCTTGTTCCTGCTACAGCCATGTAAGATGTTCCTGCTTCCACTTTGCCTTTCACCATGATTGTAAGTGATATGGTTTGGCTGTGTCCTCACCCAAATCTCATCTTGAGTTGTAGCTCCCATAATTCCCACGTGTTATCTGAGGGACCCAGTGGGAGATACTGAATCATGGGGGCAGTTTTCCTCATTCTATTCTCATGAAGTGAATAAGTTTCACGAGATCTGATGGTTTTATAAGAGGAAACCCATATAAGATGTGCCTTTATTCTTCTGCCATGATTGTGAGGCCTCTCTAACAACGTGGAACTGTGAGTCCATTAAACGTTTTTTTCTTTATAAATTACCTAGTCTCAAGTATGTCTTATTAGCAGTGTGAAAATGGGCTAATACAGTCAATTGGTACTGGAAGAGTGGGACCCTGTTGTAAAGATGCCAAAAAATGTGGAAGCAACTATGGAACTGGGTAACAGGCAGAGGCTGAAACAGTTTGGAGGGCCCAGAAGAAGACAGGAAAATGTGGGAAACTCTGGAACTCCCTAGAGACTTGTTCAGTGACTTTGACCAAAATGCTGAGAATGATATGGACAATGAAATCCATGCTGAGGTGGTCTCAAATGGAGATGAGGAACTTGTTGGGAACTGGAGTAAAGGTGACTCTTGCTATGTTTTAGCAAAGAGGCTGGTCGCATTTTACCCCTGCTTTGAACTTGAGGGAGGTGATTTAGGGTATCTGGTGGAAGAAATTTCTAAGCAGAAAAGCATTCAAGAGGTGACTTTGGTGCTGTTAAAAGCATTCAGTTTTAAAAGGCAAACAGGGCATACAAGTTTGGAAAATTTGCAGCCTGACAATGCGATAGAAAAGGAAAACCTATTTTCAGAGGAAAAATTAAAGCTGGCTGCAGAAATGTGCTTAAGTAATGAGAAGCCAAATGTTAGTTGCCAAGACAATGGGGAAAATGTCTCCAGGGCATGTCAGACACCTTTGTGGCAGACCCTCCCATCACAGGCCCAGATGACTGGGGAAAAAAATGATTTCCTGGGCTGGGCCCAGGCCCCCCACATGGTGTGCAGCCTAGGGACTCGGTGTCCTGCATCCCAGCTGCTCTAGCCATGGCTAAAATGGGCCAAGGTACAGCTCTGGCCATGGCTTCAGAGGGTACAAGCCCCATGTATTGGCAGCTTTCATGTGGTGTTGAGCCTGCAGATGCACGGAAGTCAAAAATTGAGGTTTAGGAACCTCTGCCTATTTTTCAAAGGATGTATGGAAATGCCTAAATGTCCAAGCAGAAGTTTGCTGTAGGGATGGGTCCCTCATGAAGAACTTCTGCTAAGGCAGTGAAGAAGGGAAACATGGGGTTGACACCCCCACACAGGGTCCCCACTGGGACACTGCCTAGCAGAGCTGCGAGAAGAGGCCTACTGTCCTGCAGACCACAGAATAGTAAATTCACCAACATCTTTCACTGTGCATCTCGAAAAGCTGCAGGCACTGAACACCAGCATGTGAAAGCAGCCAGGAGGGGGCTCTACCCTGCAAAGCCACAGGGGAGAGCTGTTCAGAACCATGGGATCCCACCACTTGCATTAGCAGGACCCGGATGTGAGACATGGAGTCAAACAAGATCATTTGGGAGCTTTAAGATTTGACTGCCCTGCTGGATTTCAGACTTGTAAATGACCCGTATCCCCTTTGTTTTGACCAATTTCTCCCATTTGGAATGGCTGTGTTTACCCAATGCCTGTACCCCCATTGTATCTAGGAAGTAATTAACTTGCTTTTGATTTTGCAGGCTGATAGGCGGAAGGGACTTGCCTTGTTTCAGATGAGAGTTTTGGACTGTGACTTTTGAGTTAATGCCGAAATGAGTCTTTGGGGGACTATTGGGAAGGCATGATTGGTTTTGAAGTATGAAGATAAGAGATTTGGGAGGGGTCAGTGGTGGAATAATATGGTTTGGCTCTGTGTCCCCATCCAAATATCATCTTATAATTCCCATAATTCCCACTTGTTATGGGAGAGACCTGGTGGAAGATGATTGAATCATGGGTTGGGTCTTTCCTGTGCTGTTCTAATGATAATGAATAAGTCTCACAAATCTGATGGTTTTGTAAAGAGGAGTTTCCCTGCACAAATTCTCTCTCTCTGCCTGATGCCATCAGCATAAGATATGACTTGCTCCTCCTGGTCTTCTGCCATGATTGTGAGGCATCCCCAGCCATGTGGAACTGTAAATGCAATAAACCTCTTTATTTTGTAAATTGCCCAGTCTTGGGTATGTCTTTGTCAGCAGCATGAAAATTAACATAATACAGTAAGTTTCCTGGTGCCTCCCCAGAAGCTAAGTAGATGCCAACTTAATGCTTCGTATACATCTTGTAGAACCTCTTTCTTTTATAAATTATTCAGTCTGTTAGGTATTTTTTATAGCAGTGCAAGAATGGACTAATACTTAAAATTGGTAGCGGTAGTGGGGCATTGCTATAAAGATACCTGAAAATGTGGAAGTGGCTTTGGAACTGGGTAATGGATAGAGACTGGAAGAGTGTGGAGAGCTCAGAAGAAGACAAGAAGATTAGGGAAAATTTGTAACTTACTGGAGACGTTAAATTGTTGTGACCAAAATGCTGATAGCAATAAGGGCAGAGATACCCAAGCTGATGAGGTCTCAGATGGAGATGAGGAACTTATTGGGGACTGGAACAAAGGTAACTTTTGTCATTTGTTAGTAAAGAACCTGGTGGCATTGTGCTCCTGCCCTAGGTATCTGTGGAATGTTGAACTTCAGAGTGATGATTTCGGGTATCTGGTGAAAGAAATTTCCAAGCAACAAAACATTCAAAAAGTGATCTGGCTGCTTCTAATTACCCTATGATCATTTGCATGAGCAAATAAATGACCTGAAACTGGAACTTATATTTAAAAGAGAAGCACAGCATAAAAGCTTGGAAATTTTTTCAGTGTGGCCTTGTGGTAGAAAAGAAAGACCCATTTTCAGGGAAGAAATTCAAGGCAGCTAGAGAAGTTTGCACAAGTTAAAAACAAGCCAAGTGCTAACATCCAAGAAAATGGGGAAAAGGCCTCAAAGGCATTTCAGAGATCTGTGTAGCAGCCCCTCCCATCACAGGCCCAGATGCCTCAGAGCACAGAATCATTTCATGAGCCATGCCCAGGGTCCTGCTGCCTTGCACAACCTTGGGACATTGTTCCCTGCATTCCAGACATTCCAGCTCCAGCTATGGCTCCAAGAGGCCCAGGTACAGCTCAGGCCACTGCTTCAAAGGATGCAAGCCATAAACCTTGGTGGCTCCCATGTGGTGTTAAACCTGAAGGCACACAGAGTGCAAAAGTTGATGCTTGGGAGTCTTTGCCTAGATTTCAGACCACGTGTGGAAGTGCTTGGATGTCCAGGCAAAAGCCTGAAGTAGCAGCAGAGCCCTCATGTAAAACCTCTACTATGACAGTGCAGATTGGAAATGTGGGGTTGAAGTCCCAACACAGAGTCCCCTCTGGGGCACTGCCTAGAGAAGCTGTGAGAAGAGGGACATAGTCCTCCAGATCCAGGAATGGTAGGTCCGCTGACAGCTTGTACCTCATGTCTGGAAAAGACTCAACCACTCAACACCAACTCTTGACAGCAGACTTGGGTGGGGAAACCTGCAAAACCACAGGGGCAGAGTTTCCCAAGGCTCTGTGAGCACACCTCTTGCATCAGTGTGCCCTGGACAAGAGACATGGAGTTAAAAGAGAATATTCTGGAGATTTAAAATTTAATGACAGCCCTGCTGGGTTTCACACTTGTTACCCCTTTGTTTTGATAAATTTCTCTTTTTTGGAATGGGAGTATTTACCCAATGCCTATATCACCATTTTATCTTGGAAGTAACTAGTTTTTTATTTTACAGACTCATAGGTGGAAGGGACTTGCCTTATCTCAGATAAGACTTTGGGCTTCGGACTTTTGAGTTAATGTTGGAATTTGTTAATATCTTGGGGAATTGTTGGGAAGGCATAATTGTATTTTGAAATGTGAGAAGAATATATTTGAGAAGGACCAAGAGTGGAATGATATGGTTAAAATTTGTGTCCCAGCCCAAATCTTATGTTGAATTTTAATTCCCATTGTTGGAAGAGGGGCCTGATGGGAGGTAATTGGATCATGGGGTGGAGTTATCACTAATGGTTTAGCACCATCCCCTCACTGCTGTTAATGTGATAGTGAGTTATCATGAGATCTGGTTGTTTAAAAGTGTATAGCAGCCCCCACTCCTTGCTCTCTCTTGCTCATACTGTGGCCATGTAAGACACACCTGCTCCCCCTTCAACTTCTGTCATAATTGTAAGTTTCCTGGGACTTTAAAATAACTTCCAAGGCCAAGAAGGTGCCAGTATCTTGCCTTCTATACAGCCTGTGGAACAATAAGCAAATTAAACCTCTTTTTTAAAATTATACTTTAAGTTTTAGGGTACATGTGCACAAAGTGCAGGTTTGTTACATATGTATACATGTGTCATGTTGGTGTGCTGTGCCCATTAACTCGTCATTCTCATTAGGTATATCTCCTAATTCTATGCCTCCCCCCTGCCCCCACCCCATGACAGGCCCCAGTGTGTGATGTTCCCCATCCTGTGTCCAAGTGTTGTCGTTGTTCAATTCCCATATATGAGTGAGAACATGAGGTGTTTGGTTTTATGTCCTTGTGATAATTTGTTCAGAATGATGGTTTCCAGCTTCATCCATGTCCCTAAAAAGGACATAAACTCATCCTCTTTTATGACTGCATAGTATTCCATGGTGTATATGTGCCACATTTTCTTAATCCAGTCTTTCATTGATGGACATTTGGGTTGGTTCCAAGTCTTTTCTATTGTGAGTAGTGCTGCAATAAACATACGTATGCATGTGTCTTTATAGTAGCATGATTTATAATCCTTTGGGTTAATGTAATGGGATTACATTACATTACATTACATAATGGGATGGCTGAGTCAAATGGTATTTCTAGTTTTAGATCCTTGAGGAATCACCACACTGCCTTCCACAATGGTTGAACTAGTTTACGGTAACACCAACAGTGTAAAACTGTTCCTATTTCTCCACATCCTCTCCAGCACCTGTGGTTTCCTGACTTTTTAATGATCACCATTCTTACTGGCATGAGATGGTATCTCATAGTGGTTTTGATTTGCATTTCTCTGATGGCAAGTGATGATGAGCATTTTCATGTGTCTGTTGGCTGCATAAATGTCTTCTTTTGAGAAGTGTCTGTTCATATCCTTTGCCCACTTTTTGATGGGGTTGTTTGATTTTTTCTTGTCAATTTGTTTAAGTTCTTTGTAGATTTCTGGATATTAGCCGTTTGTCAGATGAGTAGATTGTAAAAATTTTCTGCCATTCTGTAGGTTGCTTGTTCACTCTGAGGGTAGTTTCTTTTGCTGTGCAGAAGCTCTTTAGTTTAATGAGATCCCATTTGTCAATTTTGGCTATTGTTGCCATTGCTTTTGGTGTTTTTACACACGAAGTCCTTGCCCATGCCTATGTCCTGAATGGCATTGCCTAGGCTTTCATCTAGGGTTTTTATGGTTTTAGGTCTAACATTTAAGTCTTTAATCCATCTTGAATTAATTTTTGTAGCAGATATAAGGAAGGGATCCAGTTTCAGCTTTCTACATATAGTTAGCCAGTTTTCCCAGCACCATTTATTAAATAGGGAATCCTTTCTCCATTTCTTGTTTTTGTCAAGTTTGTCAAAGATCAGATGGTTGTAGAAGTGTGGTATTATTTCTGAGAGCTCTGTTGTGTTTCATTGGTCTATATCTCTCTTTTGGTACTAGTACCATGCTGTTTTGGTTACTGTAGCCTTGTAGTATAGTTTGAAGTCAGGTAGCAGGATGCCTCTAGCTTTGTTCTTTTTGGCTTAGGATTGTCTTGACAATGTGGGTTCGTTTTTGGTTCCATGTGAACTTTAAAGTAGTTTTTTCCAATTCTGTGAAGAAAGTCATTGGTAGCTTGATGGGGATGGGATTGAATCTATAAATAACCTTGGGCAGTATGGACATTTTCATGATATTGATTCTTCCTATCCATGAGCATGGAATATTCTTCCATTTGTTTGTGTCCTCCTTTATTTCCTTGAGCAGTGGTTTGTAGTTCTCCTTGAAGACGTCTTTCACATCCCTTGTAAGTTGGATTCTTAGATATTTTATTTCTTTGAAGCAATTTTAAATGGGAGTTCACTCATGATTGGACTCTCTGTTTGTCTGTTATTGGTGTATAGGAATGCTTGTGATTTTTGTACATTGATTTTGTATCCTGAGACTGCTGAAGTTGCTTATCAGCTTAAGGACATTTTGGGTTGAGATGATGGGGTTTTCTAAATATACAATCATGTCATCTGCAAACAGGGACAACTTGACTTCCTCTTTTCCTAATTGAATACCATTTATTTCTTTCTCTTGCCTGATTGCCCTGGCCAGAACTTCCAACACTATGTTGAATAGGAGTGGTGAGAGAGGGCATCCCTGTCTTGTGCCAGTTAGTAAAGGGAATGTTTCCAGTTTTTGCCCATTCACTTATGATTTTGGGTATGGATTTGTCATAAATAGCTCTTATTATTTTGAGATACATCTCATCAATACCTAGTTTGCTGAGAGTTTTTAGCATGAAGGGCTGCTGAATTTTGTCAAAGGCCTTTTCTGCATCTATTGAGATAAACGTGTGGTGTTTGTCTTTGGTTCTGCTTATATGATGGATTACGCTTATTGATTTGCACATGTTGAACCAGCCTTGCATACCAGATATGAAGCCAAGTTCATTGTTGTGGATAAGCTTCCTGATGTGCTGCTGGATTCAGTTTTCCAGTATTTTATTAAGGATTTTTGCATCGATGTTCATCATGGATATTGGTCTAACATTTTCTTTTTTTGTTGTGTCTCTTCCAGGCTTTGGTATCAGGATGATACTGGCCTCATAAAATGAGTTAGGGAGGATTTCCTCTTTTTCTATCGATTGGAATAGTTTCAGAAGGAATGGTACCAGCTCCTCTTTACACCTCTGGTAGAATTTGGCTCTCAATGCATCTGGTCCTGGACTTTTCTTGGTTGGTAGGCTATTAATTATTGCCTCAATTTCAGAGCCTGTTATTGGTCTACTCAGGTATTCAACTTCTTCCTGGTTTAGTCTTGGGAGGGTGTATGTATCCAGGAATTTTTCCATTTCTTCTAGATTTTCTAGTTTATTTGCATAGAGGTGTTTATAGTATTCTGACTGTAGTTTGTATTTCTGTGGGATCGGTGGTGATATCCCCTTTACATTTTTTATTGTGTCTATTTGATACTTCTCTCTTTTCCTCTTTATTAGTCTTGCTAGCAGTCTATCAATTTTGTTGATCTTTTCAAAAAACCAGGTCCTGGATTCCTTGATTTTTTAAGGGGTTTTGTGTCTATCTCCTTCAGTTGTGCTCTAATCTTAGTTATTTCTTTCCTTCTGCTAGCTTTTGAATGTGTTTGCTCTTGCCTCTCTAGTTCTTTTAATTGTGATGTTAGGGTGTCAATTTTAGATCTTTCCTGCTTTCTCTTTGGGCATTTAGTGCTATATATTTCCCTCTACACACTGCTTTAAATGTGTCCCAGAGATTCTGGTATGTTATGTCAGCATTTGCTTGTCTGTAAAGGATTTTATTTCTCCTTCACTTATGAAGCTTAGTTTGGCTGGATATGAAATTCTGGGTTGAAAATTATTTTCTTTAAGAATGTTGAATACTATACTGGCCTCCACTCTCTTCTGGCTTGTAGAGTTTCTGCCGAGAGATCCGTTGTTAGTCTGATGGGCTTCCCTTTGTGGGTATCCTGACCTTTCTCTCTGGCTGCCCTTAACATTTTTCCTTCATATCAACTTTAGTTAATCTGACAAGTATGCATCTTGGAATTGCTCTTCTTGAGTAGTATCTTTGTGGCATTCTCTGCATTTCCTGAATTTGAATGTTGGCTTGCCTTGCTAGGTTGGGGAAGTTCTCCTGGATAATACCCTGAAGAGTGTTTTCCAACTTGGTTCCATTGTCCCCGTCACTTTCAGGTACACCAATCAGATGTAGATTTGGTCTTTTCACATAGTCCCATATTTCTTGGAGGTTTTGTTCATTTCTTTTTACTTTTCTTTCTCTAAACTTCTCTTCTCACTTCATTTCATACATCTGATCTTTAATCACTGACACCCTTTCTTCCACTTGATTGAATTGGTTACTGAAGCTTGTGCATGCCTCGCATAGTTCTCGTGCCATGGTTTTCAGCTCCATCAGGTCATTTAAGGTCTTCTCTATGCTGTTTGTTCTAGTTAGCCATTCATCTAATATTTTGTCAAGGTTTTTAACTTCTTTGCAATGAGTTGTAACATCCTCCTTTGGCTCAGAGAAGTTTGTTATTTCTGATTGTCTGAGGCCTTCTTCTCTCAACTCGTCAAAGTCATTCTCTGTCCAGCTTTGTTCCATTGCTCGTGAGGAGCTGTGTTCCTTTGAAGGAGAAGAGGTGCTCTGATTTTTAGAATTTTCACCTTTTCTGCTCTGGTTTCTCCCCATCTTTGTGGTTTTATCTACCTTTGTTCCTTGATAATGGTGACGTAGAGATGTGATTTTGGTGTGGATGTCCTTTCTGTTTGTTAGTTTTCCTTCTAAGAGTCAAGACCCTCAGCTGCAGGTTTGTTGGAGTTTGCTGGAGGTTCACTCCAGACTCTGTTTGCCTGGGTATTACTAGCAGAATCTGCAGAACAGCAAACGTTGTAGAATGGCAAATGTTGCTGCCTGATCCTTCCTCTGGAAGCTTCATCTCAGAGTGGTACCCAGTTGTATGAAGAATCAGTTGGCCTCTACTGGGAGGTGCTTCCCAGTTACGCTACTCAGTCATCAGGGACCCACTTGAGGAGGCAGTCTGCACATTCTCAGATCTCAAACTCTGTGCTGGGAGAACCACTACTCTCTTCAAAGCTGTCAGACCAGAATGTTTAAGTCTGCAGAAGTTTCTGTTGCCTTTTGTTCAGCTATGCCTTGCCCCCAGAGGTGGAGTCTTCAGAGGTAGGCAGGCCTCCTTGAATTGCAGTGGGCTCCACCAAGTTTGAGCTTTCCTGTCACTTTGTTTACCTACTCAAGCCTCAGCAATGGTGGATACCCCTCCCCAAGCCTTGCTGCCACCTTGCAGTTCGACCTCAGACTGCTGTGCTAGGAGTGAGCAAGGCTCTGTGGGTGTGGGACCCTCCGAGCCAGGTGTAGGATTTAATCTCCTGGTGTGCCACTTTCTAAGACCATTGGAAAGGTGCAGTATTAGGGTGGGAGAGTCTCAATGTTCCAGGTACCATCTGTCACATCTTCCCTTGGCTAGGAATGGGAATTCCCCAACCCCTTGTGCTTCCCAAGTGAGGTGATGCCCTGCCCTGCTTCAGCTCATTCTCCATGGGCTGCAACCAGTGTCCAACAAGCCCCATTGAGATGAACCCCGTAACTCAGTTGGAAATGCAAAAATCACCTGTCTTCTGCATTACTCATGCTGGGAGCTGTAGACTGGAGCTCTTCCTATTCGGCCATCTTGGAACCTCCTCACAAATTAAACCTCTTTTCTTTATAAATTACCCATTCTCAGGTATGTATGTATGTATGTATGTATGTATGTATGTATGTATGTATTGAGATGGAATTTCACTCTTTTTGCCCAGGCTGTCATCTCAGCTCACTGCAATCTCAACCTCCCAGGTATAAGCAATACTCCTGCCTCAGTCTCCCAAGTAGATAGGATTATAGGCACCCACCACCTTTCCTGCTTAATTTTTGTATTTTTAGTAGAGACAGGTTTCACCACATTTGCCAGTCTGGTCTCAAGCTTCTGATCTCAGGTGATCCGCCCACCTTGGCCTCCCAAGATGCTGGGATTACGGCTGTTAGCCACCATGCCTGGCATCTCCAATAGTTCTTTGTAGCAGTGCTAGAATGAACTAATTAGTCATATATGAAACAAATTTACCTTGCTTTCACTTTGAGTCTCTCTGATGTCCCATGTACCCAGTGCACATCAGGCACCTTGTGGTCATGAGTGCCCTATGCTTATGGAGATCTTGTGCTCATGGGCATCCTGTGCTCATGGACACCCTTCCTCATGGTGTATCCTGTGCTTGTGGGCCATGATGCATGCTATATGCAAATAAAGAAGGAAGTGATTAAGAACATACATATTATACATATTTCCTCTTCATGTATATCCTTCATTGCCCCACTGGACTTCACTTACAAAAAAAGTAAATGAAAAGATGTAATTACAAATAATTTCAAGATGGTAACATCAGAACACTAAACCCAGTGTGAGGCTATCTTGAGGAGACCTCGTGCAACTGCACAATTCCCTTCTGCTACATTGTAGGGTATGAGATTGAAGAAGAATACAGTCACCAGGGATGTATGGGGAATGCTTTGGGAGCAATCCCTAGTAATTTACAGTCCTTAGGGAATATATTTATACCTGATTGTGATGGTGGTATAGTTCATTCCTTACCACGTGATGAGGCATTTTCTACAGAAGAAGCAACACACAATTGGCACCATTAATTGAACATGTCTCATGGGCTACATGTGATTTTTCTCCTACAACACAATGAAAATTCTTTTAAAAGATGCTTATGTATTAAAGAAATATTGCAGGATTCAGGTTATTGTTTCTCCTAATGAAGCAGAGTTTTCCTTGTGAGATTTGATAAACTAAATCATTTTTTCTGCACAGATAAAATGTCATTAAAAAAACATAGTTGTGATATAAAATCCTTTCTTCTCTGAGTCTCTCTTTTCTTTAGCGAGCCTTTGAAAATTCTTTTCAGTTTCTACTTCCAACTCTTTCTGTTCCCAATGAATTAGCAGATTTTAATCTGAATTCTTATGGTTACTGTACAAAAGTTTAAATTCTATTTTCTTTTCATAAAAGAAAGAAACTAGGCACCATGACACTGCCTTTAAAATAAAAAATGAATTGTATTATTTAAAAATTGACTTAAACTTCAACAACAAGAAAACGGACCTGAGTTTAGGCCTCCATGTAGTAGGTAGAATATTAGACATTTATTTGAGTGCAAATAATCATATGTTATTAGCAAATAAATATAAAATTATTATTTTTTATAAATCAGCAAATTATAGCATACAATTTTAGGTCTTCATAAATGATAAAATCTAATATCTTACTACTCATATGAGTCTGTCTCATGCTGTAATAAAAATACATCCAAGACTGACTAATTTATAAAGGAAAGAGATTGCTTTAGAACAGGAACCTCTTTGACATTTTTCTCCTTGACTCACAGTTCCACATTGCTGAGGAGGCCTCACAATCATGGCAGAAGTCAAAGGAGCAAAGTTACATCTTACATGGTGGCAGGCAAGAGATAGAATGTGTGTGGGAGCTTATAAAACATCAGATCTCATGAGACTTATTTATTATCACAAGAACAGCATAGGAAAAACCCACTCCCATGATTCAATTATCTCTCACTGGGTCCCTCCCACAACACATGAGAGTTATGGGAGCTACAATTCAAGATGAGATTTGGGTGGGGACACAGTCCAACCATATCATTCCACCCCTGGCCCCTCCCAAATCTCAGGTCCTCAAATTTTAAAACCAATCATGTCTTCCCACCAATCCCCCAAAGTCTTAACTCATTTTAGCATTAACTCAAAAGTCCACAGTCGAAAGTCTTATCTGAGACAAGGCAAGTCCTTTCCACCTACAAGCCTGTAAAATCAAAAGCAAGTGAGAGATATAATGGGACTACAGGCATTGGATAAATATACTCATTCCAAATGGGAGAAATTGGCCAAAGCAAAGGGGCTATGGGCTCCATGCAAGCCCAAGATCCAATAGGACAGTAATTAAGCCTTAAAGTTCCAAAATGATCTCCTTTGACAACATGTCTCACACCCAGATTATGCTGGTGCAAGAGGTGGGCTCCCAGAGCCTTGGAATGCTCTGCCCCTGTGGTTTTGCAGGATATAACCCCAGTCCTGGCTGCTTTCATGGGCTGGTGTTGAGTGTCTGTGTCTTTTACTGGTGCACAGTGCAAGCTGTTGATGAATGTACCATTCTGGGGTCTGGAGTACAGTGGCCCTCTTCTCACAGCTCCATTAGGCAGTGCCCCAGTAGGGACTCTGTGTGGGGTCTCCAACCCTAAATTTCCCTCTGCACTACTCTGGCAGAGGTTCTCTATGGGCACTCTGCCCCTGCAGCACACCTCTGCCTGGACATCCAGGCATTTCCATACACTCTCCCAAATCTAAGCAGAGGTTCCCAAACCTCAATTCTTTACTTCTGTGCAACTGCAGGCTCAACACCACATAGAATCTGCTGAGGCTTGGGGTTTATACCCTCTAAAGCCATGACCAGAGCTGTATCTTGCCCCTTTTAGCCATGGCTAGAGCAGCTGGGATGCAGTACACTGAGTCTCTAGGCTGCACACAGCAGGTGGTGCCTGGGCCCAGCCCAAGAATTCATTTTTTTTTCTCTAGGCATCTGGGCCTGTGATGGGAGGGGCTGCCACAAAGGTCTCTGACATGCCCTGGAGACATTTTCCCCATTGTCTTGGTGATTAACATTTGGTTCCTTGTTACTTATGCAAATTTCTGCAGCAGGCTTGAATTTCTCCCCAGAAAATGTGTTTTCTTTTCTATCGCACTGTCAGGCTGCAAATTTTCCAAACTTTTATGCTCTGTCACCTTTTGAATGTTTTGATGCTTAGAAATTTCTTCCGCCAGATGCCCTAAATCATCTCCCTTAAGTTCAAAGTCCCGCAGACATCTAGAGCAGGGGCAAAATGTGGCCAGTCTCTTTGTATACCAAGAGTAGCCTTTATTCCAGTTTGCGATAAGTTCTTTATCTCCATCTGAGACCACCTCAGCCTGGAACTTATTGTCCCTATCACTATCAGCATTTTGGTCGAAGCCACTCAACAAGTCTCTAGGAAGTTCCAAACTTTCCCACATTCTCCTGTCTTCTTCTGAGTCCTCCAACCTGTTTCAACCTCTGCCCATTACCCAGTTCCAAAGTCGCTTCTACATTTTTAGGTATCTGTACAGAAGAACCCCACTCTACCAGTACCAATTTACTGTATTAGTCTGTCCTCATGCTGCTAAGGAAGACATACGTGAGACTGGGTAATTTATAAAGAAAAGAAGCTTAACTGACTCATAGTTCTACATGGCTGGGGAGGCCTCACAATCGTGGTGGAAGGCAAAAGAACAAAGTCATGTCTTACATGGCAGCAGGCAAGAGAGAACCTGTGCAGGGGAATTCCCTTTTATAAAACCATCAGATCTCATGAGAATTATTGATAATTACAAGAACAGCATGGGAAAGACTGCCCCCACCACCCAGCCCATGATTAAATTACCTCCCACTGGGTCCCTCCCATGACACATGGGAATGATGAGAACTACAATTCAAGATGAGATTTGGGTGGGGACACAATTAAACCATATCAATACTCATGACTTCTAAGTTAAGTTGGGTGAGTTTTCTGTTTTATTCTCCAGATACTCATATCAACAAAATGTCTAATCACTATAATTGCCTGTGAGTATTAGGTTGCATTTCAAAAGGGCAAGGCCAAAGCTGAATAACACCAGCACTTAGCAGATGACAGTTGAGTTTCCTCTGGTTGGAACTGTTGGTACTCTTGCTCTATTACATACCTTTTGGGTCCTGCAACTTGTAGTTACCTCTACTCTTAGACACTCTTAAAGAAAAATAAGAGGTATTGGTCCTTCCAGGTGAGTTCACTTTTTTTTTCTGATATATTTTAGAAGGAAACTTCCAAATTGATAATCTTTTTATTTTCAGTGATGCATTGGTAAATGTTAAATAATCAGCACTAGGGAAGGAAGAGGGATGGAATGAACTGATTTGTATCTCTTGCTGAGTTCTATAATGTAAATATTCCCACCATGGCTGATTCTGAGTTACCGGTTGTCATCACTGAATGGAGAGTTGGAAAGAAATGCTAGCAACCAGGTATTATGAGGTGGTACAGACCCACTTGAGCACATACAACTGCTACCTTGATTTTAGAAAATCATTAGGAATATGTGCAAACAAATCAGAAAGTTAAATAAGTCTAAGTTAGCCCTGTTGAAGAGGTAGCAAAAAATCTGTGACAATATCCTGAAACTCTATCCATTGGGATATTTTGTACAACTTTAAATTTGTATTTTACTCAATTTGATAAAATAGATGCTTCTTCTTCTCTAACTCAGCAATTTCTCAGACTGTACTTTCTTCCCTAAATCTTCTAATCTGTTGTGCTTACATATCTTAGGTTTTTCTAACTTAATAATGATTTTTCCTTCTATTTCATTCTAAAGCAGAATGGTATTAAATCTTACAAAATAAAATTTAATAGAGATAAGTTTAAGATTCTGAACGTGGTCCAAAAATCCAACCTCTTGCTTACAGAATGGGGACATCAGAATTTAGCAATAGTACCAATAAAAATAACTTGGGCTGCTAGTTTAATGTATCCATATGATGATATAGCTGCTAAAAACAGAGCAGGATTTTAGCCTGCCTTATTAAAGACTGTTATCATTCTCTAACAGTGGTTCTGAGGTATGATTGCACCCTTGAACGATCATCAAAATTGCAAACAATCCTCATGTCCAGACCATATCCTAATTTCATCTCCCAGAGACCCAGACATCAGTACTTTTTAAAACTCCCCAGGTGATTCAAATGTGCTGTCAACTTGGAGAACCACTGATCTAGAACAGTGTTTGAAAAAGTTAATATGAGTTCGTATGAGTCACCTGGAATTTCACTAAAATACAAATTCCAATTCAGTAGACCTGGAGTAAGGGTGTGAAGTTTTCATTTCCAACAACTTCCTGGGTAATTCTACTGGCTCACAGGACAATTGTAGTAAGGATTTAGAACAAGGGAAGTGTGCTCTGTTCAGCAATTAATGGTTCATACCTGGATTATTGAGTTAATTTCCTAGAGTGACATAGAGAAACTCAAGCATGTTCATAGAGACAGGGATTATGAAGATTTTACTTCTTGTTCTGTAATGATCAGTTGAAGGAACTAGAGCTATTTAGCTAGCTGACAAGAAGACACTGTGGAAACATGATAACTAGTTTTAGAGAAATAAAGAATGATTACATAAAACCAAGATTAAGTTTGTTTATTCTTCCTCAAGGGAGAGAACTACAAGCAATGGGTAGACACTACAGCAAAACAGATTTTGGATCAATATACAGTAGAATATAGTAGTCAGAGCTCACCAAAGTTGGAATAGATTGCCTTGGGAAGAAATGCATACCCATAACAGGATATGATTTGGTGATAACTTTGTGAGGCTTCTACAGAAATAAATGAAACATGGAAAGGGAGATGATCACTCAAGATGACATTTAACACACTTTCCAAAACTAAGTCTATGATGTTCTGCATTTCTTTTCAGTCTAATGTCTGTAGCTTCTAGCTTATGGTAGGCAGTCAAGTCTAGGATTTTAACAGTGCCTACAAACCAGGGATTTCTTTCCCTTACTTTTCCATTCCTTCATGAAATTACAAAGTTTTGTCTACCTGAATATTCATGCAGATACTGCCCTTCCCCTAAGCCCCCACATCTTTTCTTGTTTCATTTTGAAAATGTGCTGCTTCTGTTTTGAACTCAACTGGAAAACTCTTAATGATTACGTAGCTCTTTTGATTCAAGCAACTAAAGTTGGTATTCTGATTAGTCTAAGCATCCTTCCTTATCACATCCCATTCTGACTCTCTCATTTGTTGATGGTGATAAAAGCACTCAATTTATAAGACTACTTTTTTCCCAAACTGGTGATCATTTTAAAGGTTCTCCCTAATTTATTTTTCTTCTTTATTCTTGCATCTGGGTGACAACCTGCAATTCTATATACTCAATTATCCCAAGAAATAACAGAGTACCTGAAGAGGTGAAACCCTTGCTTAATAGTCCTAATCAACATATTTGTTTTTTTTTTTTTTTATGAATTCAACTAAGAGTGGACAAGTCAATACAACCTCTGACTATTTTATTTAAACTAATTTATGGTTGGTTAGGTAAGATGGCTTGGAAATAATACTTCTGAATGTCTATACAGAATGTTTCAGTAAAATCAGATACTAAAGTGCTAGAATCATGCTAATAGACTGGCAGTTTAAAATGGCAGCATAAAAATTAATGCAGTTTCTGAGTTGTGGGTCTCATAGATCATTGAGACCTGGAAACATTTACAGTTTTCTCCTTGGTTTTCCTTCCTAACATCATGAGTTATTTAAAACTCCCAGTTGTTTCACAAATCAGTGTTTTCCTTCATTTCAGTTGAATTCAGTTTGTTCTAACCTCACTTCTCAGAATTTTATGGAGCTGTTTTGAACCTCAGTTTTAATAAAGTTTTCATATGTAATTATTTCCATGTCAGGAATTTTTTATGTGTTTGACAATATAATCAAAGACTTCTTAAGAGTTTTCAGGTGTTATTATCCACAGAAAAGTATATTGTGTCCTCAGATAGTGAGGAATAGTGAACAAAATTGTAATTCTGTTCCCAGTGATATTTTTCCACAAGTGGCCTCCCATGTGAAGAAACTGGATATAATACTATTGTCATACTCCTTCTTTATTTTAGCCCTTAAAAAAATCACTCTTGTCCATTCTACAAGAAATATCATTAGCCTCTATCTAACAAAAAAATCAAAAACGTACATAGGAAAAGAAGTAAAGACTAAACAAATAGAGGGCCACACCATGTACTTAGGTAGAAAAACTCAGCATCATAAAGATGTCAATACTATATAAGTTCATCTATAAATTTAATGTAATACAAACAGGATATTGTCCATTAGACAAGCTGACTGTAAAATACATATGGCAGAATAAGCAAGCAGGAATAGTCAGAATAATTCCCAAAAATAAAAGAAATAAAAGGAAGTAGACATACTAGATATGAGAACACTTTGCAATAGCTAAAATAATTAAAATAGTGAAGAACTAAAACAAAAATCATTATGGTAGAGGCTGTTCATTTTTACTAATAATTTTACTGGAAGTGTCAATGTACCCATAGTTTAAAAATACATTTTCTAGAACTTTGCTGCAGACAATGGGTGGACATATGACTAAATTTGGGTCATTGTAGATTAACTAGAAGTTATTGGCTAGGTGTATTATTTCCTATTACTCTGGTAACAAGTTACTACAAGCTGAGTGCAACACAAATTTATTACCTTACAGTTTTTGAAGTCAGAAGTTCAAAATATGTCTTATGGGGCTAAATCAAGTTGTCAATGGTGTTGTATTCCTTCTGGAGGCTCCAACAGAGAATCCACTCCCTTGCCTTCCAGCTTCTAGAAGCTGCCTGTATTCCTTGGCTCATGGCCTCTCTCTCTCACCTTCAAAGCAAATCCCTCCAACCTTTGCTGCTGTCACCACAAATGTCTTTCTAATCTTGACTCTTCCACTTCCCTATGTGGATTCTCTTGATTACATTGGGCCCACCAAATAATTCAGGATAATCTTCCTATGTTAAGAACCTTAACTTGACCATATTGGCAAAGTCTCTTTTGCCATAGAAGGTAACAAATTCATAGATTCCAGGGAATAGAACATTTTGGGGCAGCAATTTTCTGCCTGCCACAGTGGACCTTTTGAAAAGCTTCTTAGAAGAAATCTGAGAACTCCCAATGCCAGTCATGATGGCAAAAAACTGGACTTGACTTCTTGCTATAAACAGCTAGAAAACTGGAAAAAAATATCTAAAGCAACTGCTTTCAGTTATTGCAAAATATGCAGCACCAGACTGATCTCTGAGAAAGGGACACAGATTAAATGACTACCGCAGTCACCCTAGATTTCTTTCTGGAGGTAGTTTCCAGACATGTGAAGGCAAAGGAAACCAGTCTTGGGGACTCTGAATTAAAGAGACAAAGATTGGAGTTCAAACGGCCAAAAGTGACAGGAAGTTCCAAGGACGAGTTCTAAAGGTGAAAAAGCTACACAGAAAATGAGCTTCAAAAATTTGTGTAAGGATCATCTTGAGTCTTTAAATAATATTAAGCCATGCATGCAGAAAGTGAAATCTCACAAAGATAGCCAAAAAAACTACCAGGTAGTTGTGAGATGAACAATAAGAGGATGCACAAAACATGAAGATTTTGAGCCCCAACGAGGAAGAGCAGAAGTTGTTGATGGTTACCAGGTCATTCAGTGGAGACTCTGGGGATCACCTCAGCAGTGGTACTGAACTATCACTGAAGTGAAAATTACTTTGGGGAAGGAGAGAAAAAAGCAGGAATAAAGGGAAGAAAATAGGTGAATACAGATAATAAATAAATAAAAATAAAAAGGCAAAAATTGGCAGGAAACTGAGTCAGCTGTATTAGCCATTTTGCAAGTTTTCTCTTTCTATCTCTTTCTGCACCAAACTTTCACGTGATTGCTGGAGCTACAGCAGTTATATTACCACTGTGAAACACCTGAGGCTGAAAGCTGAAAGCCAGCAATAAGGTTGTCAGAACAGAGTGATGGAGAGAGGTTGATATATTAATGATATTGTTGGACCATGCAATGGTGCTGCCTGCTTGCACTAGCCTTTGTTACATGAAAGAGAAATAAAATCATCTTGTTTAAACAACTATTATTTTGGTTTTCTTTCACATGAAGCCAGACTAAACCTCAGCTTAATCACAGATTAGTACAATACACTGAAAAAATTTTAAAATAGGTGAAAATATATACAGTGTTTGCTTAAGAAGATATGGGATAAAATGACAATAGTGACATTTCAAGTTAGTAAAGAGAATGTAGATAATTTTTAAAAAATGTTTCTGGGAAATGGGATACCATCTGAAAAAATGTAAAGCGAGATCAATATCTTTCATTATTCAAATTGAATTTAATATGAATCAAACATTTAAATGTAAAAAGTGAAACTAAAAAAGTGCAAAAAGAAATCAGGAGAATTTTTAAAATAATCTCAGAGAAGGTCTTTCCAAGTACAACACAAAATGTAAAAGCCATAAAATAAAAGGTTGATAAATCCAATTACATAAAAGTAAAGAAAATGCATGACAAAAATACATAGACAGAGTTAAAAGAGAACTAACAAACTATTTGCAACTGATATCACAGCAAAGAGATATTCTCCTTGATGTATGCGTATAGAGAGCTCTACAACCAATAAATAAAAGACCATTGATGCAACAGAAGAGTAGAGGGTGTGAACAGATGGGTCACAGAGAAAAAGCAAATGACTCCTAGCCACATGGAAAGACAGTTGATTTTACTCGTTACAAGATTATTAGAAGTTCAAATTAAATGGCGTAGCATGTTGGCACATCAGATAAACATGGTGGTAATGAGAAATAGGATTATACTCTCATACATTGTTAGTGAGAGTATAAACTGCTTCAAACACAAGTTAAGAAAATATGGAAGTATCTTTTCAAATTAAAAATGTACATACCTTTTGATTAATCAGTTTGATCCCTAGTTATATAACCCAAAATACACACTCAGATGTATGAAATAATTTATTCCTTTATTCAACAAACAAGTGCCTACTCTTTTTAAAGCACTCTTTCATCACTCTATGTATAAAAGTATTTACTGGATATCACATATTTTGTGATAAAAAATTAGAAACAATCAAAGTGTGCATAAATAAAGGGCTGATTAAATAAATTATAATACATCAGACATGGTAAATTATGAACCTATTACAAAGAAGAAAGCATAAGCAAATGTGGTGATACACAAGCAGGGATTTTTGTCTTGCTTTCTTCTGTATCCCTAACACATAGAACAATGTATAGCACATATTAGACTTGCAATAAATATTTGATGAACTAACAAAGAAAAAAGCAAGATGCAGAATGGCACGTGACAATTATATGTGAGAAAGCACGAATAAATATATACACATATTCACTTCTAAACGATTAGAAACTGGTAACAGGGCTTGTTTCTGAGGACAGTGCTAGAATATGTGGGACCAGAAAGGGAATTAGGTTGCCTTTATACCATGCAACCTTTTATAACTTTTGAATGTTGTGCCATGTGCATTAATTACCTTTTCAGAAGAAAAGTACACCCATTCATCACATTTGAATATCTTCAGATCCTTTTTTCCTTCCCCACAGGTGCTGGCCTGAGTAGGAATTAGCATTCCTTGGTGGTTTCTGACATACTTTGAGTAAAATTTTAGGCATTTTTCATAAATATATTGCTTTTGCCAGCATTTAAAAGGGGCATGTCTGCTAACCCTGCACCTACTCACAAATGATTCAATTGAGATGACAAAAAGTGCAATGACTCATCTCCAAATAAAAAGATGTGTGTGGGCCTTCCTGGGCCTTGTGAAAAGACAGTGACCTTCATGGCCACCCAACAGTTTTAACAGGTATTATTTGTCGGGTCAGCACTTCTCAGAAGCATTCCCATTCCACTCCCACCTCCAGACATGCACATTCATGCCATCCCACATACATACTGCTGCCAACCTGGGCCCACCTTCCACAGCTGTGTTTCAAAGCACCCCATGATTACATCTCTCAAAGCTCTCACTCAGGACTTATAATTTATTATATTCTAATCTGTCTCCCACATTAGACCGAGAAGCAACTCCTTGAGGCAGAAACCTGAGTTCAAAGTTTTATAGGTCTGACATCTATCACAGTGTCCAGTTTGGTAGTTCTTCAGTAAATGCTTGATAAATGAATACATGAAGGAATTAATGAATATTTCAGATGCCTTTTGTAAGGAAATTCCAACCCCATTGGTAAGAATTTTAGTGACATTGTTGAGGCTTGACCAAGTGCTACTCCAAGTGGAGAGAGGACCCAGTTCAATGGGTCAATGTAAGCTGCATCTGCTGGAGAGGCCACCGTCAGTACCAGAGAAATAATGCTAAGACTCTGATAGAAAGAAGAGCAAGGCCCCAGGTGCAGTGGGGAGAAGAGCTAAAAGGGTTTGGGCTCCACAGGAACATGTCAGATGCACAGTGTAAGAAGAACAAGTTCAAACTTTTTAGGAGGTTGACCCTGAATGTACCAAGAGAGTTTGGGTCTCAGCTCTCAGGGGGCCAGAGGCTCAAGGAAGACAGATGGCTACCATATGCAAGTCTGGGCTGACAAAGGGCCAAGTCTGTGATGCCAAGATCAGCATTCTTATCCTGCTGTGTAAAGAATTGTTCCCACACACGCCATCCTACCTGTGCAAGACATTGCTGACATTTCCCTATTTTGCACATTGTTCAAATCCAGTTCACATTTACTAATGGGGCTAGGGGAAGACTGAACATTCAGATTTCAGTAGTTGAAGTTTGAGTCAATACCATTCAGTGTTGTATTGAATTGTTCCTAATGATTTTGTGGGTGGTAGTTGTGCCTCCTAACCACATTAAGAGCTCTTTCTGGTCACAACCATTTCTCGGCATCCTTCATAAGTCTGCAGTGTGCTGGGCACATACTGGCTCACTGATCACTTGCTGATTGACTAACTGAAATATGCATCTGCCCACAGACAAGACTCAAAATAGGGCACAGTATTCTTGCTTAGACAATGAATCATATTTGAACTCTGTCATTTGCAAATTCTTTTCACTCTGCTATGGAATTTATCTTTTTAGATTAATGTATGCATATACCAGAGTAATGTTAGGTCAGTTCTCCTTGGTAGAGACTGGTTTTCACTAAGATTCATATACTTTTCAAATTCTATTTATGCAAGCACTCTATAGGATAGAAATTTATTCTGGACTTAGGTACAAATGTATTGGTTGAGTGTATTCTGATAAAGCATGAACAGGGAGACCCAAGCCCTAGCCTCAGTCTCCTGCCAGATAACCATGAGAATTGGGCAGGGTCTCCACCCACCACCTCCCTCATTCCCAGCCCTGGCCTCAGTTTCCTTGACCCCAAGTAAGATCTGGGCTGAATGACTGCTAAGATCTCTTTTAGCACTGCTCTTCTCTGGGATTATGTTATAATGGCTTTATCTGTGCTTCCCTTTGCTGTTAACAGTACACCCTGCCACCAAAGAGTTGGAGGAATATGAGACAGTCCATATTTAGCTTTTCTTACAATGTCAAAAATTAATTTTAAATGCTGGGGAAACAAGCTAAGAAGATTTCCTACACCATATTATACCTTCAAATGACATTACCATGCAGGTGATCTAGAAATCTTACTGGTAATAATTTTGTGCACATAAATGAATCCAGTATCCCTGTTAAATATGCAAACATTTGGGCATGAAGGGTAACATTCATGTTGGCTGGTTTCAGACTGATCCCTGCATGGGAAAGACCCTAAGGGACCAAACAATGGATGTAACGTTAAATGGATGTAGCTTACATGATTTGAACTTCCTACCAGCACCAAGAGAGGCAGCTTTCTTTTTGGCTTACATGGATGTAGTGCAAAAGAGGAAAGGAGATAACGAAGCTTAAAAGTTGTCAGTAGCCAGATATCAAAAATAGAATTGGGCTTTTTGTTGTAGAGCTTTATTATAGATCCTATTTAGACTTTTTATATTTATTATATACTCATTGGCCAAGTAAAGGAAATGCAAAGAAGCCTTTATGACAAACTCGGTCTCTTTAATTTTCACTACATATCGACTCTGCTCTAACCAATTCTGAAGTATCTAAAACATTTGAGTCTCTCTTCTCAGTCAACATCCCAGAACATCTATACTTCAGATATTCTATAGAAAGCTCAGTCTTAAAATTTCTATTTAATTCATGGCTGTGTTAAGATAAATGTTAAATGATTTGACTCCAAGTTTGTGAATTTTCTCTTTGCATTAAGGTGAGGTACCTGAGTACAATATTTCAACCAAATTACGGTAGTTGAGCTACCTTGAGAATGTCTCTACTAAGCTGCTGCACTTTTTGATTTATTTTTGATTGAGGTAGTAATGACTGTGGCTGCATAAAAAATAATCTCAACACTTAATGACTTAAAAGACCAATGGTCATTTATTATTACCCACAGATTCTGTAGGTCAGAAACTCAGAAAGACCTGAGTCTTTCTGGACAGTTTCCACATGCAGTTGCAGATGTATTTGTCTGGGGTGGTAGTCATCCAAAGTCTTAACTGGGATTAGAGCATCCACTTCTATAATAAGTCAATAACATGGGTTTCAAGTTAGTGCAGTCTCTTAGTCATGAACCTCAGAGACTCATGGGTCTCTTGATGGGCTGCCTAAGTGTCCTTAGAACATGATGACTGGCTTCCCTGAGAATAAGTGATCTAAGAGTGTACCAGGTAGAAGCTATGTTGCCTTTCATGATTTAGCTTCTGAAGTCACTCAATATCACCTCTACCACATTCTATAGGCCAAGGCATTTATTAGGTTGGTGCAAAAGTAATTGGAGTTTTGCCATTACTTTTAATTGCAAAAACCACAATTATGTTTGCACCAACCTAATACAAAGATCTTCCCATTTTCAAGGAAAGGGAACATTGGCCCTTCCCCTTGATGGAGATATATCAACATCATATTGTGAGAAGAGCACATGGCAGCCATCTCTGGAAAATATAATTAGCAGCAGGATTGATGTAATAGTGATTAAAGACTTTTTTTTCTATAACTTTTTAATACTACTACTGAAAACCTTGTTCAATACGTTATTCAATGTTTTATATATACAGATCTTCATGATAAAATTCTTCCAAAGTTTAGTACTAGGAGAAAGTCTAGTCTTCCTGATATTTATGTATTTTCTTTTATCAGTAAAAAGCATAGAATATATAATCTTTCTCGGCCAGGCGCGGTGGCTCAAGCCTGTAATCCCAGCACTTTGGGAGGCTGAGACGGGCGGATCACGAGGTCAGGAGATCGAGACCATCCTGGCTAACATGGTGAAACCCCGTCTCTACTAAAAAGTACAAAAAAAACTAGCCGGGCGAGGTGGCGGGCGCCTGTAGTCCCAGCTACTCGGGAGGCTGAGGCAGGAGAATGGTGTAAACCCGGAAGGCGGAGCTTGCAGTGAGCTGAGATCCGGCCACTGCACTCCAGCCTGGGCGACAGAGCGAGACTCCGTCTCAAAAAAAAAAAAAAAAAAAAGAATATATAATCTTTCTCTTTTTATCTTGCCTTCCATAAGGCTTAGAGTTAAATTTACTATCCATTTACAATAATTGCCTTATTATTGGATTGTAACATAAATATTTTCCACATTCTCTAAATAAAATGCTATCATTATTCCATTCTTTTTAAAAAATACATATTTAATTGCAGTAGTGGAGGATGTTAATTTTTAAAAGTTGAAAATTAACTTTCTACAGTTAGCTAGAACTAATAATTTTACTGTATCTTTTTTGAGAGTGTCCCTTTCTTTTCTCTCTCTCTCCATCTCTCTCACACACACAGACACAAACACACAAACATCCCTATATATAAATACAATATCCACATTCTTCATTTGTTCTACAAGCTAAGATCTTACTATAAATGCAGTTCTGCAACTTGCTTTCTTCTCCAGTTTACACATCATAGACAAGGATCTAAATTATTACATACAGACCTATCTCCTATGTATGTGCCATATGTATTTAACTATTCACACACGTGTGTCCATTTAATACAACTTTAATTGTTTGCTATTGTAAATAATGCTACACACACATCCTTGAACACAAATTGTTTTCTTTCAATTGTGCAAGTATTCTCCATTGGGTAAATTCCTTGAAGTATAATTACTGGCTTAAAAAGAATGTATATTTAATATTTTGATCAAGACTGCCAAATTGCATTTAAACACATTGTACTAATTTTCATCGTATGCCTTTCTTATTAAAAACTATTCTATATGTATTTCTCATTATAAGTAGCCTTTTATAATTTTAAAAAATATATAGGTAATTTAAAAATTACCTGGCATGCCAGTATCAAAATATCTCATGTACCTCATAAATATACATACTTGCTATGTATACATAAATATTAAAAATTAACAACTAAGAAAAAAATTCCTGGCTCAAAGTAAAAGATTTCAACCCTAAATAATCAGGCAGCAGATAAAACCTGACTTTTTTCATACTGATAGTAGAAGTCACAGCAATAACTTCCTCTTACTGGATTGCCAAGATCAATCACCTTCCCCGTTTCAATATCACAGAGGATTATCCAGGCAGATTAATTTAAAATGGACTTTTCAGTCCTGCACTGTTCAAAGAACCATAATTCAGGACCACAGAGAGATAGAGGTTTGCTTTTTATCCCTTTGTACTCCCTAGTGTATGGGAAAATAAATAACAGTAACTTTCAGACTGTTAAACTGAATGCTGTTTACACTGTATTACATTTCTGTAGAGCATGGGAAAATGTGGAGACTAAATAAAGATAGAACAGTGTACAAAAATGGTATTGTATTCTCTCTGGCATCTTCCTAGGTCAAAGCTCAGGTTTTATATCTTGGGAGGAGGGATATATAGTCAGTTAGATGTGGAATTGTCAGGTGGAGACAATAAGGCACCTTCCAGACCCAAATATCTGCTTTTCACTACAGGCAGTTTCTACATACAGATCAACCCAGCAGGAAGGTTTTATTTTGCATTCAAGATCTTTGTCAAATAGATCTGCTATAAGCAGTAGCACAACATATCAAAAAGTGATTCAGTGCAAATGTTTATTTTCAATAATTATTGGAAAATAGAAATTATAACAGGTTAGAAGAGATGAGCAGACACAGATGGGAATGTCATTTTTAAAAAATTGGGTTCTGGAGCAAAGGTGAAGGAAAGGGTGCTGGGAGATCCCAGTCTTCCAAAGAAAGGATTTTTACATGCCTAAAACATGCTTCAAACCATGCAGTCATGGATTTATGTGTAAGGAACAGTCAACATGATAGAAAGGGTGAAGGTCTTATAGACTGGTGTAGAATGAAAATTGATTAAACATTATAGTAAAAGATGTTTGGGAAGATTTGAGCAAGTAGAAGAGTCAACAAAGTTGAAGACAATTGAAATTATTGAGTCTGAGGAACAGAAATATGATTGAAAAGAATTATAATCAGAGTCAAAAGGCAAATACAAAGAGAGAATCCTGAAAACAGCAAGAGAGAAGTGACTCATCACATACAAGGGATCCTTAGTAAGTTTATCTGCAAATTTCTCTTTGGAAACTTTGGAGGAAAGGAAGAAGTGGGCCAATATATTCAGAGTGCCAAAAGAAAAACCATCAACCAAGAATTTTTATAACCAGCAAAACTGTCCTTCATAAGAGAGTGGGAAATGAAGATATTCCCATATAAACCAAAGTTGAGAGTTTGTTATCATTAGATCCGCCCTGCAAGAAAAACTAAAGTGATTTCTGTCTTTTTAAATGAGTACACTAAACAGTGATTAAAATAATTATGAAAATACAAAGTTCTCACTGAATGTAAATATGCAAACAATTATAAAAGCTAGTATTACTGTCAAAATAATTTGTAACTTCACTTTTTGTTTTCCACACATTTTCAGAAACTAATTTTTAAAAATAATAATGAATCTAAAAGTTTGTATTGTTGTAATTTTGGTCTATAACTCCACATTGCATTTTCTACATAATTTAAGAGATTTATCATTATGAAATTGTTAGTTTATGTTTTTAACAAAAATGCGTAAATATATAATTGATTTTGTAACAACTGAAAAGGGTGGGGAATATGGTCTCGCTCTGTGTCCCCACCCAAATCTCACCTTGAATTGTAATAATCCCCACAAGTCAAGGTTGGGACCAGGTGGAGGTAATTGGATCATGGGGGTGATTTCCCCCATGCTGTTCTCATGATAATGTGTGAGTCTCACAAGACCTAATGGTTTTATAAGTGTTTGGCATTTCCCCTGCTTGCACTCATTCTCTCTTCTGCCTCCCTGGGAAGAGGTCCCTTCCTCCATTTTTGTAAGTTTCATCAGGCCTCCCCACCCATGTGTAACTGCGAGTCAGTTAAAACTCTTCTTTACTCATTAGTCAGTCTTGGGTATTTCTTCATAGCCATGTGACAATGGACTAATACAGTGGGGATAGAGATGTACAGGAGCAGAGATTTTTGTATGTTATTGAAATTAAGCTGGTATAAATTTAAATTAGGCTGTTATAACTTTAGGATGTTAAATGTAATCCCCATGGCAATTGCAAAGAAAATGGTTATAAAATATACACAAAAAATGAGAAGGGAATTAAAGTTTCACTTAAAAAAATCAGCTAAACAGACCAAATGTGGTGGCGCATGTCTGTAATCCCAGCACTTTGGGAAGCTGAGGCGGGTGGATCACCTGAATTCAGGAGTTCAAGACAGCCTGGCCAACATGGTAAAACTCTGTCTCTACTAAAAATACAATAAATTAGTCAGGTGTGGTGGTAGGCACCTGTAATCCCAGCTACGTGGGAGGCTGAGGAAGGAGAATCGCTTGAATCTGGGAGGCGGAGGTTGCAGTGAGCCGAGATTGTGCAATTGCACTCTAGCCTGGGCAACAAGAGTGAAACTCTGTCTCAAAAAAAAAAAAAAAAAAAAAAAAAAATCAGCTAAACATCAACACATCAAAGACAAGAAACGAGGGACAAAAAGCTACGAGGCATATAGAAAATAACAAATTAACAGAGGTAAGTCCTTTATGAGCAATTTAAATGGAAATGTATTAAAACCTTCAATCAAAAGACAGAGACTGAAAAAATGGATTTTAAAAGCCTATAAAGTCATAATCTAACCATATGCCATCTATGAGAGACTCACTTTAGAGCCAGACACAAACAAGTTGAAAGTGAAAGGATGGAAAAAGACAGTCCATGCAAATAGTAACCAAAACAGTGCAGGGGTAGCTATACAAACATCAGACATAATAGACTTTAAATTAAAAACCTTACAGGAGACAAATAAGAGCATTATATATGAATAAACCTTCAAAACATTAATATATAGCAACTATAAGCATTTACACACCTAACAAGCGACCATCAAAACATATGAAGCAAAAATCAACAGAATTGAGAGGAGAAATAGACATTTCCATAATAATACCTAGAGACTTCAATGTCCCATAGTTTCAGTTATGGATAGAACAACCAGAAAAAACATAAGAAAGGAAATGGAAGATGTGAACAACACAATAAACCAACTAGATCTAACAGACATAGACAGAACACTATACTCAACAGCAACAGAATATATATTCTTCCCAAGTGCATGTGGGGCATTTTCTAACATAGTCCATATAAGTGTTGGTGAGATGTGGAGAAATTTAGTCATTTGTACACTCTTGGTGGGACTGTAAAATGGTATAGGCACTCTGGAAAACAGTATGATAGTTTCTAAAAAATATTAAAAATAGATTTACCACATGATCCAGCAATTTCCCCTCTAGATATTTACCCAAAGGTATTGAAAGCAAGATCTTGAAGAGATATTTGTGCAACTATGTTGACAACAGCATTATTCACAACATAAAACATGAGGAAACAACCCACTTTTTCACTGACAATTGAATGGATGAGCAAAATGTTTTATATGCATACAATTAAACATTATTCAGCCTTAAAAAGAAAGGAAATTCTGACACATACTACAACATTAATGAACCTTGAGAACATTATGCTAAGAATGATAAGCCAGGCACACACACAAAAAAACAAACATCATATGATTTTACTTATATGAGGTACCCAGAGTAGTCAAAATCAGGCAGAAAGTAGAATGGCAGTTGGGACGATCTAGTGGGAGGGAGAATGGGGAGTTAATATTTATTAAGCAATACAGTTTGAATGATGGTGTTCCCTCCAAAATTCATCTTGAAACTTAATTCCCAATACAGCAGTATTAAGAGGTATGACCTTTGGGAGGTGCTTAAGTTATGAGAGGTCTGCCCTCATGAATGAGATTAACACCCTTATATAAGGTCTTAAGCTTAAAGGAAGTACTCTCTGGCCCCTCTACCTCTCTCATTGTGAAGACATAGCAACAAGGTGCCACCCTAGAAACAGAGTAGCCCTCACCAGACATAAATGTAGGAACTTTGAATCTTGGACTAGTGTGTTAGGGCAGTGTTGCATTGCTATAAACACATGAGGCTGGGTAATTTATAAAGGAAAGAGATGACTGACTCACAGTTCTGCAGGCTGTACAAGCATGGCTCTAGCATCTGCTTCTGGTGAGGCCCCAGGAAACCTCCATTCATGGCAGAAGGTGAAAGTGAGCATGCACATCATATGGTGAGACAGTGATATGGTTTGGCTGTGTGCCCACCAAAATCTCATTTTGAATAGTAGCTCCAATAATTCCCACATGTTGTTGGATGGACCCGGTGTGAGATAATTGAATCATGGGAGGAGTTTCCCCCATATTGTTCTTGTGGTAGTTAATAAGTCTCATGAGATCTGATAGTTTTGTAAGGAAAAACCTCTTTTGCTTGGTTCTCGTTCTTTCTCTTGCCTGCTGCTACAACAGACATGCCTTTCACCTTCTGCTATAATTGTGGGGCCTCCCCAGCCACATAGAACTGTTGAGTCAATTAAACCTATTTTTCTTTATAATTTAATCAGTCTCAGCTATGTCTTTATTTTTATCAGCAGTGTCAAAATGGGCTAATGTAATAAATTGGTACAGGTAGAGTGGGGTGCTGTTGTAAGGATACCTGAAAATGTGGAAGCAACTTTGGCACAGGGTAACAGTCAGAGGTTGGAACAGTTTGGAGGGCTCAGAAGAAGATAGGAAAATGTGGGAAATTTTGAAACTTCCTAGAGACTTGTTGAATGGCTTTAACCAAAATGCTGAAAATAATATGGATAATGAAATCCAGGCTGAAGTGGTCTCAGATAGAGATAATGAACTTGTTGGGAAACTGGAGTAAAGGTGACTTCCGCTATGTTTTAGCAAAGACACTGGTGGCATTTTGTCCCTGCCCTAGAGATTTGTGGAAGTTTGAACTTCAGAAAGATGATTTAGAATATCTGAAAGAAGAAATTTCTAAGCAACAAAGCACTCAAGAGGTGACTTGGGTACTGTTAAAGCACTCAGTTTTAAAAGGGAAACAAAGCATAAAATTTCATAAAATTTGCAACTTGACAATGTGATAGAAAAGAAAAATTCATTTTCTAAAGAGAAATTCAAACTGGCTGCAGAAATGGGCATAAGTAGCAAGGAGCGAAATGTTAATTACCAAGACAATGGTGAAAAATGTCTCTAGGAAATGTCAGAGACCTTTGTGACAGCCTCTCCCATCACAGGCCCAGAAACTTGGGAGGAAAAAATGGTTTTACCATCTTGGCCTAAGGCCCGCCAGCTGTGTGAAGCCCAGGCACTCAGTGCCCTGTGTTCCAGTCACTCCAGTCATGGCTAAAAGGGGTCAAGGTACAGTTTGAGCTATGGTTTCAGAGGATACAAACCCCAAAACTTGGCAGCTTCCACATGGTATTGAGACAGTGAGTGCAAGGAGTCGAGAATTGAGATATGGGAGCCTCCATCTAGATGTATGGAAATGCCTGGATGTCCAGGCAAAAGGTTGCTGCAGCACAGGGCCCTCATGGAGAACCTCTGCTAGGGCAGTGCAGAAAGGAAATGAGGGGCTGAATCCCCCATACAGAGACCATACTAGGGTACTGCCCAGTGGAGCTTTGAGAAGAAGACACCATTCTCCAGACCCCAGAATGGTAGATCCACCAACAGCTTGCACCATGTACCTGGAAAAGCTGCAGACAGTCTGTGAAAGCAGCAGGGAGGGGAGGCTGTACCCTGCAAAACCACAGGGGTGAAGCTGCCGGAGATTATGGGAACCCACCTCTTGCATCAATGTGATACAGATGTGAGACATGGAGTCAAAGGAGATCATTTTGGAGCTTTAAGATTTGACTGCTCCGCTGGATTTTGGGCTTGCATGGGCCTATAGCTCCTTCATTTTGGCCAATTTCTCCCATTTGGAATGGTTGTATTTATCCAATGCCTGCACCCCCATTGTATCTAGGAAATAACTAACTTGCTTTTGATTTTCCAGGCTGATAGGTAGAAGGGACTTGCCTTGTCTTAGATGAGACTTTGGACTGTGGACTTTTCAATTAATGCCAAAATTATTTAAGACTCTGGGGGACTGTTGGGAAGGCATGATTGTTTTTGAAATGTGAGGACATGAGATTTGGGAAGGTCCAGAGGCTGAATGATATGGTTTGGCTCTGTGTCTCCACCAAAATCTCATCTTGAATTATAGCTCACATAATTCCCACATGTTATAGGAGGGACCTGGTGGGAGATAATTAAATCAGGGTGACAGTTTCCCTCATACTGTTCTCATGGTAAATAATAAGTCTCACAAGATCTGATGGTTTCATAAAGGAAAACCCCTTTCACTTGGTTCTCATTCTCTCTCTTGCCTGTCGCTATGTAAGATGTGCCTTTCACCTTCTGCCATGATTGTGAGGACTCCTCAGCCATGTGAAACTGTGAGTCCATTAAACTCTTTTTCTTTATAATTTACCCATTCTTGGGTATGTCTTTTTTTCTTTTTTTTTTTTTTGAGATGGAGTCTCGCTCTGTCATCCAGGCTGGAGTGCAGTGGTGCAATCTCGGCTCACCGCAAGCTCCACCTCCCGGGTTCAAGCAATTCCCTGCCTCAGCCTCTTAAGTAGCTGAGATTACAGGCACCCACCATTATGTCCAGCTAATTTTTGTATTTTTAGTAGAGACGGGGTTTCACCATCTTGCCAGGCTGGTCTTGAACTCCTGACCTTGTGATCCACCTGCTTCAGCCTCCCAAAGTTCTGGGATTACAGGCGTGAGCCACCACATCCGGCCGTGTATGTCTTTGTCTTAATCAGCAGTGTCAAAGCAGACTAATGCAGAGAAAAGGCAATGGGTAGGGAGAGATGCCACACACTTTTAAACAACTAGTCCTCACATGAACTTACTTGCTATTACAAGGATAGCACCAAGTCATTCATGAGGGATCTTCTCCCATGATCTAAACACCTCCCACCAAGCCCTTTCTCCAACATTGAGATTATATTTCAACATGAGATTTGGAGGAGATGAAAATTCAAACTATGTCATTCTGACCCTGGCCCCTCAAATCTCATGTCCTTTTGATATTGCAAAATACAGTTACACCTTGCTAACAGTCCACAAAAATCTTAACTGATTCCAGCATCAAGTCCAAAGTCATGAGTCTCATCTTCCACCTACAAGCTGTAAAATCAAAACAAGTTATTTGCTCCCAAGATACAACAGTAGTACAGGCATTGGGTAAACATTCCATTTTCAAAAGGGGGAAACTGGCCAAAAGAAAGAGGCAATAGGCCCATGCAAGTTTGAAACCAGTCAGGGCAGTCAGTAAATCGTAAAGCTCCAAAATAATTTCATTTGACTCCATGTCCCACACCCAGGGCACACTTGTGAAAAGGATGGGTTTCCAAGGCCTTAGGCAGCTCTGTCCCTGTGGTTTGGCAGAATGCAGCTCCCATGGTTACTCTCATGAACTGGAGTTGAGTGCCTGCTGCTTTTCCAGGCAGAGGGTTCAAGCTGCTGATAGATCTACAATTCTGAGGTCAAGAGGGGTGGCCCCCTTTGCACAGTTCCACCAGGCAGTGCCATAGTAGAGGTTGTCTGTGGGGACTCTGTCCCTGTGCCAGGCTTCTGCCTGGGCACCCAGGCTTTCTGATACATTCTCTTAAATCTAGGTGGAATCCGCCAAGTCATCTTCACTCTTGCCTGTAGGCTTAACACCCACCACGTGGAGGCTACCAAGGCTTACAACCTTCCCCCTCTGGAGCAGTGGTCCCAGCTGTACCTGGGGCCTTTTGAGCCACAGCTGCAGCTGGAATAGCTGGTGTGTAGGGAGCAGTGCTCTGAGACTGAGCAAGGCAGCACTGTTCCAGGTCTGCCCCTGGAACCATTATTTCCTCCTAGGCCTCTGGGTCTGTGATGAGAGGGGCTGCCTCAAAGATCCTGAAATGCCCTTGAGGACTTTTTCCCATTGTCTTGACTATTAGCACTTGGCTCCCTTTTAGTCATGCTAATCTCTCTAGAAAGCTATTGTTCCACAGCCTGCTTGGATTCTTCTCTGCCACATGACCAGGCTGCAAAATTTTCAAACTTTTATGCTCTGCTTTTCTTTTAAATATAAGTCCCAACTTTAATTCCTTTGCTCTGATTTTAGGCTGTTAAAAGCAGCTAGGCCACATCTTGAATGCTTTGTTGCTTAGGAATTTCTTCCACTAGATATTAAAACACGCTTCTTAAGTTCAAACTTCCACAGATCCTCAGGACATGAACACAATGCAGCCAAGTTCTTTGCCAAGTTCTTTGCACGGGTGACATTTACTCCAGTTCCTAATAACTTCCTTATTTCCATCTGAGACCTCATCAGTCTGGACATCACTATCCATATTTCTATCACTATCTGGTCACAACCATTTAATCAGTCTCTAAGAAATGTCAAATTTCCCTTCATCTTCCTCTTTTCTTCTGAGCCCTCCAAACTCTTTCAACCTCTGCCCATTACCCAGTTTCAAAGTCACTTCTACACTTTCAGGTACCTTCATGTCAACACCTCACTCCTCAGTACCAATTTTCTGTGTTGCTGTAAAGAAACACCCAAGGCTGGGTAATGTATAAAGAAAAGTGATAAGATTGACTCACAGTTTTGTCTGCTATAGAGGACACATGGCTCTAGCATCTGCTTTTGGTGAGGGACTCAGGAAACTTTCAATCATGGCAGAATGCAAAAGGGAGCCACCTTGTCACATGGCAAGTGAGGCAGCAAGAGAGAGATCAAGGACATGACACACACTTTTAAACAGCCAGATCTCACTAGAACTTACTATTACGAGGACAGCATGAAGCCATTCGTGAGGGATCTGTCCCCATGACCCAAACACCTCCCAGCAGCTCCTACCTCCAACATCGAGGATTACATTTCAATATGATATTTGGAGAGTACAAACATGCAAACTATATCACTCCATCTCAGGTATTTTGTTATAGCCATACAAATGAACTTAATACAATGAATATAGTTTTAATTTTTCAAGGTAAAAAGAGCCCTGGTGATGGACTATAGTGATGATTGCTCAATGATAATGAATGTACTTAATAGCACTAAACTATATACTTGAAAATCGTTAAGGTGATAAATTTTATTGTATATGTACTTCATAATTTAAAATGTTGGAAAAGCAAGATTCCCTTTAAACATTCAGTCAAACATCCCCCTGTGCAAGATAACTATAATCTCTATATGCCTGTCTTTTACCAATGGAACTACAGACTCACTGACAGGCCCCAGGACATGGCTTTAAGTCTCCATCTCTTCAGTCAAGGAGTAGAAAAAAAATGCATCTGAGTCTGAATGCCAGTTTGGCAGAATAGCCACCCCCTTCTCTCTGAACCTTGGGCTCTCATGGCCCTTTCAGAAGTGAAAACCATGAGGGAATGCGGTTCCTGTGGGGAAGTGAGCACGAGAGAACATTCATGAGGCACCAGGGACAAGAAGACTGGAACTTGATATTTCAGTATTAATGTGTAGATAAGAATGCCAAATGATAAAGGAAGGGAGCAAAAACAGAAACAAGTCTCACATAAGACCAGTTAGCATGGACAGCTTCTCAGAACTCAGCTGTAGATGTTCCTTCCCCTTGAGCAGATAGAAAATTCAAAATGTTGGCAACATGAAAAAGAAACTAATCTCTCTCAAATGGATTTAATGAGTATTTTTTAATGCATAATTACTCCCACCAGTCTCATCTCAGCCAGGTAGGATTTTCTCTTTCATTTGATTTATCAGTACAATAATCTGTTAGACGTTCTCAAACCAGCATCTATTACTTTTCCTAGAAGACTCACTAAAAGGCTGCTTATCAAACCTCCAAGGCATAAGCTTTCAAAGGGAAGAAAAGTGATCTATTTAATTCTTTTAGTCTAGGAGCATGTATAGACATGCACTTGATTAGTGTTTCACGTTGCAATTCATGGTCATGGTTGACATTTAATTTATAAATCTAACCTGAGAGAGCTGGTTCCAAGATGCCCAAGGCTGATCTGGAAACGTATGTATTTCTCTGGTGGAAATGGTAGTGGTGCTGAGGGGTACTTAGAAAGTAAGAAATTTTGGGACTGTTTTCAAGTGACTTAAACATCTGAATTCAGTACTGCCAGAAGACACTGAAGGCCTGTAGAATGCAGCCTCCTTTCTTACCTTGAGAAAGAGTTTCCTCATTCTCCTTGTTTGTAAGAACTCATTTCCTAACAAAGCCACTCAGAATTAGGGTCCTGCTCTCATTAAGAACTCTTTTAAAGAGATACTTTTAGAAGACCTGTACTGCCCTTGGCTCACCACCAGACAGCGCTGCAGAGAGGCTGGCTTCATTCGTGCTGCCCAACTTAATACCAAGTTTCTAGTTGCAAAGAAGCCTGCCCTGGTACAAGAGATGGTTCAGGATCCTAATGGACTGCCAAGTCTTCCAGCATAAGTCACTATTTACAAATAAAAAGGCAGACTTCTACTAGCCAATTAAAACTGGGTTAAAGTTTCTGAATAAGCAAAGAGACTGCCAACAGCCAAATATTTAAGCCAATTACCAAAATCCTAAATCATAATAGACTCTCAGAGTCCTCACCCTAAGTGTATAGCCTCCAGAAGAAGAGAATCATAATAAAGTGAAGCACTTTGAACTAATCATTTTTAATCTCACTAGAATGAGAGACATATATCCTGTATCCAGTTATTGGCAATGACTGTATCCAGTTATTGACAATTTCAAAACTTAATGAAGAAGGATTGGAAGAAAGAATTGAAGTTATATTTACAATGTGCTTATACATCAAAGTAAATTTGACTAAGGGGCATAGCCATTTTTTCTAGTTTCTCCCACCCCAGCCACCTATTTAACCCCACATCATCCTTATGGTGACTGATATTTCCACAGCTTGCAATGGAAAGAGACAGTGAATAAAGATATTCTTCGTAAATAATAAAAACAGGGTGAGTCTACCAGCCATGAGAAGTATTTTTGTAGTAAAATAATTTGTAAAAATTCCATCTATTAGCATAAACCAAATCAGAGCCTTCTTTCTTCCCTTCTGTTACAGGCTGAATTTTGTACCTCCCCAAATTCATATGTTGAAGTCCTAACCCCCAGTACTTCAGAATGTGACTGTATTTAGAGACAGGGTAGTTAATGACCCTAATCCAATATAATTGGTGTCCTTTTTAAAAGAGAGTTTAAGGACAGGCATGGTGGCTCACACCTGTAATCCCAGCACTTTGAGAAGCTGAGGTGGGTGGATCACTAGGTCAGGAGTTCGAGGCCAGTCTGGCCAAAATGGTGAAACCCCATCTCTACTACAAATACAGAACTTAGGTGAAGTGCCGGGCACCTGTAATCCCAGCTACTTGGGAGGCTGAGGCAGGAGAATCACTTGATCCCAGGAGGCGGAGGTTGCAGTAAGCTGGGATTGCACCACTGCACTCTAGCCTGGGCAACAGAGCAAGACTCCATCTCAAAAAAAAAAAAAAAAAAAAAAAAAAGAGGAGCTTTAGGCAAAAATGGTTCCATTTGAGGATGCAGTGAGAAGGCAACCATCTGCAAGCCAATGTGAAAGGCCTCAAGAGAAACCAAACCTGCCAACACCTTGATATTGGACTTCCAGCCTCCAGAACTGTGAGCAAATACACTTTTGTTGTTTAAGTCATTGTATTTTGTTATGGCAGCTTTAGCTGACAAATACACCTTAATTTTTTCTTTTCAATAGATTCATCATTCTAATGATTCATCATACTAAACCATTAGTACACACACACACACACAATCATATGCTGCATAATGGCATTTTGGTCAATGATGAATCACGTTTATAACAGTGGACCCGTAAGATTATAATGGAGCTCAAAAATTTCTATCGCCTTGTGATGTTGCAGCTGTAGTAACATCTAGTATGACACATTACTCACAAGTTCACGGTAATGTTGGTGCAAGCAAACCTACTGCACTGCCAGTTATGTAAACATATAACACAATTATGTACAGTACATAATACTTGATAATAATAATAAATAACTAGGTTACCAGTTTATGTATTTGCTATACTATACTTCTATAGTTCTTTTAAAGTGCACTACTTCTACTTATATATTTAGAAAATTAACTGTAAACAGCCTCAGGCAAGTCCTTTCGGAGGTTATTCCAGAGGAATGCATTGTTATCATAAGAGATGACAGCTCTTTGCATGTTCTTGTCCCTGACAACCTTCCAATGAAGCAAACTGTGGAGGTGGAAAACATTGATATTGATAATCCTGACCCTGCATAGGCCTAGGCTAATATGTGTGCTTGTGTTTTCTTTTTTAATAGCAACAAAAAAAGTAAATATATATACACATATATATTTACATATGTATATGATTTTAAAAATTGAAAGAAGCTTGTAGGTAAGGACATAAAGAAAACATTTTTGTACACCTGTACAATGTGTCTGTGTTTTAAGCTAAGTGTTATTACAAAAGAGTCAAAATGTTAAAAATTAAAAGCTTATGAATTAAATAAGTTACAGTAAGCTAGGGTTATTAAAGAAATAAAAATATGTTTAATAGACAGGGTAGACTAAGTATATAGTGTTTATAAAGTCTACAGTAGCATACACAGTAATGTCCTATGACTTCACATTCACTCACCATTCTCTCACTGACTCACACAGACCCAGTTCCAGTCCTGGAAGCTCCATTTATAGTAAGTTACCACTTATACAGGTGCTTATATACAGTGCCCTAGATATCTTTTATACCATATTTTTACTGTAGCTTTTCTAGGTTTAGATATATTTAGATACACAAATAAAGTTGGCCTTCTCTATCCATGTGTTTTACATTTGTGAATTCAACAATGCAGATCAAAAATATTCCAATAGTAAGGGATGGTTGTGTCTGTACTGAACATGCACAGACTCTTACTGTTATTCCCTAAACAATATAGTATAACAACTATTTATAGACTAGTGACATTGTGTTAGGTATCATAAGTAATTTGGAAATGATTTAAAGTATATTGCAGGATATGGGTAGGTTCTATGCAAACACAACACCATTTTATATTAGTGACTTGTGCATCTGTAGATTGTGATATCTATGGGAGGTCCTGAAACCAATCCCCTATGGAGGGACAACTGTATTTACCATTGTGTTACAGCTGCCTGCAGTATTCTGTACAGTAATATGCTATACAGGTTTGTAACCTAGGAGCAATAGGTTATACTATAGAGCCTATGTGTGCAACAGGCTGTATTGTCTGCATGTATAAGTACAGTTTATGATGTTGACACAATGAAAAATCACCTATCAATGCATTTCTCAGAACTTATCCCTGTTTTTAAGCGACACGTGACTGCATATATATTTGACATGTATATGATTCAATCTAACTGAAGGATTTTCTCTTTAAAATGTGTTTTTTTAAAATTTGCCAATGGGTAAAAAGATGTAAACAAATTTTCTGGATTTGAAACTCATGTTTCTATAACAGTTGTGAAGGAACTAAGATATTACTCCTCTTGCAAGCTAAGAAATTAGCCTACTACAGTATCATAGATGCTGGCAAAGGACACAAGACTCCTCAGTGAGAGACAAAGCACTTTATTACTCACAGGACAGCAGGTGGGAGGAACCTTATATGCACACTGTTTCCTCTTGCCTTCAAAGTTTTATGAGAGCTACATGAGAAGGATATAACCCCAGGTGAATGCTGTATACTCATGAGGTCCTCATTGCAACTGAGGAACCCAAGCTTAGAACACTTTTATGTGTCCCAGAGTGAGACATTATCTTTATTATATTGGACAGTAAACAAACCCACCTTCCCTTCTGGAAGGAGACGCTATGTCTATCTTCCAAGACTATTATAAAATCTGCCCTCCACATCCACAGATTCAGCCAACCACAGATCAAAATTTTTCAGAAGAAATAATAAAAATGACAACAATAAAAAATAATACAAACTAAGAAACAACACAGTATAACAGCTATCTACATAGCATTTATTTGTATTAAGTATTATAAATAATCTAGAGATGATTTAAAGTATCCAGGAGAATGTACATAGGTTTTATGCAAATACACTGCCATTTTATTATTTATTTATTTATTTATTTATTTATTTATTTATTTATTTATGTGAGACGGAGTCTTGCTTTGTCGCCCAGGCTGGAGTGCAGTGGCATGATCTCGCCTAACTGCAGCCTCCACCTCCTGGGCTCAAGTGATCCTCCTGCCTCAGCCTCCTGAGTAGCTGGGATTACCGGCATGCACCACCATGCCCAGGAATTTTTGTATTTTTAGTAGAGATGGTGTTGGGCCATGTTGACCAGGCTGGTCTCTCCTGACCTCAAGTAATCCACCTGCCTCAGCCTCCCAAAGTGCTGGAATTACAGGTGTGAGCCACCATGCCCAGACTGCCATTTTATGTAAGATACTTGAACGTTCGTGGATTTTGGTATACATGGTGTGGGGGTCCTGGAAACCCACGAATATCTAGGGGCAACTGAACAGATATCATCCTTGAAAAAATAGTCTGGAACAAAGGCAGTAAGTGTCTCTGCTCAGAGAAACACAAAGGGGCCCATGAAGAATTGCTCCCAACAATCATTTTAAGGAATAGTTTATTTGCTACATATATTATTAACGATCCAAAAAATTTTAGAAACTCAATTTCTTGAAAGTTTATTTTAAAGAAAGGACTTGGGTCATCGTAAGTTAGCAGAGCCACAAATTAGTAACAGATTGGTTGGACAAACAAGATTACATAATTTGCTTTGTCTCTGAAAAATCATATTTTTAACTTTCTTTAACTACACATTTAAAAAATTTCCCTATGAATAAAAAATGCACTGTTTCAAAGAGATTTATACATCTCTATAGTAAGGGAGAATTTTCTCTTAAAGCTAAAGTTTGAGAAAAATAATTATTCAGTGCTGCTAAATCTCTCTCTCTCTTTCTTAGGAACATTGTCTTCACTTGGTTACCAGGACAACCAGCTCTCACCTGGATTTACTTCTGCTGCTCTGGCTGCTTGTTCTCAGTCTCCTGAGTGGTTCCTGCCCTCACCCTGACTTCCTAACTTTAGAGTGGCCCAGGGCTCAGTTCTGGACCTCTTCCCTTCTCTATTTACCTTACTTTCTTGGTGCTTCATCCACCCTCTTGTGCTGTTGTTTTATACCTCTGGCCTGGCTTGCTCTTCTCTCCAGACTTACATGTTCCACTGTCCAACTGCCTATAAAACAACTCCCTTGGATGTCTAACAGACATCTTAAACTTGACATGTCCAAAGCTGAACTTCTGATTGTCACCTAATCTTTTCCATACACAGCCTTCTCATCTCAGTCAGTGGCAACTCCAGCCTTCTGGTTGCTCAGGCCTCAAAACTTGGACTCGGGGGGGCGGAGCAAGATGGCCGAATAGGAACAACTCCAGTCTCCAACTCCCAGCGCGAGCGACACAGAAGACCGGTGATTTCTGCATTTTCAACTGAGGTACTGGGGTCATCTCACTAGGGAGTGCCGGACAATCGGTGCTGGTCAGCTGCTGCAGCCTGACCAGCGAGAGCTGAAGCAGGGCGAGGCATCGCCTCACCTGGAAGCGCAAGGGGGAAGGGGATCCGTTTTCCTAGCCAGGGGAACTGAGACACACAACACCTGGAAAATCGGGTAACTCCCACCCCAATACTGCGCTGTAAGCATACAGGCATTCCAGGAGAATATATCCCACACCTGGCCGGGAGGGTCCCACGCCCACGAAGCCTCCCTCACTGCTAACACAGCAGTCTGCCGCGATCTATCCGCAAGGCAGCAGCGAGGCTGGGGGAGGGGCGCCCGCCATTGCTGAGGCTTAAGTAGGTAAACAAAGCCGCTGGGAAGCTCCAACTGGGTGGAGCTCACAGCAGCTCAAGGAAGCCTGCCTGTCTCTGTAGTCTCCACCTCTGGGGACAGCGCACAGCTGAAGACCAACAGGGGAAGTAGCGGGAGCCGGTGCAGACGCGAACGACTCTGTCTGACAGCTTTGGGGAGAGCCGCGGATCTCCCAACGCGGAGGTTGAGATCTGAGAACGGACAGACTGCCTGCTCAGGTGTGTCCCTGACCCCTGAGTAGCCTAGCTGGGAGAAATCCCCCACTAGGGGCAGTCTGACACCCCACACCTCACAGGGTGGAGTACACCCCTGAGAGGACACTTCCAAAGGAAGAATCAGACAGGTACACTCGCTGTTCAGCAATATTCTATCTTCGGCAACCTCTGCTGCTGATACCCAGGCAAACAGGGTCTGGAGTGGACCTTAAGCAATCTCCAACAGACCAACAGAGAGTCCTTCTGACTGTCAGAAGGAAAACTATCAAACAGGAAGGACACCTATACCAAAACCCCATCAGTTCGTCACCACCATCAAAGACCAGAGACAGATAAAACCACAAAGATGGGGAAGAAGCAGGGCAGAAAAGCTGGAAATTCAAAAAATAAGAGCGCATCTCCCCCTGCAAAGGAGCGCAGCCCATCACCAGCAACGGATCAAAGCTGGTCAGAGAATGACTTGGATGAGAGGAGAGAAGAAGGCTTCAGTCCATCAAACTTATCAGAGCTAAAGGAGGAATTACGTACCCAGCGCAAAGAAACTAAAAATCTTGAAAAAAGAGTGGAAGAAGTGACAGCTAGACTCATTAATGCAGAGAAGATCATAAACGAAATGACAGAGATGAAAACCATGACACGAGAAATACGTGACAGATGCACAAGCTTCAGTAACCGACTCGATCAACTGGAAGAAAGAGTATCAGCGATTGAAGATCAAATGAATGAAATGAAGCGAGAAGAGAAACCAAAAGAAAAAAGAAGAAAAAGAAATGAGCAAAGCCTGCAAGAAGTATGGGATTACGTAAAAAGACCAAATCTACGTCTGATTGGGGTGCCTGAAAGTGAGGGGGAAAATGGAACCAAGTTGGAAAACACTCTTCAGGATATCATCCAGGAGAACTTCCCCAACCTAGTAGGGCAGGCCAACATTCAAATTCAGGAAATACAGAGAACGCCACAAAGATACTCCTCCAGAAGAGCAACTCCAAGACACATAATTGCCAGATTCACCAAAGTTGAAATGAAGGAAAAAATCTTAAGGGCAGCCAGAGAGAAAGGTCGGGTCACCCACAAAGGGAAGCCCATCAGACTAACAGCAGATCTCTCGGCAGAAACTCTACAAGCCAGAAGAGAGTGGGGGCCAATATTCAACGTTCTTAAAGAAAAGAATTTTAAACCCAGAATTTCATATCCAGCCAAACTAAGTTTCATAAGTGAAGGAGAAATAAAATCCTTTACAGATAAGCAAATGCTTAGAGATTTTGTTACCACCAGGCCTGCCTTACAAGAGACCCTGAAGGAAGCCCTAAACATGGAAAGGAACAACCGGTACCAGCCATCGCAAAAACTTGGCAAAATGTAAAGACCATCGAGGCTAGGAAGAAACTGCATCAACTAACGAGCAAAATAACCAGTTAATATCATAATGGCAGGATCAAGTTCACACATAACAATATTAACCTTAAATGTTAATGGACTAAATGCTCCAATTAAAAGACACAGACTGGCAAACTGGATAAAGAGTCAAGACCCATCAGTCTGCTGTATTCAGGAGACCCATCTCACATGCAGAGACATACATAGGCTCAAAATAAAGGGATGGAGGAAGATCTACCAAGCAAATGGAGAACAAAAAAAAAGCAGGGGTTGCAATCCTAGTCTCTGATAAAACAGACTTTAAACCATCAAAGATCAAAAGAGACAAAGAAGGCCATTACATAATGGTAAAGGGATCAATTCAACAGGAAGAGCTAACTCTCCTAAATATATATGCACCCAATACAGGAGCACCCAGATTCATAAAGCAAGTCCTTAGAGACTTACAAAGAGACTTAGACTCCCATACAATAATAATGGGAGACTTCAACACTCCGCTGTCAACATTAGACAGATCAACGAGACAGAAAGTTAACAAGGATATCCAGGAATTGAACTCATCTCTGCACCAAGCGGACCTAATAGACATCTATAGAACTCTCCACCCCAAATCAACAGAATATACATTCTTCTCAGCACCACATCGCACTTATTCCAAAATTGACCACATAATTGGAAGTAAAGTACTCCTCAGCAAATGTAAAAGAACAGAAATTATAACAAACTGTCTCTCAGACCACAGTGCAATCAAACTAGAACTCAGGACTAAGAAACTCAATCAAAACCGCTCAACTACATGGAAACTGAACAACCTGCTCCTGAATGACTACTGGGTACATAACGAAATGAAAGCGGAAATAAAGATGTTCTTTGAAACCAATGAGAACAAAGATACAACATACCAGAATCTCTGGGACACATTTAAAGCAGTGTGTAGAGGGAAATTTATAGCACTAAATGCCCACAAGAGAAAGCAGGAAAGATCTAAAATTGACACTCTAACATCACAATTAAAAGAACTAGAGAGGCAAGAGCAATCACATTCAAAAGCTAGCAGAAGGCAAGAAATAACTAAGATCAGAGCAGAACTGAAGGAGATAGAGACACAAAAAACCCTCCAAAAAATCAATGAATCCAGGAGTTGGTTTTTTGAAAAGATCAACAAAATTGACAGACCGCTAGCAAGGCTAATAAAGAAAAAAAGAGAGAGGAATCAAATAGATGCAATAAAAAATGATAAAGGGGATATCACCACTGACCCCACAGAAATACAAACTACCATCAGAGAATACTATAAACGCCTCTACGCAAATCAACTAGAAAATCTAGAAGAAATGGATAATTTCCTGGACACTTACACTCTCCCAAGGCTAAACCAGGAAGAAGTTGAATCCCTGAATAGACCAATAGCAGGCTCTGAAATTGAGGCAACAATTAATAGCCTACCCACCAAAAAAAGTCCAGGACCAGATGGATTCACAGCTGAATTCTACCAGAGGTACAAGGAGGAGCTGGTACCATTCCTTCTGAAACTATTCCAATCAATAGAAAAAGAGGGAATCCTCCCTAACTCATTTTATGAGGCCAACATCATCCTGATACCAAAGCCTGGCAGAGACACAACAAAAAAAGAGAATTTTAGACCAATATCCCTGATGAACATTGATGCAAAAATCCTCAATAAAATACTGGCAAACCGGATTCAGCAGCACATCAAAAAGCTTATCCACCATGATCAAGTGGGCTTCATCCCTGGGATGCAAGGCTGGTTCAACATTCGCAAATCAATAAACGTAATCCAGCATATAAACAGAACCAAAGACAAGAACCACATGATTGTCTCAATAGATGCAGAAAAGGCTTTTGACAAAATTCAACAGCCCTTCATGCTAAAAACGCTCAATAAATTCGGTATTGATGGAACGTACCTCAAAATAATAAGAGCTATTTATGACAAACCCACAGCTAATATCATACTGAATGGGCAAAAACTGGAAAAATTCCCTTTGAAAACTGGCACAAGACAGGGATGCCCTCTCTCACCACTCCTATTCAACATAGTGTTGGAAGTTCTGGCTAGGGCAATCAGGCAAGAGAAAGAAATCAAGGGTATCCAGTTAGGAAAAGAAGAAGTCAAATTGTCCCTGTTTGCAGATGACATGATTGTATATTTAGAAAACCCCATCGTCTCAGCCCAAAATCTCCTTAAGCTGATAAGCAACTTCAGCAAAGTCTCAGGATACAAAATTAATGTGCAAAAATCACAAGCATTCTTATACACCAGCAACAGACAAGCAGAGAGCCAAATCAGGAATGAACTTCCATTCACAATTGCCTCAAAGAGAATAAAATACCTAGGAATCCAGCTTACAAGGGATGTAAAGGACCTCTTCAAGGAGAACTACAAACCACTGCTCAGTGAAATCAAAGAGGACACAAACAAATGGAAGAACATACCATGCTCATGGATAGGAAGAATCAATATCGTGAAAATGGCCATACTCCCCAAGGTTATTTATAGATTCAATGCCATCCCCATCAAGCTACCAATGACTTTCTTCACAGAATTGGAAAAAACTGCTTTAAAGTTCATATGGAACCAAAAAAGAGCCCGCATTGCCAAGACAATCCTAAGTCAAAAGGACAAAGCTGGAGGCGTCACGCTACCTGACTTCAAACTATACTACAAGGCTACAGTAACCAAAACAGCATGGTACTGGTACCAAAACAGAGATATAGACCAATGGAACAGAACAGAGTCCTCAGAAATAATACCGCACATCTACAGCCATCTGATCTTTGACAAACCTGAGAGAAACAAGAAATGGGGAAAGGATTCCCTATTTAATAAATGGTGCTGGGAAAATTGGCTAGCCATAAGTAGAAAGCTGAAACTGGATCCTTTCCTTACCCCTTATACGAAGATTAATTCAAGATGGATTAGAGACTTAAATGTTAGACCTAATACCATCAAAACCCTAGAAGAAAATCTAGGTAGTACCATTCAGGACATAGGCATGGGCAAGGACTTCATGTCTAAAACACCAAAAGCAACGGCAGCAAAAGCCAAAATTGACAAATGGGATCTAATTAAACTAAAGAGCTTTTGCACAGCAAAAGAAACTACCATCAGAGTGAACAGGCAACCTACAGAATGGGAGAAAATTTTTGCAACCTACTCATCTGACAAAGGGCTAATATCCAGAATCTACAAAGAACTCAAACAAATATACGAGAAAAAAACAAACAACCCCATCAAAAAGTGGGGAAAGGATATGAACAGACATTTCTCAAAAGAAGATATTCATACAGCCAACAGACACATGAAAAAATGCTCATCATCACTGGCCATCAGAGAAATGCAAATCAAAACCACAATGAGATACCATCTCACACCAGTTAGAATGGCAATCATTAAGAAGTCAGGAAACAACAGGTGTTGGAGAGGATGTGGAGAAATAGGAACACTTTTACACTGTTGGTGGGATTGTAAACTAGTTCAACCATTATGGAAAACAGTATGGCAATTCCTCAAGGATCTAGAACTAGATGTACCATATGACCCAGCCATCCCACTACTGGGTATATACCCAAAGGATTATAAATTAGTCTACTACAAAGACACATGCACACGTATGTTTATTGCGGCACTATTCACAATAGCAAAGACTTGGAATCAACCCAAATGTCCATCTGTGACAGACTGGATTAAGAAAATGTGGCACATATACACCATGGAATACTATGCAGCCATAAAAAAGGATGAGTTTGCGTCCTTTGTAGGGACATGGATGCAGCTGGAAACCATCATTCTTAGCAAACTATCACAAGAAGAGAAAACCAAACACCGCATGTTCTCACTCATAGGTGGGAACTGAACAATGAGATCACTTGGACTCGGGAAGGGGAACATCACACACTGGGGTCTATCATGGGGAGGGGGGAGGAGGGAGGGATTGCATTGGGGAGTTATACATGATATAAATGATGAATTGATGGGTGCTGACGAGTTGATGGGTGCAGCACACCAACATGGCATAAGTATACATATGTAACAAACCTGCACGTTATGCACATGTACCCTAGAACTTAAAGTATAATAAAAAAAAAAAAAAAAAAAAAAAACTTGGACTCATCTTTGTCTTCTCACTTTCTTTCACATCCTATATCTGGTCCATCAACAAACCAGTCTTTCCTTTCTCTGGAATATATCCGGAATCTACTTCTTACCTCATCTACTGCAACTACTTCAGCAAAAACCAGCTTAAATTGTTATCTTCTCTCACCTGGATTAATACAAAAGCATCCTTGCTGACCTCCCTGCTTCCACTTTCATCTCTTAGTGCCAAGTCTCTACACAGTTAGCTGTCCTGATCTTGTTAATATATAAGTCAGATCATGTCTCCCCTCTGTTAAAAACCTTTCAGAGGATTCCAGTGTCTCTTCTATAAAACCCTGGATGACCTGAGCTCCCATTATCTTCCCAGCAAAATCTACTACTATTGTCTCTTATATTCCTTTGGCTCTGACTACACTGGCCTCTTTCATATCATCATTGATACTAGACATGATCTCCCCTGAGGACCTTTACACCAGCTGTTCTCTCTCCCTGGAGCCCTCTTCCTCCACATGGTTACTCCTCCATCTCCTTCGCCTCCTTCTAGTTGTTTAACAATGGCATGAGATGAGGCTACCCCGTTGTTCTAATATAGACTGCAACGGCTGCCTTCACACCACCACTCGATCTCCCACTCCGCTCAATTTTTTCCACAGCTTATATCCCCTTCTAACATACTATAAAATGTACTTATTTATTATGACTGCATATTATACTATATAATTATTATACTATGTAATTATTAGTATATAATATTAGGGCTATATGTTATACTTTATAATTTACTTATTTAGTATAATTTTCATTCATTGTCTGTCTCCCCCAGCTAAAATGTAAGTTCCATCATGGTGAGGAGTTTTTCTGTTTGTTTATATATAGCACCAGTAACTAGAACACTTTCTGGAACATACAAGTGAACACGGAAGTACAAAAAAAAAATGAACAAATTTATTAGCTTCCACATTTGATGAACTAAGAGATTACCTATCTATATAACATTTAATGTTATGCTTTTTGTATAATTTTATGGCAGAACAATTTTTACATGTAAGCACATACCCAAAAGATATTTTCAAAAATGTGAATAGACTTAAATGAGAAGATATACGTTGCCGTGTTTTTCATATTAAAAAGATTTGAAATATATGTATTTCAAATATATACATTAGGGGAATTGTTAACTAAATTGTCATCATCCCTTTGATATAGGAATTGAAACTATACTTACAAAGATTGAAATATAATAAAACTGTAAAAAACTAGAATAAAATATAAGCTTTTTTCCAAATTTCTGTATGAAAAAGTTTGTCCTAAATTATAAACCAAAGAAAGAAAGTCTGACAGCTTTGAAGAGAGTAGTGATTCTTCCAGCACGGAGGTTGAGATCTGAGAACAAACAGACTGCCTGCTCAAGTGGGTGTCTGACCCCTCTGAGTAGCCTAACTGGGAGAGCCTAATTGGGAGTAGCCTAACTGGAGTGGACCTCAAGCAAACTCCAACAGACCTGCAGCTGAGGGCCCTGACTGTTAGAAGGAAAACTAACTAACAGAAAGGACATCCACACCAAAACCTCATCTGTACATCAACATCATCAAAGACCAAAGGTAGGTAAAACTACAAAGATGGGGAAAAAGCAGTGCAAAAAAGCTGGAAATTCAAAAAATCAGAGTGCATCTCTGCCTACAAAGGAACGCAGCTCCCCACCAGCAACGGAACAAAGGTGGACAGAGAATGACTTTGATGAGTTGAGAGAAGAATGCTTCAGTTGATCAAACTTCTCAGAGCTAAAGGAGGAACTACGTATCTAGCTCAAAAAAAACTAAAATCCTTGAAAAAAGAAGTGGCCAATGGATAACTAGAACAACCAATGCAGAGAAGTCCATAAACGACCTGATAGGGATGAAAATCATGACATGAGAACTATGTGAAAAATGCACAAGCTTCAGTAATCAACTTGATAAACTGGAAGAAAGAGTTTCAGAGATTGCAGATAAAGTGAATGAAATGAAGCAAAAAGAGAAGTTTAGCGAAAAAAAGAGTAAAAAGAAATAAACAAAGCCTACAAGAAATATGGGATTATGTGAAAAGACCAAATCTACATCCGATTGGTGTACCTGAAAGTGACGGGGAGAATGGAACCAAGTTGGAAAACACTCTGCAGGATATCATCCAGGAGAACTTCCCTAACCTAGCAAGGCAGGCCAACATTCAAATTCAGGAAATACAGAGAACGCCACAAAGATACTCCTTGAGAGGAGCAACTCCAAGACACATAATTGTCAGATTCACCAAAGTTGAAATGAAGGAAAAAATGTAAAGGGCAGCCAGAGAGAAAGGTCAGGTTACCCACAAAGGGAAGCCCATCAGACTAACAGCAGATCTCTCAGCAGAAACTGTACGAGACAGAAGAGAGTGGGGGCCAATATTCAGCATTCTTAAAGAAAAGAATTTTCAACCCAGAATTTCATATCCAGCCAAACTAAGTTTCATAAGTAAAGAAGAAATAAAATCCTTTACAGATAAGCAAATGCTTAGAGATTTTGTCACCACCAGACCTGCCCTACAAGAGCTCCTGAAGGAAGCACTAAACATGGAAAGAACAACTGGTACTAGCCATTGCAAAAACATGTCAAATTGTAAAGACCATTAATGCTAGGAAGAAACTGCATCAACTAACAAGCAAAATAACTAGCTAACATCATAATGACAGGATCAAGTTCACACATAACAATATTAACCTTAAATGTAAATGGGCTAAATGGTCCAATTAAAAGACACAGACTGGCAAATTGGATAAAGAGTCAACACCCATCAGTGTGCTGTATTCAGGAGACCCATCTCACATGTAGAGACACACATAGGCTCAAAATAAAGGGTTGGAGGAAGATCTATTAAGCAGATGGTAAACAAAAAAAGGCAGGGGTTGCAATCCTAGTCTCTGATAAAACAGACTTTAAACCAACAAAGATAAAAAAACACAAAGGCCATTACATATTGGTAAAGGGATCAATTCAACAAGAAGATCTAAGTATGCTAAATATATATGCACCCAATACACAAGCACTCAGATTCATAAAGCAAGTCCTTAGAGACATACAAAGAGACTTAGACTTCCACACAATAATAATGGGAGACTTTAACACCCCACTGTCAACATTAGACAGATCAATGAGACAGAAAGTTAATAAGGATATCCAGGAATTGAACTCATCTCTGCACCAAGCAGCCCTAATAGACATCTACAGAACTCTCCACCCCAAATCAACAGAATATACATTCTTCTCAGCAACACATCGCACTTATTCTAAAATTGACCACATAGTCAAAAGTAAAGCACTCCTCAGCAAATGTAAAAGAACAGAAATTATAACAGTCTCTCAGACCACAGTTCAATCAAACTAGAACTCAGGACTAAGAAATTCAATCAAAACAGCTCAACTACATGGAAACTGAACAACCAGCTCCTGAATGACTACTGGGTACATAACGAAATGAAGGCAGAAATAAAGATGTTCTTTGACACCAATTAGAACAAAGATACAACATACCAGAATCTCTGGGACACATTTAAAGCAGTGCATAGAGGGAAATTTATAGCACTAAATTCCACAAGAGAAAGCAGGAAAGATCTAAAATTGACACCCTAACACCACAATTAAAAGAACTAGAGAAGCAAGAGCAAACACATTCAAAAGCTAGCAGAAGGCAAGAAATAACTAAGATCAGAGCAGAACTGAAGGAGATAGACACAAAAACCCTTCAAAAAATCAATGAATCCAGGAGCTAGTTTTTTGAAAAGAGCAACAAAATCGATACACTGCTAGCAAGACTAATACAGAAGAAAAGAGAAGAATCAAATAGATGCAACAAAAAATGATAAAGGGGATGTCACCACTGACCCCACAGAAATAAAAACTACCATCAGAGAATAAACACCTCTACGCAAATAAACTAGAAAACCTAGAAGAAACGGATAAATTCCTGGACACTTACACTCTTCCAAGACTAAACCAGGAAGAAGTTGAATCCCTGAATAGACCAATAGCAGGCTCTGAAATTGAGGCAATAATTAATTGCCTACCAACCAAAAAAAGTCCAGGACCAGACAGATTCACAGCTGAATTCTACCAGAGGGACAAGGAGAAGCTGGTACCATTCCTTCTGAAACTATTCCAATCAATAGAAAAAGAGGGAATCCTCCCTAACTCATTTTATGAGGCCAACATCATCCTGATATGAAAGCCTGGCAGAGACACAACAAGAAAAGAATTTTAGGCCAATATTCCTGATGAACATTGATGCAAAAATCCTCAATAAAATACTGGTAAACTGAATCCAGCAGCACATCAAAAAGCTTATCCACCACGATCAAGTTGGCTTCATCCCTGGGATGCAAGGCTGGTTCAACATATGCAAATCAATAAATGTAATCCATCATATAAACAGAACCAAAAACAAAAACCACATGATTATCTCAATAGATGCAGAAAAGGCCTTCAACAAAATTCAGTCCAAAATCTCCTTAAGCTGATAAGAAACTTCAGCAAAGTCTCAGGATACAAAATCAACATACAAAAATCACAAGCATTCTTATACGCCAATAACAGACAAAAGAGAGCCAAATCATGAAGGAACGCCCATTCACAATTGCTTCAAAGAGAATAAAACACCTAGGCATCAGTCTTACAAGGGATGTGAAGGACCTCTTCAAGGAGGACTACAAACCACTGCTCAATGAAATAAAAGAGGACACAAACAAATGGAAGAACATTCCATGCTCATGGATAGGAAGAATCAATATTGTGAAAATGACCATACTGCCCAAGGTAATTTATAGATTCAATGCCATCCCCATTAAGCTACCAATGACTTTCTTCACAGAATTGGAAAACACTACTTTGAAGTTCATATGGAATCATAAAAAAGCCCACATTGCCAAGATAATCCTAAGTCAAAAGAACAAAGCTGGAGGCATCACGCTATCTGACTTCAAACTATACTACAAGGCTACAGTAACCAAAACAGCATGGTACTGGTACCAAAACAGGGATGTAAACCAATGGAACAGAACAGAGTCCTCAGAAGTAATACCACACATCTACAGGCATCTGATATTTGACAAACCTGAGAAAAACAAGAAATGGGGAAAGGATTCCCTACTCAATAAATGGTGCTGGGAAAATTGGCTAGGCATAAGTAGAAAGATGAAACTGGATCCTTTCCTTACTCCTCATATGAAAATTAATTCAAGATGGATTAGAGACTTAAATGTTAGACCTAAAACCATAAAAACCCTAGAAGAAAACCTAGGTAATACCATTCAGGACATAGGCATGAGCAAGGACTTCATGTCTGAAACACCAAAAGCAATGGCAACAATAGCCAAAGTTGACAAATGGGGTCTAATTAAACCAAAGAGCTTCTGCACAGCAAAAGAAACTACCATCAGAGTGAACAGGCAACCTACAGAATGGGAGAACATTTTTGCAATCTACTTGTCTGACAAAGGGCTAATATCCAGAACCTATAAAGAACTCAAACAAATTTACAAGAGAAAAACAAACAATCCCATCAAAAAGTGGGCAAAGGAAATGAACAGACACTTCTCAAAAGAAGACATTTATGCAGCCAACAGACACATGAAAAGATGCTCATCATCACTGGCCATCAGAGAAATGCAAATCAAAACACAATGAGATACCATCTCACACCAGTTAGAATGGTGATCATTAAAAAGTCAGGAAGAAACAGGTGCTGGAGAGGATGTGGAGAAGTAGGAACACTTTTACACTGTTGGTGTTACTGTAAAGTAGTTCAACCATTGTGGAAGATAGTGTGGCGATTCCTCAAGGATCTAGAACTAGAAATACCATTTGACCCAGCCATCCCATTACTGGGTATATACCCAAAGGATTATAAATCATGCTACTATAAAGACACATGCACACGCATGTTTATTGCAGCACTATTCACAATAGCAAAGACTTGGAATCAACCCAAATGTCCATCAATGACAGACTGGATTAAGAAAATGTGGCACATATACACCATGGAATACTATGCAGCCATACAAAAGGATGAGTTTGTGTCCTTTGTAGGGACATGGATGCAGCTGGAAACCATCATTCTCAGCAAACTATCACAAGAACAGTAAATCAAATATCGCATGTTCTCACTCATAGGTGGGAATTGAACGATGAGATCACTTGGACACAGGAAGGGGAACATCACATACCAGGGCCTGTTGTGGGATGGGGGAAGGGGAGGACGGATAGCATTAGGAGAAATTCCTGATGTAAATGATGAGTTAATGGGTACAGCACACCAACATGGCACATGTATACATATGTAACAAACCTGCACGTTGTGTACATGATCCTGGGTAGGAATAGAGCTGAGAAACAGGGTGACCTCGTGCTTGCAAGGCACATGGGAAAAGACCCCAGGGCAGGGTGACCACTTGAGCCAGAGTGTATGCTCAGTCAACAAGATTGAAAAATCTTACCACAGGATTCTGTGGGGAGGCTGTTTGTGCTGCAGGATAGGGTTCCTGCTAGGGTGCTGAAGGAGATGAGAGCAGACAGGAAAGGCAAGTCAGGCGTATGAATTTGAAGCTGCAGCTAAAAGTTTTGGTTTGATATGTAGAGCCAAAGTGAGAATCTACTCGAGGATTCTGAGCACTGCAGTGACGAGAATAGAAAATTAGATCTATTTTCTCTCCCCAATTTTCCTGATATAACAATGAGAGCTATTGTCCACTTTTAGAAGATTTGGATGAAAGCGGGCATTCGAATTTTCTCTTAGGCTGTAGTTCACTTCATTTAATATTTAGCCATATTAGTAATATCTAAGAAGTGTGCATATGCTTTTTGTTATTATTTTTTATTATTTAAATAAATTCACTCTTTACAACTAAATGACTGGTTTAAGGTTACTGTGTGCTAAAAAATATGGCCATCACCATTACTTCTTGGCTCTTCACTCTGTGATGGCAGATAAGGAGCCCTTTCACCCATTCTTGGTAACCCCAGGGCCATGCCCACAGGAATGTTCTTCCTTGTTCTCTCTCTTGCTATGCTTCTGATAGGCAGATAAGGACCCTGAGACTCACAAAGGGGATCTACAAAAGGAATACTCTATAAAAAATAAAAGCCATTAGGATTTAAATATATTATCCCCTTTGATGTAATAGAAATTTAAAAAATATGAATAGCTATGATAAGATGTTTCATTTCTCTAGTTAATATCACCATAGAAAAGTAGAATTCCGAGTCAGGAAATGAAACAGCAAAAAGGCTGTAATTTGATAAATGAGAAGAAGCAATTGTAGCTCCCTCTTTCCAGAGTACCAGCAATCTTACCTTTTTGCCTTCTCTCCATCACAAGCATGAAAAATGTTCACGGATTTTGCATGCTTTTATCACTGTACATCTAATTACCTTCTCATGAAAAATTATTTAAAGGGAGATGTTTTATAGCATAAAGACAATACATCTAAAATGTCAGACCTGTAAAGGAAGGTCTACAAAACCATATTGGTAGAGGAAAAACACTCGTTTATAATAGTTCCCCCACTATGGGTCCTGCACCTGATCCCTGGTCTCATTTTCAGGCCTTTGTTCAGGCTCATAATAAGAAGTGGGGTGCAAGATTTTGAAACAAGCTTCACTTGCACCCCAAAAGCTGGTGGATGGCTGTTTGAATATGTACAGATTGGTGAATAAAGGCCTTCATGAGAGTGAAAAAAAAAAAAAAAAAAAAAAGAGATTTAGAAGCACCAGCTCTCTGCTAAAGAGACCAAAATAGAACTAAGTCCTCTTTTTCTATATGTGTCTGTTTTTGATTTGTCTGAAATTAGGATCTATTTTCCCTTCCTTTCTGGAGAAGCTGCTCTTGTCCAGAAGTCCCTTCACACTAGGCTTTTAGGTAGCTCTCCTAAACAACAGGGGGAAACAACCAGTCAGGCCTTTCTGAGGCCTCTGGCCTCTGTGAGAAGTGACATCAACAAAGGTGAACTTGAGGCAGGTAAAGATGCAGCTAGCCATCTAGTTTATTTGAGAATTCTAAAAATGGCATCTTGAACCACATATGCACGCCCACAAACACACGCACATGCTTGCTATATCCCTAAATGCTGTCCCTACTACATTACCTTCCTGCTACCATCTTGCTTTAAGATAGCGAATTTTGTTGGGCCTAAAGCAGGGGTAGAGAGCTCCATGAAGCAGGGAGAACATGAGGATGAGAGTGAGGAAATCTGGGTAATCATACCCACTGTGTACCTTCCAAGCTTTGAGAGCTAAGGCATAACCTCCTGGGCCTTGGTTTCCTTGAGTATACAATGAGAGAATTGTACCATGTTATCTCTAAGGCTCTTTTCATTCTAGGGTTGCATTATTGCATACTATCTCATTATATCCTCCCCTGGTAGATTGAAAAGTGGAGGGTATAGTGGAGACCACACTGCTTTGGAAGTAAAGAGCCCACCTGGGTCCTAGTTCTGGCTTGGCCACTTAGCAGTTGAGCATCAAAAGTCAAGTCACTGAATCTGTTCTTACTGCAGGGCAATCATAGGAATCATATGAAATAACATTCATCCATTAGTCAGCTTGTAGTGCATAACAAACCATATCAAAATTTAGTAGCTTAAAAAAATTACAATTACTTTTCATGATTCTCTACATAAGCTGGGTGGTTTTTCTGATCTGGCCTGGTACAATTGGTCTCTAAAATCTGCAAGTGGTTTGGCTGGGACTAGGTGGTCCAAGATGGCTTTACTTACATGTCTGACTAGGTGGCAGGCTAGTTGTTTAAGAGGCTCAGCCGAGGTTCTTCAGCTCTACTCCATGAGTAGAGCCATGAGGCATCCTCCAGGAGCCTTGCCTGGCCTTCATCACATGGTGGTCTCAGGGTTCCAAAGTGTGGAAGCAAGCCCCAGATGTGCAGGTGTTTTTTAAACCTCTGCATGCATCACATTTGCAAATGTCCCACTGGCTAAAGCACGGCATACAGCTAAGCCCAGGGTCAAGGGAAGCACTAGATGAGAAGAGTTTCAGAGAATTTATGTCCATTTTGCAATTAACCAAAATACACTGAAAAGAGCTTTGAAATTAATTACAAATTGTTTATGTTTTACTTGCAAATATTTGGCTTAATTTTTCCAGCGTTAAAAATACATTTGTTCCTGCATTATCCACTAAGAGTTCTTCATAAGCTGTGAAAAATGCCTTCACTGATTGATTTATCTGAATAATCCATTGTCACTAAAGTCACCAACTGGGCTGTAAGAGGAAGAAGAGGTAAAGGAAAGATAGGAGAGTGAAGGTACATGGGCAACGTGAGAGCACCAGGATCCAAGGCAAGGTAACCGTCCAACATAGCCCACATGCTGCCAAAAAACACTGGTTTCACAGTCTTTCCAGGCTGGCCCTGGTAGTAAGGGTGGCGGAATTCAAGTAACTGCAGGGAACTGACAGGAGCTGTGCCATAAAGATCTGCATAAAGGAAAAGATATCCTATAAATAATTCAGGTAGGTCAGAGCATGAGGTATGTTATGACAAAAGCTGATAGGAAACAAGGACTGGATATAAGAAGTAAGTGAGCTGGAAAATCTGACCTCACTTACAGGAGAGCTCCTATAATGGCATTAATCTGCTGGACATTGTCAAAGGGAGTTAGCTGATCAGCCAATGGAGCCAAATGGAGTTGATGGGTCCTAAACAGTTGGGATAATTAAAGGCAAACATTGGTGCCAAAGTTCTGAGCTAGTCATAGCAGAGTTGCAGTCAATGGCTGAGGATGTTGGGAGGAACACTCCCTCCCAAGATGACCGGCAAGAGCCAGGCAAAATCCAGGACCACAGGAAACTAGATGGAATCCAGAGCAGTTTCCAAGGATATCAAGTGTGGGTGTATTGAATGGAACTGAAGTCTCACCCAACAGCTTGAGCCAGTAGAGCAAAGTTGGGGAAAGCCGAGACTAGGATCAATGGCAGCAGACACTCAGGACTCACTTCAGGAACACTGGGTTTGTGCCAGTACTAATCATTCTGGATCCACCTACTGCTGACAGGCTTCTTGCCCTCCTCAGGACTGATTCAGTTGTTAGATGGGTCTGCACCTTAAAGCAGAAGGGGTTGGTGATGCCCAGCTGACAGGAGCTGAGAGCCCTTCTGCCTTTATCTCAGATCTGCTTACCTACTACAAATCAGACAGTTGTAGCTCTGAGCACTGACTATGGAGACAGGCCTGAGTGGAAAGGCCAGTTTTATTGTTCACTACTGTTGTGACATAGGCACTTTTATTCCCTTGTCCATCAATCAGCTTATGTAAAATACAGATCATAATCATACCTACTGTGAAGGATGCTGAGAGAATTAATTAGTTGAGTTAATGGACATGGAGGATATAGAACAGTACCAGGCCCATGGTGTTACATAGTTACCATGATGAGTCTGCCTTCCCTCTGCTAAGAATTTCCACTTACTATGGGACTTAAGAAAAGAGGAAGATCAAATTTCCTACACTTAGAGTTCCTAGCAACTTTGTCTTTTCAAATGGTGTGGCCATCCAATTTTAATTAATATTAAGTAGGTTTGGCTAGAGACTCTGAAAAGGGAATTATTTAAGTTTTATTGAAGGTTTTTCTTTGCATTTGGCAGTTCTAGCCAAGTCTGTTTATCACTACAAAAGGGGAAAAAAATGCAAGCATGACTTTATGATTATACTTGGAGGCACCTTCTGGTGTCTCCTTCTGGAAGGAAATTGGTCAAGGGCAACAGAGTGCCTATGAACGAGGGAACATAACAGACATTAAAATATAGGGTACAAAATGGAAAATTATATAATATAGCTCAATATTAAGAGGCAAAGAGTGGCATTTGCATAATTTCATAAGCTTTGTCCCCCAACTGCTGTCTGAAAATTATATACCACTCACCTGTGCTTCCCCCTAAAGAGAAATATATCTTCAGCAGCTGTATACAAGTGATCAAATAAAGCAAAATATTTAGAGCCTCCCATTAAAAGAGAGCATCTGCTGTGCATCTGCCCCAGAATCTTCATCAGAAAAATCTCTATCTTTTCCGTTTCTATACAGACCAAGGGCACTATCTTGAGTATTTCTATGAGCCACGTACTCTCAAAACAAGACTTCTCAGTGGTCAGCTGTAGCAAGGGGCTATAAAGAGAAGTTCAGGGAGTTAGGAGGTGAGGGATGGTCACATACAGGCTTTAGATACCACCCTGGATGTGTATGACAACATAGTTGTGTAATTTTCACTCTGCCCCACAGCATCTAGAGATAAAAGAGGTGTCATGGGAGACAAAATGAGGTCTCTTCCCTGGATAAATAAAATCAGAGAATAGTACAATACAGAATAACACCTCAGAGCACTGTACTACTTTAAAATGTGCAAAGAACTTGCCTGTACATTTTTTCACTTAGTCCTCAAGATCTGTGACTTTCTGAATTGATATCTACATCTGACAAATGAGAGACTTGAGACTTATCATTGACTTGCTCAAGGTCATAATGCTAGTTAACAGTTGATGCTTGGACTCATGGTAAGTCTATGGTTCTTTTTCCCCAATCGCCTGCCCCGTGGGTCACTCCCTAAATCACCTTTACATTCGGTCTACTTTCTTGATTTGTGGAAACAAAGTCCAGTCAAAGTCCAGTTTGGCTAGAATACACACTCATGTTGAGATTCCAGGAAAATAAAACGATGTAAGTATAATGTGATTGTGTGTGTGTGTGTGGTGGGGGTGGTGGGTAGGGGTCAGCCATGGTGGTTCCTGAACTTGGATTCCCCAGATGTAATTAGGTCTAAAAACCTGACAATGAGCCAATATCACCCACTCAACTATGGGAAATGCAAGTAGCCCCTCTTTAAGTGTCTTTAGAAATTTGAGATCTACTCTATATAGAAATTTAAAAGAGTCATTCGCTTTTCCCATAGTTGAGTGGGTGATATTTAAGGATAAACCACAAAAAGAGTTCTAAGTTTCTCTGTGCTTTCTTTCCTTTAGCACTGGAAGCTATGTAGTAGCTCTATTACATTTACTTCAAATACAAGTTACAGAAAACCTTTTCCACTCACATTCTCTTGTGTGCTCTTCTGTAACTTAAAAAAAATGAATTATTTAGCCATAGAGATAAATGAAGTCTACTTATTCCCTATTAATAAAATACAAACTATCACTTTTCAAAATTGTAATGCAACGCTCAAATTGTGTGCTTTGTTAATTAAATGATGATCAACTGTATCCTTGCAGGTTTCCCAGCTGTAGGCAAAAGTGGGCTAGGTTTCTCAGATGCACATTAGGACCACCATGACTATTAGTGCCATTTACTGTTTTCCTAAGGAAACACCTGCCCTGGGGAGCTTGTGTTCTTCCAGCAGAAGTCAATCTGTCAAAGACACAGACACTGGTGAATCCATTCTCTGATTCTCCAATGAGCCATGGCTTTTCAAAGAAAAGGGCATTTGATTATGTGTCCCAATTCTCTCACTCAATATGATCAACAAGAAATTTTCAAAGGTCTCAAATCTCCTGAAAAATCATGAAGAGAAATCAAGCCATCTTAGTGTTAATGCAGGATGGGGTTTTTGTAGGTTATATCATTCAATTACCTCATTTAATAAATGAAGGAAGTAAACCTAAATAAGTAGTTACAGCAATTTCGATGATAAGAGATAAGTGATTAGGAGTCATTCTTTGTACAGAAGAGTACTAGATTAAAATGGTGCTTCAGAAAAGTGAATAAGGCAATAAAACAATTGAGGTAAAATAGTGAAGTATTAAAATTCAAGGTAAGTAATGACAGCCATAGTTGTGAAGGAAGTAGGAATGTACACAAAGGTGTGAATCCACGACACATATCATGGAACATGCCTCAGCTTTGTGCGAATGACTGGAAGGAAGGTGCTGGTATATTTGGGAATTTTTTTGTCTGTTACTTGAAGAAATTTTATTTTTAATTTTTGTGGGTACATAGTAGGTAGATATATTCATAAGGTACATGAGATATTTTGATACAGGCATACAATGCCTGTTGTGCTATCAAATCGTAGATCTTATTAATTCTTTCCAACTATATTTTTATGTCCATTAACCATCCCCATGTCCTCCTCCACTATTATTCCCAGCCTCTAGTAGAAGTTTGTCTTTCTATGCCTGGTTTATTTCGCTTATCATAATGACTTCCATTTCCATCCATGTTTTTGCAAATGACAGAAACTCATTCATTTGTGTGGCTGAATAATACTCCATTGCGTATATGTACTACCTTTTGTTTATCCATTTATCTGTTGATGCATACATAGGTTGTTTCCAAATCTTGGCTATTGTGAATAATGTTGCAGTAAACATGGGAATGCAGGTATCTCTTCAATATACTTATTTCCTTTCTTTTGGGTAAACACCTAGCAGTGGGATTGCTGGATGATGTAGTAGTTCTATTTTTAGTTTTTCGAGGAACTTCCAAACTGTTCTTCACAGTGGCTGTACAAAGTTCCATTCCCACCAACAGTGTACAAGGGTTCCCTTTTCTCCACAACCTCACTAACATTCATGATTGCCTATCTTTTGGATAAATGACATTTTAACTAAGGCGAGATGATATGTCATTGTACTTATTATTTGCATTTCTTTGATGATGAATGATGTTGAACACTTTTTCATACACCTGCTTGTTATTCTGTGTCTTCTTTAGAGAAATATCGATTCAGATCTTTTGCCCATTAATTATCAGATTATTAGATTTTTGTCTAATGGACTTGATTGAGCAGCTTACATATTCTGGTTTTTAATCCTTTCTCAGGTGGATAGTTTGCAAATACTTTCTTCCATTCTGTGGGTTGTCTCTTCACTTTGTCGATTGTACCCTTTGCTTTAAAAAAAACTGTTTATATTTATTTATTTACTTTTTTTTTTGAGACAGAGTCTCACTCTGTTGTCCAGGCTGGAGTAGAGGCATGATCTTGACTCACTGCAACCTCTGCCTCCAGGATTCAAGTGATTCTTCCATCTTAGCCTCCTGAGTAGTTAGGACTACAGGCACATGCCACCACACCTGACTAATTTTTGTATTTTTAGTAGAGATGGGGATTTTACCATGTTGGCTAGGCTGGTCTCAAACTCCTGACCTCAAATAATCCATCAGCCTTGGGCTCCTAAGGTGCTGGGATTACAAGCATGAGACACCATACACAGCTGCTCTACAGTAGCTTTTTAACTTGATGTGTTTCATTTGTCCATTTATGCTTTGGTTGCCTATGCTTGCGGGGTATTATTAAATAAATCCTTGCTCAGACCAATGCCTTTGAGAATTTCCCAATGTTTTGGAAATTTCATTGTTAAGGTATTAGATTTAAGTCTTTAATTCATTTTAATTTTGCTTAATATGGTGAGAGATTATATGGTTTGGCTGTGTTCCCACCCAAATCTCATCTTGAATTGTAGCTCCCATAATTCCCACATGTTGTGGGAGGGACCTGGTGGGAGATAATTGAATCATGGGTATGGTTTCTCCCACACTATTCTCATGGTAGTGAGTTAGTCTCATGAGATATGATGGTTTTACAAGGGAAAACCCCTCTCACTTGGTTCTCATTCTTTTCTCTTGTCTGCCACCATGTGAGATGTGCCTTTCACGTTTCATCATGATTGTGAGGCCTCCCCAACCACGTAGAACTCCATTAAACCCTTTTTCCTTATAATTTACCCAGTCTTGGCTATGTCTTTTGTCAACAGCATGAAAGCAGACTAATGTACGTTGGCACTTGTAGAGTGGGGTGCTGCTGTAAAGATATCAAAAAATGTGGAAGCATTTTAGAACTGGGGAACAGGCAGAGGTTGAAACAGTTTGGGGGGCTCAGAAGAATACATGAAAATGTGGGAAAGTTTGGAACTTCCTAGAGACTTGTTGAATGGCTTTGACCAAAATGCTGATAATGATATGGTCAATGAAATCCAGGCTGAGGTGGAACTTATTGGGAACTGGAGTAAAGATGACTCTTGCTATGTTTTAGCAAAGAGACTGGCAGCATTTTGCCCCTGTCCTAGAGATTTGTGGAATTTTGAACTTCAGGAATATGATTTAGGGTATCCAGAAGAATTCATTTCTAAGCAGCAAAGCATTCAAGAGGTGACTTGAGTGCTATTAAAAGCACTCAGTTTTAAAAGAGAAACAGAGCATACAATTTCAGAAAATTTGCAGCTTGATAACTGATAGAAAAGAAAAATATATTTTCTGAGAAAAGATTAAAGCTGGCTGCAGAAATGTGTATAAGTAACTTGGAGACAAATGTTAATCACCAAGACAATGGGGAAAATGTCTGCAAGACATGTCAGAGAACTTTGTGGCAGCCCCTGCCATCACAGACCCAGAAACCTAGGAGGAAAAAATGGTTTCATGGCCTGGGCCCAAGGCCCCCCTGCTGTGTGAAGCTTAGGGAGTTGGTGCCCTGTGTCCCAGCCACTCTAAACAGGCCAACAAGGACTGAGGTACAGCTCAAGCTATGGCTTCAGAGGATGCAAGCCCCAAGCATTGACAACTTCCACATGGTGTTGAGCCTGCTGGTGCATAGAAATTAAGAATTAAGGTTTGGGAATTTCTGCCTAGATTTCAAAGGATGTATGGAAATGTTGAGATGTCCAGGCAGAGGTGTGCTTCAGGGATGGGGCACACATGAGAACTTCTTCTAGGGCAGTGCAGAAGGGAAATGTGGGGTTGAAGCCCCCACACATTGTCCTCACTGGGGCACTGCCTAGTGGAGCTGTCAATAGAGGGCCACTGTCCTCCAGACCCCAGAATGGTAGATCCACTGACAGCTTGCACTGTGCATCTGGAAAAGTCACACACACTCAACATTATCCTGTGAAAGCAGTCTGGAGGGAGGCTGTATCCTGCAAAGCCACAGGGACGGAGCTGCCCAAGGCTATGGGAGCCCACCTTTTGCAGCATGACTTGGATGTGAGACATGGAATCAAAGGAGACCATTTTGGAACTTTAAGATTTGACTGTTCTGCTTGATTTCAGATTTGTATGAGGCCTGTAGCTCCTTTGTGTTGGTCCATTTCTCCCATTTGGAACAGCTCTATCTACCCAATGCCTGTATCTCTATTGTGTCTAGAAAGTAACTAACTTGCTACTGATTTTACAGGCTCGTAGGTGGAAGGGACTTGCCTTGTCTCAGATGAGACTTTGGGGTGTAGACTTTTGAGTTAATGCTGAAATGAGTTAAGATTTTAGGGGACTGTTGGGAAGGCATGATTGGCTTTGAAACGTGAGGACATGAGATTTGGGTAGGGCCAGGGGCAGAATGATATGGTCTGCCTGTGTCTCCATCCAAATCTCATCTTAAAGTGTAGCTCCCATAATTCCCTCATGTTTTAGGGAGGGACCTAGTGGGAGATAATTAAATCATGGGTGTGGTTTCCCCCATACTATTCCTGTGGCAGTGAACAAGCCTCACGAGGTCAGATGGTTTTATAAGGGGAAACCTCGTTTTCTTGGCTGTCATTCTTCCCTGCTGCCATGTAAGAGGTGCTTTTCACCTCTACCATGATTGAGAGGCTTCCCTAGTGACATGGATCTGTAAGTCCATTAAATCTCTCATTTTTTTTTAAATAAATGTCGCAATCTTGAGTATGTCTTTATCAAGAGTGTGAAAACAGACTAATACACTTCCATCCTTCTGCATATAAATATCCAATTTTCCCAGCACAATTTATTGAAGAGACTGTTTTTTCCCCAATATATGTTCTTAGCACCTTTGTCAAAAATGAGTTCACTGCAGGTGTGTGAATTTGTTTCTAGGTTCTCTTTTCTGTTCCACTGGTCTATGTGTCTATTGTTTTGCAAGTACCATGCTGTTTTGGTTACTATAGTTCTGTGGTATAAAGTCAGGTAATGTGATTCCTCCAGTTTTTTGCTCAGGATAGCTTTTGCTATTGTGGGTCTTTTGTGGGTTTCATATAAATTTTAGGATTGCTTTTTCTATTGCTGTGAAAGATGTCTTTGGTATTTGGATAGGGATTTCATTGAATGTGTAGATTGCTTTGGGTAGTATGGACATTTTAACAATATTGAGTCCCCCAATCTATGAACATGGAATATCTTTCCATTTTTGTTCCTGCTTCATCTTATGTCAGTGTTTTATTGTTTTCATTCCAGAGATCTTTCACTTCTTTGGTTAAGTTTATTCCTAGGTATTTTATTTTATTCATACCTGTTGTAAATGGAATTAACTTCTTGATTTCTTTTTCAAAATGTCTGCTGCTGGCATACAGAAATGCTACTGAATTGTGTGTGTTGATTTTTCTATCCTACAACTTGAATGAATTTATTATCTGTTCTAATAGTTTTTTTTGGTGGAATCTTTAGTGTTTCCAAATATATCGTATCATCTGTAAACAAGGATGATTTAATTTCTCCCTTTTCAATTTGGATGCCCTTTATGTTTTTTTCTTTTCTTTGATTCCTCTGGCTACAATTTCCAGTGCTATGTTGAATAACAATGGGAAAAGTGGGCATCCTTGTCTTGTTCCAGATCTGAGAAGAAAGGCTTTACATTTTTCCCATTTAGAAAGATACTAGCTGTGGGTCTGTCATATGTGGCTTTTATTGTTTTAAGTCTGTTTATTCTATACCCAGTTTTATGAGGGTTTTTATCATGAAAAGATGCTAAATTTTATCAAATGCTTTTTGAGCATTAATTGAAATGATCATATGGCTTTTCTTCTTCACTCTGTTGATATGATATATCACATTGATTGATTTGCATATGTTGAACCATCCTTGCATTCTTAGAATAAATTCCATTTGGTCATGATGAATATCTTTATAGTTTTGTTGAACTTGGATTGTTAGTATTTTGTTGAAGATTTTTACTACAATATTTATCAGATATATTAGCTGTCATTTCCTTTTTTGGTGTCTTTGTCTGGTGTTGGTGTCAGGGTAATATTGGCCTCATAGTATGAGTTTGCAATTATTTTCTCTTTCTCTATTTTTAAGAATAGTTTGAACAGGGTTGGTATTAATTCTTTGTTAAATGTTTGGTAAAATTCAGCAGTGAAGCCTTCAGATCCTGGGCTTTTCTTTGATAAAAAATCTTTTTATGACAGTTTTGATCTCATTGCTTATTATTAGTCTGTTCAGGTTTTGGATTTCTTCATGGTTCAATCTTGATACATTATATTTGTCTATAAATATATCATTTCTTCAAGGTTTTCTAATTTATTGGCATGTAGTTCCTCATAGCAGCCCTTAATGATCTCTTGAATTTCTGTGGTATTGTGTGTAATGTCTCATTTTTCATATCTGATGTTATTTATATGCATATTCTGTCTCTTTTTCTTAGTCTGGATAAAGGTTTGTCAATTTTCTTTATCTTGTTACAAACATAACTTTTGTTTCATTGATCGTTTGTATTTTTTGTTTCAATTTCATTTATGTCTGCTATGATCTTTATTGTTTATTTTCTTCTACAACTTTTTGGGCTTGGTTTGCCCTTGCTTTTCTAGTTCTTTGAGATGTGTTGTTAGGTTGTCCATTTGACATTTTTCTACATGTTTGATGAAGGCACTTGTTGCTGTAAACCTTCCTCTTAGTACTGCTTTTACTGTATCCTATAGTTTTTGCTATGCTGTGCCTCCATTTTTATTTGCTTTAAGAAATTTTTAAATATTCATAATTTCTCCATTGGTCCACTGATCATTCAGGAACATACTGTTTAACTTTTATGTGTTTTCATAGCTTTCAAAATTTCTCTTGGTTGCCAATTATATTCCACTCTGCTCAGAGAAGATATTTGATATTCTTTAATTGTCTTTGAATGTTTTAAGCCTTGTTTTGTGACCTAATACATGGACTAATCCTTGACAATGATCCGTGTGCTGAGGAAAAAAATATGTATTCTTTAGCTGTTGAATGAAATGTTCTGTAAATATCTATTTGGCCAATTTGGTCTGCAGTGCAGATTAAGTCTGATGTTTCTTTGTTGAATTTCTGTCAAAATAATCTGTCTAATGCCAAAAGTGGGCCATTAAAGTTTACAGCTATTATTGTATTACAGCCTTTCTCTCTGTTTAGCTCTAATAATATTTGCTTTATATATCTTGGTGGTCCATTGTTGTGTGCATATATATTTAAAGTTACTGTATCCTCTAGCAGAATTGACTCCTTTATCATTATATAGTGAGATACATTGTCTCTTTTCATACTTTTGGTCCTGGAATCTACTTTATCTGATACAAGTATAGTGACTCCTGCTCTAGTTTGGTTTCCATTGGCATGGAATATCTTTTTTAAATCTTTTAATTTTCAGTATATGCATGTCTTTATAGGTAAAGTATGTTTCTTGTAGACAACAGGTCACTGGGTCTTGTTTTTTCATCCGTTCAGCCAGTTTATGCCTTTTGATTGCAGAGTTTATTCCATGAACATTCAGTGTTATTATTGATAAGAACTTATTCCTGCCATTTTGTTATTTTTGTTTTGTGTGTGTGTGTTTGTGTGTGCTGTTCTCTTCTTTATCTCATTTCTTTCTGTCTTTCTTTTAATATAGGTGAATTTCTCAGATGGTGTGTCTTAATTTCTTGATTTTTAAAATTTTTTATGTCTACTTATTATATGCTTTTAGATTTGAGGTTATCATGACACTTGCAAATAATACGTTATAACCCACTATTTTACACAGTGGACAACTTAATGCTGATTGCATAAACAACCAATCAAACAAGCAAGAGAAAACTAATAAATTTCATCTCTCTACTTTTTAACTTTTTGTTGTTTCTGTTTATATCTTCTTGTACCATTTATGTCCTGAAAGGTTGAGATATTATTTTTGATAGGTTCATCTTTTAGTCTTTCTGCTCTTGATATGAGTAGTTTACACATCACAATTACAATGTTATATACCATTCTCTGTTTTTCTGTGTACTTCCTATTACCAGTGAGTTTTGTACCATCAGATGAGTTCTTATTACTCATTAATATTCTTTCCTTTCAGAATAAAAAACTCCCCTTCACATTTCTTGTATGACAGTTCTGGTGTTGACAAAATCCCTCAAATTTTGCTTCTCTGGGAAAATATTTATCTTTATGTTTGAAGCATATTTTTGTGGGATATACTATTCCAGGATTTTTTTTCCTTTAGCACTTAAATATATATTATGTCATAAAGGTCACATGTCTCTGCCTTTCTGGGATTGATCACTGATGTATTATTTAGTTCATTTGGTTATGTTTTCCTAGATGGTTGTGATGCTTGTGGATATTTGCCACTCCCTCCAGAGGGAGATTATAAAACATATAATGGAGCTCCAATATATCTTATCTTTTATAACAGCATATGTTACCTTTTTTTCTCTTGCTGCTTTTAGGATCCTTTCCTCATCCTTGAAATTTGGGAGTTTGATTATTAAATGTTGAGAGGTATACTTATATGGGTTAAGTCTGTTTGGTGTTCTATAACCTTCTTGAACTAGAATATTTATATCTTTTTCTAGGTTTGGGAGGTTCTCTGTTAGTATCCCTTTGAATAACCTTCTATCCCAATCTCTAATTCCTTTCTAAAATCAATAATGTTTACATTTTCCCTTTTAAGGATATTTTCTGTATCTTATTGCCATATATTACTCTTTTTATTCTTTTTTAACTTCCTCTATACATTTTCATATAGCCTTTCTTCAAGTTCACTAATTCTTTCTTCTGCTTGATCAATTCTGCTGTTAAGAGATGCAGATGCATTCCAATATGTCAGTTGAATTTATCAGCTATGAAATTTCTGCTTGATAATTCTTAAATTATTTCAATCTCTTTGATAAATATATCTGATAGAACTCTGAATTCCATCTCTGTGTTATCTTGAATTTATTTGAATTTCCTCAAAACAGCTATTTTGAACTTTCAGTTTGAAATGTCACACATCTCTGTCTCTCTGGGATTAGCCACTGATTTATTATTTATCTGACTTAGTCATGTTTTTCTGGGTGGTCTTGATGCTTGTGGATGTCCATCAGTGTCGGCATTGAAGAGTTAGGTATTTATTGTAATTTTCACAGTCTGGGCTTCTTTGTATTTGTCCTTCTTGGGAAGGCTTTCTGGGTATTTGAAAGGACTTGGGTGTTGTGATCTGTGCTTGGTCACTGCAGCCATATCAGCATTAGAAGGTACCCCAAGCCCAGTAATGCTATAGTTTTTGCAGACTTGTAGAGGTACTGCATTTGTGGCCTTGGGTAAGATCCAGAAGTATTATCTGGTTTACCAGAAAGACATTCTTATTCTCTTCCCTTAATTTCTCACAAACAAATGGAGTCTCTTTCTCTGTGGTAAGCTTCCTGGAGGTGGGTGAGGGGTGACACAAGCACCCCTTGGTCACCACCACTGGGACTGTGCTGGGTCAGACCTGAAGCCAGCACAGTCCTGGGTCTTTCCTAGTGTCCATTTTGGCTACTACCTGGCTACTACCTATATTCAATCAAGGCCCTAGGGCTCTACAATTAGCAGGTGGTGAATCCAGTAAGGCTTGTGTCCTTCCATCTATGGCAATGAGTTCACCCTGGCCCTGCATGTGTCCAGAGATGCTATTCATATGCCAGGGTTAGAGTCAGAAACATTAGGAATCTACTTAGTGCTTTGTTCTACTGGGTCTGAGCTGGTACCCAAGCCACAAGACAAAGTCCTTCCCATTATTCCCTTCCATTACTTCAAGCAGAGGAGTCTCTCCATATGTTCACGGCTAAACCAAGCCCATGGCAAACACTGCTTGGTTACTGCCAATGTCTACTCAAGCGCAAGGGCTCTTCGGTCAGTTTGTGGTGAATTCTGCTAATCCTGAGCCTCTCCCTTTAGGGAAGTGAGCTCCCCTCTGAAACAGAGTAGATCCAGAAATGTTTTCTGGAGTCAAGACCTAGAAATGGGACCCAAGAAGCCTACTTAATGCTCTACCTGACTGTGGCTGAAGTGGTACCCAAGCTGAAAGACAAAGGCCTCGTTACTCTTCCTTCTTCTTTTCTCAAGCAGAAAGAGTCTTTCTGCATGGCCACCACATCTGGGAATATGCTGGGTTACACCTGAAGCCAGCCTGGCTCAGAGTCTCACCCAAAGTCTGCAGCAAGTACTGCCTGGCTACTTCCAGTTGTTCAGGGCCCAAGAAATCTTTAGTTGTCAGGTGATTAATCCTTCCAGGACTGGGTCATTTCCTTCAAGGCAGTAGGCTCCCTTCTGGCCCAACATTTGTAGTTTGTCTAGAAATGTTGTCTGGGAGCTAGGGCCTTGAATTGGGACCCCTGGACTCTGCTTGATGCTGTATTCTAACTATGGTTGAGCTGGTATCTTCATTGCAAGGCAAAGTCCTCTCACTCTTTCCTCTCCTCCCAGAGTTGTCAGCTCTACTGCCTGGGGTTGGAGGAGGAGTGGTGCGAGGACTCCCTTTGCCAACCCACCTGGTGTCTCACTAGGTCTCATGTACTCCAAGTTCACTGGTTTCAAGCCCAGCACAGCACCAGGACTTGCCCAGAGATTGCAGTTCTTATAGCATAGATTGCCTTTCAAGTTTATTTAGGACCCCAGAGAACTTTAGCCCACAGTGGCAGGGTTTGCCAGAATTCAGGTTCTGACCACTGGGATGAGCAATCCGCCTCTGGCTAAGGGTGGTCTAAATGTTTCCTGTGTGGGTGCCTGCTGAGTTCTGCCCCCTATTGCTTTCTACTGTGACAAGGCAGCACTGAGTTCCAATGTGAAGTCTCTCAATCACTGCACTATCCCTCCCGCAAGCAAGCAGGTTTTCTCTCTGTGCCACATGGCTGCTGCTGTGTAATGGGGGGAGGGGTGGTATAGGTTACTCAAGACTCTTTCCTACCCACCTTGGTTCCTCTTTCCTTCATGTGCTGTAAAAACCAAGTACTGTAATCACTCACCTGATATTTTGGTTCTTGTGAAGGTAGTTTTCTGTGTGGATAGTTATTAAATTTGGTGTTCCTGTGAAGGAGACAATCATTAGAGGCTTCTATTCAGCCAACTTGCTCTACCTCCTGTCTCTGTAGATAGGTGTGAAGTATCTCATGTGTGTCACTCTGCCAGACACCAGGGATGTTACTGAGAATAAGAGAGAAAAGCCCTGACCTCATGGTGTTTATATAAAGAATGGGAAGAGGTGATTAAGTGACAGAAAAAGAAACCAAATAACACAGTTAGTTTTGGATGGTGGAGTTAGACCTAGTGTTTGGTTGATCTGGAAAAGAGACCTAGAGGTGGAAGGCAACTAAGAGATCCCTATTTGCCACCCTAACTTATTTTTCTCTGTCCAAAGGCCTCTTCCAATTTTTTTTTCTTCCAGCTATGGGGTAAAACTAGGAAGCCATTTCATTTTACCTCTGACATCCTTGCACACCGCTTTACATTTGTCATTTCCTTTAAAGCACTTCTCAAAGTTCAAATTATGCCTCCCAGCTCAGATACACTGATATCTGTAAAACAAGCCTTTCCTCTGCCTGGCCAGCCCCCTCTTGCTTTCACCATATTCTTTTTTTTTTTTTTTTTTTTTATTATTATTATACTTTAAGTTCTAGGGTACATGTGCATAACGTGCAGGTTTGTTACATATGTATATTTGTGCCATGTTGGTGTGCTGCACCCATCAACTCGTCAGCACCCATCAATTCATCATTTATATCATGTATAACTCCCCGATGCAATCCCTCCCCCCTCCCCCCTCCCCATGATATGCCCCAGTGTGTGATGTTCCCCTTCCCGAGTCCAAGTGATCTCATTGTTCAGTTCCCACCTATGAGTGAGAACATGCGGTGTTTGGTTTTCTCTTCTTGTGATAGTTTGCTAAGAATGATGGTTTCCAGCTACATCCATGTCCCTACAAAGGACGCAAACTCATCCTTTTTTATGGCTGCATAGTATTCCATGGGCTTTCACCATATTCTTAATCCTTTTTTTTTTTTTCCTTCCTGAGACCTTCCATAGCTCTGCCATTTCTAATGGATATGGGAGTTTTTCTTCTTCTTCTTCTTCCTTCTTCCTTCTTCTCCTTCTCCTCCTCCTCCTTCTTCTCCTTCTTTCTTCTTTCTTCTTTCTTGAGACAGAGTCTTACACTGTTAGCCAGGCTGTAGTGCAGTGGCACAATCTTGGCTCACTGCAACCTCTGCCTCCCAGGTTCAAGCAATTCTCCTGCCTCAGCCTCCCAAGTAGCTAGGATTACAGGTGCCTGCCACCATGATCAGCTAATTTTTTGTATTTTTAGTAAAGACAGAGTTTCTCCATGTTGGCTAGACTTGTCTCAAACTCCTAACCTCAGGTTATCCACCCACTTTGGCCTCCCAAAGTGCTGGGATTACAAGCGTGAGCCACCGCACCTGGCCAAGAAGTTTTTATGAAGAAAAAGATGACGTAATTATTTGATTTATAATGCCTTTCCATTACTAATTGATCATCAGGCTAGAGACCAACTGTGTTAGTCAATTTTCACACTGCTATAAAGAACTACCTGAGACTGGGTAATGTATAAAGAAAAGAAGGCTTAATTGACTCACATTTCTGTATGTCTGGGGAGGCCTCAGGAAACTTATAATCATGGCAGAAGGTGAAGGAAGGCACATCTTACATGGCTGCAGAAGAGAAAGAGAATGAGGAGGAACTTTCAAACACTTTTAAACCATCAGATTTCATGAGAACTCACTATCATGAGAACAGCATGGGGGAAACCATCCCCATGATCTAATCACCTCCCACAAAATCCCTACCTCAAGATGTGGGCATTACAATTTGAGACGGGATTTGAGTGGGGACACAGAGCCAAACCACATCACCAACACATCTAAGAATTAACTTATCATTGTTAAATTCTAACCTGGACTTTCCATTTATTTTAATATTACAAGCTCTCCCCTTCCCATATATCCAGACTACTGATGCTCTGTCCCTTTTTACTTCCTTTTCTTAGGAAGAATATTTTGTTGTCCAGATGAGAAGCAAATGTGTGGAATAATTGGGTTATTTCTCCAGACAGTAGAATGGGTCCTTAGGTAGCTAGTGAAGTGTCTGAGCTGGCATCTGCATATTGAGAAGGAGTATGCAAGCAAATTTTTAGTAACTTTAATGAGACTTCTATACCCTTGACACTCAGAGTCAGGTGTATCAGACAAACTAGAAAAACAGCAAGAATACACACTTTACTTTGGAGAAGTTTGACCCAGAACAAAAGTCTCCAAATTTTCGGTGACATTGGAATAGGAAAGCCCAGCTCTTTGAAAATATAGTTAAAAGAGTACAGGGCCAATAAGTTATTTCTATTTCTCAATTTCTCTCCATCAGCACTAAATATATCAGTTCCTCAAATTCATCTTAGCAAAAATAGAAATAAATGTTGATAATTCCTTAATTATGAAATAAATGCAAAGTTTAGTTTTGACAATATGATACTTCTAACCCAAAAGAAAATATATGATTATAACTGGGATAAATGAAGATTTTATTGAAATATTTTATTGCACAGAAATACTTTTCAGATTAATGAAGAGGAAAGAAAGCTAATATTTATAAAATGCCCAGTGTTTTAGACACTGTGCTATAATTTTTCTACAAAGCTGTAGTCAAGTACAATGAATCAGACACATAACAATCCAAATGCTAATGCAATTTTTAAAACTTGAAAAATAGTATACTTTAACTTGCTCCTTTTTTAATGAACTATTGATTATAAAGTTAAAAAGAAAAAGTGATTTTAAGTGGTTGCAGTGAGATTGCTGTAGATGAGATTGCAGCTGATTTTCAACACTTTGAGGACTTATCAGAATCAGCAATCTTGATTGGAAGTCCAGGTTAAATATAAGACTGCATTTACAAAGCAGTGGCTTGTTGTGTCAGCCAAACTGTTATATTACTAACTCTATTAACTTTTAGTTTGCATGTGTAGAAGGTAGTGGATAAAAATAGTTTCATTTTATATAAAAGAAAGCATAGATACAGAGAAGCTAAATGGTTTTTATTTAACCTTCCACAGATGATTGACGATACTGAATTAAATTTAATTCCTGGCTACAGGAATTTATGGACTGGATGTTACCCTTTTTCTACATGAAAATAAATTCTTATTAGGTTATCTTTGTAGTTTTAACTCTCAATTCCTGAGGATTATGATGTTAAATACACCCACTACTCTTACCCCCTCCTTTCTTCCCTCTGCCCACAATGTAATCCATAAAGAAACTCAAGACCTTGACCTTCTGAAGACAGACCTCATTATCCAGCAATGCTAGAATGAGTAAGGGGACCAAAACACAGATAGCAGTCCACTCAGATAACACACACCATTTCTGAAATAGTGCTCCTTGCCATTATCAGAGAAGAAAATCAAAGTGATGAGAAAACATAAATCAAGGAAAGCAAAATTATTTTAACATTTAAATGGATTATTTTAGAATTTTGTAGGTATTATCATTGAATACAACCTAGGCCTCCCAAATTTATTGGGACAAACATCCCAATCATTTCAATATGAATTTCGTCTAGGTAAGACTGGAAAAATAATGCATCAAATCTGCATGAATATCACAAGGGAGCAATGTCACCTTTGAGAGTTGTACCCTTCTCTACAGGCAGCAGGAGGGTTATAAGAGGTCAGGTCTAGGAATCAGTACATGTATGGTCTGGTCTTAGCTCCACCCTCTCTTTATTACCTGGGGCTATCACTTGACTTGTTAGAGTTTCAGTATCCTTCCTCATCAGTAAAATGAATATATTCTTTGTAACTCCTTTTCAGGTGGCTCTCACTGCCTTTGACTAAGGAAGAGACCAAGATGTGTGGCAGATCTGTATTGTATTGCATCAATTTAGCTAGACTGGAACCATATTTCCCAGAATCCCCTTCCCAGCATAGTTTCCCCTTAGTTTGGGCCACAAGAGGTTTAGACAAGATCTGGAAGGTGGAAGTGATGTAGCACCATCTTCCCTTTTTATACCTGGAAGCTCAGGGAAGAATGTGAGGCACTGCTGCCTCTCACTCACAGTGTTGCTCATCTGCCAGCTGGCCTGGATGGTGTGGAGCAGCAGCTAGGCCAGCCTCCAAAGCACCTATAGTCCCTCTGGGTTGCCCTTCAGCTTCCTGGACTCCTGGGTCAGGAGCATGTTAAGCTTTATGATGAAGAGTCTGGTTTCACCTAGAGATACTTTAACGTCAAAATTGGAGGCTTTTAGGGGAGACATTGACAAGAGTTTCAGTTCATCCTTTTTGGTTACAGGTCATCAGTTCCTTGCTTCCTCCATTTCACATCCATTTGGCCTTCCCAAATGCCTGCCCTGCAGACTCCAGGGTGCAGCTTCAGGTACAGAGGAAATAGCATCCCACAGACTTAGATCCCACAGTTGCATAAGGTTGAATCTCTACAATATATTTATCATATATGTGTGTATATACATATATATATATATATATACACACACAGAGAGAAAGAGAGACATAGTGATAGACATGTATTCATGTATGTGTACTATTGATTTTGCTTCTCAGATTGAATCCTGACAGATATAGTTATATCTGAAAAACATGGACCGTTGATCTCAATATTCTCAGCATCAAGCTCATTGCTTATCTTAGCAAGTACTCAACAAATTATTAAAACCAAAATATTTATTTGGCAAACATCCAAGCACTAAACAAACCTAGGGGTTTTTTTGTTTGTTTGAGACAGGGCATATCACCCAGGCTAGAGTGTAATGGCAAGATCTTGGCTCACCTGCAACTTCCACTTCCTGGGCTCAGGTGAACCTCCCACCTCAGCCTCCCAAGTAGTTAGGACTACAGATGTACTGCCACTACACCTGACAAATACAAATAATTTTTGTATTTGTAGTAGAGACTCCATGTTGCTCATGCATGCTGATCTCAAACTCCTGGGCTTGAGTGATGTGTCTCCCAAAGTGTTAGGATTACAGGCATGAGCCACTGTGCCTGGCCATGTATTTTTAAAAATGCAATGATCACCAAAAATAAATAGCAACTAGCTAATGAATGGTTTTCCTTGAGAATTTATTTGTCAGACAAATTATCTAAGAACAGTTTTCTGCCTTAATCAGATCAACTTATATATAAGTTTGCTATGTCTTGTCTGGTTCTTTGATATAAAATTAAAACTTGTAAAATTTAAATATAAAAATACTTTAATTTTTTATTTTTTAATGAAACAAACAGGAAGCTGTTTGTAGCCAGTTAGTAGTGATTATTTCATATTATAAATAAATATTTGTAATGATAAAAATAGCAAACACATTTGAAGTAGATAATATTCTTATTTATAAGTGGAATGTTTTTACTTTTTTATTCTCAAAGATAAACATAGTTACTGGTTTCAATGGTGATTGCAAAGCTAAAACCAAGTTAATGTTAACTGAATTTTTACCAAAAAGAAAATATAGGCATATTTTTGAAATCTTTGAAAACTGTAGAGATCTTTACTGGCCTCAAAAATATTTCTCCCAATTAAAACCATCACGTCATATAGTATGACTCCACAAAAGAAATAACTCTAATGGAGTACCTATGACTTAGAAAGTCAAGGAACTGGAGCTAGATACAATCTTGGGAGTGGGGTAGCCACTGGGACCTTGAGGTACAGAAAGTCAAGGGACTTATAGCCAGGCAGGTAGGACATCACAAATAGAATGTTAGTAAGAAGTAAGGCCCCAGTACTTGGAGGGATGTGAGAAGATGATGATGTAAAATTGATGCATTTCTGGACCAAGATTATAGGCCGTGAGTTCAGGGACTGGATTATTCATTAATCTGTTCCCTATATTTTCCCTTCCTCTTGTTTCTCCCAAGCCATGTTTATATCTAAACTTGGCCTAAACCGCCAGTCACATTGTTATGTTTACTTATGTTCCAGCCCATAGTTCTTTCCAGAATTAAGAGTGAATTCTGGAAATTATACATTCACCACATATGGTGAGAGGTGACAATGTGGTAGCGGCCCTCACTCTTCCCGCCTCCTCGGCCTCAGTGTCCACTCTGGCGGCACTTGAGGAGCCTTTCAGCCCACCACTGCACTGTGGGAGGCCCTCTCCAGGCTGGTGGAAGCCAGAGCAGGCTCCCTCTTCTTGTAGGGAAGTGTGGACGGAGAGGCGTGAGCGGGAACTGGGGCCGCACGCAGTGCCCACAGGGCAGTGCGAGTTCCAGAGAGCACAGGTGCGGGCTCGGGGCCGTACTGGGAGCGGCCGGCCAGGGCTGCTGGCCCAGGGCAGTGAGAGGCTTAGGACCCGGGCCAGAAGTTGCACAGGTTGCACCGGGTCCCCCAGCACTGCCAGCCCACATGCACCCCGCTTGAATTCTCCCCGGGCCTCAGATGCCTCCCCGCCGGGCAGGGCTGGGGACCTGCAGCCCACCATGCCTGAGCCTCCCCAACAAGCACCCCCACTATGCTGCCACGCCTGTTCCCATCAAACGCCCAAGAGCTGAGAAGTGCAGGCACAGGCCGCAGGGTTCACGACTGGCGGTCAACTCCGCCTGCTCCCCAATGCGGGATCCACTAGGTGAAGCTAGCTGAGCTCCTGAGTTCAGTGGGGACTTGGAGAACTTTTATGTCTAGCTAGAGGACTGTAAATGCACCAATCAGCACTCTGTGTTTAGCTCAGGGATTGTAAATGCACCAGTCAGCACCCTGTCAAAATGGTCCAATCAGCTCTTTGTAAAATGGACCAATCAACTCTCTCTTAAATGGACCAATCAGCTCTCTGTAAAATGGACCAATCAGCAGGATGTGGGTGGGTCCAGATAAAGGAATAAAAGCAGGCTGCAGGAGCCAGCAGCAAAGGTTGCCTTCCAGCATTGGCGGGTGTTGTGTTTTTGGCCTTTATAATAAATCTTGCTGTTGCTTACTGTTTGTGTCCAGGCAGGCTTTATGAGCTGTAACACTCACTATGCACTGTGAAGGTTTGCAGCTTCACTCCTGTCAGTGTGACCATGAACCCAACAGAAGGAAAAAGTTCCAGACACATCTGAATATCTGAAGGCGCAAACTTCAGACATACCATCTTTAAGAACTGTAACACTCACACAAGGGTTCCGGCTTCATTCTTGAAGTCAGCAAGACCAAGAACCCACCAATTCCGGACATAATGGCATCTCATGGATGTATCACATCATCTCAAATTTAACATGTTCAGATCCTGTTTTGGCCAGATCCTCTTCCTCTTTTCTGCATTCCTTCACTCATCTATCGTTTCTGTTAAACGTAACGCTGAATGCCAACCATGTACCAAATCCTAGAAATTCAGCAACAAATTAGATGGTCCCAGGCCACAAGAAATTTAGTCTGGTGCAGCAGTTTGGAACTCTAGCTACAAAATGGGATCACCTGGAGAATCACCATGCTGATTTCTTTAAATAGAAATCCTGCTGGGACTTTGGTTGGAATTGAAATTAATCTATAGATAAGTTTGGAAAGAACTGGTAATTAACAATAGTCTTCCAAACTATGAACATAACATAGCTCTTACTTAAATATTTGATTTATTTCATGGGTGCTTTTTAGTTTCTGAATATAGATCTTGAATGTTTTTTGTTAAAGTTATAAGTATTTCATGGTTTTGGCTCTATTGCTATCAGACTTTTAAATTTTAATTTCTAAATATTTGTTGATAATTCATGAAAATACTACTGGTTTTTAAATAGTAACCTTGTATACTGAAACCTTGCTAAATTCACTTATTAGTTTTATTGGCTTATTTTAGGGATTATTTGGGAATTTTTGTAGAGGAAGTCATATTGTCTGTGAATAAGGACAGTTTTATTTCATCTTTTTTATCTGTATGAATTTTACTTCCTTTTTCTTGCCTACTGCAAGGACCTTTATTACAATATTGCACAGGAGTGGGGAGAGTGGATAGCCTTACCTTGTTACGCATGTAACATTGGTAACAGTTTTCAGGAAGATATCCTGTAGATGATTTTGAGTAATCAAATGAATATTATAGGAGGGGACTCCATTTGTAGGGTGAAAGGAGAGTGGAGTTTAGAGTGAGATATACTGGGCTTAAAAGCTGGCTCTCCCATTCACCAGATTTCTTAAATGACTTAATTGTAGCCTTAAATGACTTAATTGTAAAATTGAGGAACTAATACTTAGTTCACAGATTTTCATGAGACTTAACAGAGATAATGTATAGAAAGAACCTGGGATAGTGCCTAGCATCTAAGAGTGTTCATACAATCCCATCTCTACCATACAAAGTCATCTCTACTTTGTGACTTTTTAACCCCTCCAGGCCTCAAGTTTCTCATCAGTAAAAATAGATGCAAGTTATAATGCCCACTTCTAAGGGTCATTGTGGGGATTAAATTATGAATTTAAGCAGAGTAAATAAAACACTGCCAAAACAGATGAGGTACTATATAGATGTTAATTACGATTATCGGCATCATTGTTATTACCATTATTACAATGCTAGCTCACTTCAAGATTGGATATTTATTGCCGCATAAGAAACCACTCCAAAAATCTGTGGCTGAAAAATAACAAAAATCATTTACTTGCTCATGATTTTGTAATGGGGAAAAGTCTGTGTTTTGGAAAATATAGGCTGGAGCAGCACAAATGGGGCTGGAGAACCCATGATAACTTCACAGTCATGTCTGGGGCCTCCACTGGGGTGGTAAAGTGGCTATGGCAAAGCTGAGCTTCTGTTTCTTTGTAATCTCACATCATCCATGGCTTTTCTCCACATAGCCTTCCTCTTCAGTGCAGGAGTGTAAGATTTTTAAATAGTTGCTCTGGGCTCTGAGAGGGCAAACACAAAAGCTACAAGGCCTCTTAAGGTGTATGCTTGAAAAATCTCAGAATGTGATTTCTACCACATTCTGTCATTTAAAGTGAGTTACTAAAGCCAGTTAGATTTAAGGAAAAGGAAATAAACCCATCTCTTAATGAAGGATGGCAAAATCACCTTGTAAACTTACGTAACTCATGTGGCCATCTTTGGGAAAAAATTACCTCAATTTTTGCACACTCCCTTGGGAACAGCCTCAATTAACTATAGTCACAAGTATATTTGCATTGGACCAACAAATCTCGAAAATACCTTCCAAATCAGCTGTCGACTTCAAATTGTTATGTAGCAATGTGTAGGCAAGGGCCTCTGTGTGTGCTACTGCAGGGTCCTGCCAGGTGGGCTGGCTGCATCTTGGTAGGAAGGGCTCTGGATGTGGACTTTGAATTTTTTCCTAGTGAGCCCAACTACAGCCTCATTTATTTAATGGCCATCAAAGTCTTTGTGCTAATTGACTGTCTTTTCTGGCCGTGAATAAAGGACTCACACCTGAAGAGAAGAGACTTCTTAAAGGAATGCAGACTTCTTAAATATACAGTTGCAGCTGTATATTTCTCAGTACAATTATCAGTTTTTTGTTTATTTTTAAAGCATGTAAATTATCTGTATTTGCAAAACTATCTTGATTTATTAAAGTTGGCGATTTTACTACTAAAGTAATCATTTCAGGTCTGTCCACAGTTCTATTTTGATAAGCAAAACTTGGCATGCATACCCTTCCAGGCTCAAAATGTAATTCCTACTGGGGAGCTAAAATAAGGTTTCCACCTGGCCACTTTAAAAATTAAATGATTTTTAAAGTGTTGTTTTTCTACAATGTCCAAGCAGATCTTGGCATGACTCGGAAACGCAGCTGTTCTTTTCACCATGTCAATGTTACTTAATTAATCCATGAGGGCTAGACTTCCTGTAGTTACTACTGATCTTATCCAGCACCCTCTTTGAGGCCAACATCAGCATTTTGCAATATTACCCTCTTCTCTCCCCTCCTAATAAATGCAACTTCTAAAGATTAGCAATGTCAGCAGGATTCACAGAATGTTACTTAACAGGTCAACAAAACTTTCAATTCCCCCTCCTTAGACCTATGATCTCTTCTCTGTGAAAGTTCTCTCACTACCAGAACCCTATGTCTCCTCTCTGTTTTCTTGAAACCACTTTATTCTCACAAGCAATCCTAAACTTAGATACTCTACTCAACTAAACTAAGCCTTCTATAACTGGTTTTCCTCATCCCCTTGCTCCTAGAAAAGCAGCTATGGGATTATAAATGTTTATAGGGTGGGTTCAGTAAAAAGAAGTTCCTTCCCATCTATCCCCATTCACTTTATCGAATATTTCACTGAACAAGGCAAATCTTGAGGCAGAGAGAGGAAAGTAGGGTGGGGAGTGTTAGGGAGCAATAAGGAGCTCTACTTGTAAGAAAAATGAAAAGCAACAATCTGTTATGGGAAAGAACTGTCTTTTTATCCTTGATTTCTCCATTCATCTATCTGACTCTTGCCCCTCAGATTATCAAGTACAAAAATAAAATGTACTGTTTCCTGGCCAAAACAACCAGCCATGAAGTTTGATTTTTTTTTTTTTTTTTTTTTTTTTTGAGACGGAGTTTCGCTCTGTCGCCCAGGCTGGAGTGCAGTGGCCAGATCTCAGCTCACTGCAAGCTCCGCCTCCCGGGTTCACGCCATTCTCCTGCCTCAGCCTCCCGAGCAGCTGGGACTACAGGCGCCCGCCACCACGCCCGGCTAGTTTTTTGTATTTTTTAGTAGAGACGGGGTTTCACCGTGTTAGCCAGGATGGTCTCGATCTCCTGACCTCGTGATCCGCCCGTCTCGGCCTCCCAAAGTGCTGGGATTACAGGCTTGAGCCACCGCGCCCGGCCGAAGTTTCATTTAAACATGTCACCTTCTACCATGAATCCAGTACTAAGCAAGGCAGAGGAGGTGCAGCCAAATTCTCTTTCCATCTGAAAACTATCAACTTTCTAGAGACTCGCAGATATGTGATTTCTAGAGAGCAAGACAGTATAGGAAAAAAATTAGGCACATAACAGGTTATTAAAAGGTGAAAGCTATAAAATTCAGAAAAGCCAAGTGCTCAGAATCAACTGGGGCAGTCAGAAAATGTTTCAAGATCTTGGCCCGGCGCGGTGGCTCAAGCCTGTAATCCCAGCACTTTGGGAGGCCGAGACGGGCGGATCACGAGGTCAGGAGATCGAGACCATCCTGGCTAACACGGTGAAACCCCGTCTCTACTAAAAAATACAAAAAACTAGCCGGGCGTGGTGGCGGGCGCCTGTAGTCCCAGCTGCTCGGGAGGCTGAGGCAGGAGAATGGCGTGAACCCGGGAGGCGGAGCTTGCAGTGAGCTGAGATCCGGCCACTGCACTCCAGCTTGGGCGACAGAGCGAGACTCCGTCTCAAAAAAAAAAAAAAAAAAAAGGTTTCAAGATCTGTCCATGCAGGAGTAGTGACATCATGGCCCAGACAATGCATTTTTAGTAGATAAAAAATTGGGGGTTGGCAGGTGTTTTTGTTTCTGTTTTTCATTATTTTGAAGCCATCAACTCATTACCCTCTGGCTTGCAGAGTTTCTGAAGGAAGTCTGCTGTAATTCTAACCTTCATTCTTCTCTATGTAGTTCTTCTCTAATATGTTTCTCTAAGATTATTTTTTAAATTTCTGCCAGTTTTCAAGTTTTTTGTCTATCCTTGGTTTTTAGGTGTTTGAGTATAGTGTATCTAAATGATTTTGGGGGTATTCATCTTGAATGTGGTTAATATTCTTGGATCTATGGTTTGATATATTCTGTTATCCTTGAAAAATTTTCAACTATTATGTCTTCATATATTATTGTACCCTATGCTCTCTCTTTTCTTCATTGCAGATTCCATTTACACCTATGTTAGCCTGTTTGATATTATCTCAAACTCCTGAATGCTCTGTTTTTATTTCTTTCACTCTTTTTTCTCTTTGAATTTCAGTTTGAGTAATTGATATTGGCCTATCTTCAAATTCACTAATTCTTTTCTAAGCTGTATCAAGGCTACTGATGAAAGCATTCTTCATCTCCATATGTTTTGTTTCTAGCATTTTCATTTGACTCTTTCCCATATGCTCCATCTCTTTACCAAAATTTCCAATCTGCTACTGCATGTTTCTACCTTTTCCATATTAAAGCATCTAACATATTAATCATACATGTTTTATACCTCCTGTCTGATAGTTTCAATATCTAGATCACCTCTGAGTCTGGATGTGTTAATTGCTTTGTCTCTTCATGAGGGCTTTTGTTCCATTGATTTCTGTGTATCTCATAAATTTGGGATTGTGAGACATAGTGTGTCTAACAGTGAGCCTAAGGAAAATAATAGTTATGCCTAGAAAGTTGAATCAATTTAATTAAGAGCTGGGTTTTTAATTTATTATTATTGCCATGGTTACCTTCAGTGCATCATCAGCTTCAAATTCCTCTGGCATTATCTTTCACTTTTTATTAATAAAATTGAGTTGCTTGCCATTTCTAAACCAATTACTAGCAAGGAAAATGGAATTACCAAGACTGATTTAGACTAGCAAGTGGGAGTAATTCCCTGAGTCCATGGATAGGTCCAGATTCCCAGCAGCATTTAGCTATCCAGTTTCCTAAGAATGCCATGGTTTTGTTAGTAAAGAGAAAGAGAGAAATGACTATTAGGTATACAGTCAACTTTTAAGTTTATGCCCAGACTAAAGCATGGTGACTTTTGTAGATCACCTTAACTCTTATGTTTACAACTGCATGTCTGGCCTTAAGAACTTGCCACTCTGATGACAAGATGGAGAGCTAAACCTAAATAAGAAGTTTTCTTCCTGCTTCACCTCCATACCTCACATTATGGGACAGAGCCCCTGATCCACCAGCACCACCTGAGGGTCCAGAAACTACCCCAGCGATGGAAGAGGACCAGGAGCTGCAGAGAAAAATATCTGGATTGAAGACCTCAATGACTGAAGGTGAGAGGAAGACAGCCCTAGAAATGGTCCAAGCAACTGGAACAGATAGACACTGTGTGACATTTGTATTGCACGAGGAAGACCATACCCTAGGAAATTCTCTACATTACATGATCATGAAGAACCCAGAAGTGGAATTTTGTGGTTACACTACTACCCATCCTTCAGAGAGCAAAATTAATTTACGCATTCAGACTAGAGGTACCCTTCCAGGTGTTGAGCCATTTCAGAGAGGCCTGAATGAACTCATGAATGTCTGCCAACATGTGCTTGACAAGTTTGAGGCCAGCATAAAGGACTATAAGGATCAAAAAGCAAGCAGAAATGAATCCACATTCTAGTCCCTTATGCAGTATACAAGGAGAACTGTCCTCTAGGATATTCTCTTCCTGATGGTGCAGAACCCAGAATTAGAAGTTTGTGGTTACAGCATACTCTGTCCTTCAGAAACGTGTGATTCTAGCTGTTGACCCCTTGCAACTGTTGGAATCTCTGCAAGAACCTCTGTATTCTTCTAATAAATTCCCTCTTTTATTTAAAAAAAAAAAATTTGCAGAACCCAGGCCCATTTATATTTCTTACTCTAAAATGCCACCTTGTAATATCTGGTCCAGCTGTGTCCTTGAATATATGCTGAAGTCACAGATTCTTCTACAGTATATTGGACTGGGTGATGGTGAAAAGGGAGATTTGGTTTATGCTTTTCCTAGAATAGTAGCTCTCAAACTCTAATGATGCATCTGCGCAATCACTCTCTTCCTGGCATATTCTCAAAATAAAAATAACTAACATTCACATATTTACCAATCATGAAACTCTTTTGCATATTAAGCTCCCCCAAACACAACAACAACAAATGAGCCAGCTAACAATCAACTGCCCACGTTATTTATACCAAAACATCCTGCCTCTAATTTGTTGTACCTTCATCATCTAGGTGATGTCACCCTTTCCTTTTATTGATCCTTCTCTTTAAGTTTTTTTCCCAACATGTGCCTAGTACCTTCCTAATATTTATGGTTATTGAATCAGAATTTCTTAAAGTGCTCCAAATTATTTTGCCCATGATTCTTATTAAAGTTACTGTCTTTAGTCCATTTTCTCTTGTTATAGCAGAATACCACAAGTTGGGTAATGTAAAAAACATGAAAGTTTATTTAGCTCCTGACTCTGGAGGCTGGGAAGTCTAAGAGCATGGTGTCAACATCTGCCGAGGGCCTTTTGCTGCATTGTAACATGGAAGAAGGCATCACATGGCAAGAAGGCAAAAGCAAGAGAGCCAGAGACAGCTTGCTTTTATAACAGCCATTCTCAAACGGAGCCACTTCCGTGATGATATCCCATTGATAGTAACATTAATCCATTAATGAGTGCAGAGGGATTACGTTTTCAACACATGAATTTTTGCGGGACACATTCAAACATTACAAATTCCTATTTATGAGTGCCCTGGCTTCAAGCTATTTGTAAGGAGGGAAATTCTTCTTCCCGACTCACATCAAGATGAAAATTATTGACAAAATGTAGTGATCAGATCAAAAATGAATTAGGTGTTTTCTTATATCTTTGTAAATGATTCAAACTTGAATTAGGTATTATTTTACTGCAAGGTTTGTGAGAAAACATAAAATTCTACTGTATATAGTCAGGTAAAATGCAATCACCACTTTGTCTTCTAAAGTCTAAAATAGTTTTTAATTGATAGTGATTATGGAAAACATACAATGTTATAATAGATGTCTTAGTTTATATCATGCTTACATTTACTTAAAATGGAATATTTCAAAGAAAAAATACAATTAGGCTTAAATTCTCTATT